>NC_074673.1:56024660-56338410 GCF_029448725.1 Salvelinus fontinalis
GGCTGCATCCCAATATAAAACAGTCTTCCTTTTCTTTATAACCACTGATCAGGAAAAAAAGGCCAGTGCACCTTTGAAACTTGACAATGTTTGCCCCCACGGGCTCAGATGGGTTTGAAACATATTTCTCCCTACAGATCACCTGTGTTGAAGGAAAATAGTTTCCACACAAGCCTTTCACATGTGCTTTCTGTTCAATATGATACATTGGCAAGCTGCTCTTTTGTTATGCCTTCAAATAAGACAGATGAGAAAAAGCATCCCATCGGAAACACTAGAGAGGTGTACAATACAACCTCGTTATCAGATACATTTATTTGATAGGCGAGCTTCTCTGCGCTTTGGGATGGCTCCCTTTACTAGTTTAAAACGTCTCTTTGACTCATCCTGAATTAGTTCAAGATGTAGCAAAGGCACGCTGCGCAGAGGAAGCATGAATCATCTCCTGTCCCTTTAAAAAAAAAAATATTCCTTCCTTTCTCACAGATGGCGGGCACCAGGTAGCCAACGAATCTCTTCACGAGGTGAGTTGACCCTACCACACCCAATCCCTCCTATACGCTAACGCAAACAAATAGCTAAAAGTGCTCGTCTTGAAGAAAATCAAAATGGGTCCAGTCGATTGGCTCGAGGGCTGGAAACAGCAAGGTTGTTGCGCTAGTCAAACCAGGGAATGGTTAATATGATGATGGAAATGGTCCCGCAGGACTCAGTTGGTAGAGCGAGGAGCTTGCAACGTCAGGGTTGTAGGTGTCTGCTAAATGACTAACATGGAAATGGTCCCATAGGGCTCAGTTGGTAGAGCGAGGAGCTTGCAACGCCAGGGTTGTAGGTGTCTGCTAAATGACTAACATGGAAATGGTCCCGCAGGACTCAGTTGGTAGAGCGAGGAGCTTGCAACGCCAGGGTTGTAGGTGTCTGCTAAATGACTAACATGGAAATGGTCCCATAGGGCTCAGTTGGTAGAGCGAGGAGCTTGCAACGCCAGGGTTGTAGGTGTCTGCTAAATGACTAACATGGAAATGGTCCCGCAGGACTCAGTTGGTAGAGCGAGGAGCTTGCAACGCCAGGGTTGTAGGTGTCTGCTAAATGACTAACATGGAAATGGTCCCGCAGGACTCAGTTGGTAGAGCGAGGAGCTTGCAACGTCAGGGTTGTAGGTGTCTGCTAAATGACTAACATGGAAATGGTCCCATAGGGCTCAGTTGGTAGAGCGAGGAGCTTGCAACGCCAGGGTTGTAGGTGTCTGCTAAATGACTAACATGGAAATGGTCCCGCAGGACTCAGTTGGTAGAGCGAGGAGCTTGCAACGTCAGGGTTGTAGGTGTCTGCTAAATGACTAACATGGAAATGGTCCCGCAGGACTCAGTTGGTAGAGCGAGGAGCTTGCAACGCCAGGGTTGTAGGTGTCTGCTAAATGACTAACATGGAAATGGTCCCGTGGGGCTCAGTTGGTAGAGCGAGGAGCTTGCAACGCCAGGGTTGTAGGTGTCTGCTAAATGACTAACATGGAAATGCTCCCGTAGGGCTCAGTTGGTAGAGCGAGGAGCTTGCAATGCCAGGGTTGTAGGTGTCTGCTAAATGATTAACATGGAAATGGTCCCGTAGGGCTCAGTTGGTAGAGCGAGGAGCTTGCAACGTCAGGGTTGTGGGTGTCTGCTAAATGACTAACATGGAAATGGTCCCGTAGGGCTCAGTTGGTAGAGCGAGGAGCTTGCAACGTCAGGGTTGTAGGTGTCTGCTAAATGACTAACATGGAAATGGTCCCGTAGGGCTCAGTTGGTAGAGCGAGGAGCTTGCAACGCCAGGGTTGTAGGTGTCTGCTAAATGATTAACATGGAAATGGTCCCGTAGGGCTCAGTTGGTAGAGCGAGGAGCTTGCAACGTCAGGGTTGTGGGTGTCTGCTAAATGACTAACATGGAAATGGTACCGTAGGGCTCAGTTGGTAGAGCGAGGAGCTTGCAACGCCAGGGTTGTAGGTGTCTGCTAAATGACTAACATGGAAATGGTCCCGTAGGACTCAGTTGGTAGAGCGAGGAGCTTGCAACGCCAGGGTTGTAGGTGTCTGCTAAATGACAAATATGGAAATGGTACCGTAGGGCTCAGTTGGTAGAGCGAGGAGCTTGCAACGCCAGGGTTGTAGGTGTCTGCTAAATGACTAACATGGAAATGGTCCCGTAGGGCTCAGTTGGTAGAGCGAGGAGCTTGCAACGCCAGGGTTGTAGGTGTCTGCTAAATGACTAACATGGAAATGGTCCCGTTGTGCTCAGTTGGTAGAGCGAGGAGCTTGCAACGCCAGGGTTGTAGGTGTCTGCTAAATGACTAACATGGAAATGGTCCCGTAAGGCTCAGTTGGTAGAGCGAGGAGCTTGCAACGTCAGGGTTGTAGGTGTCTGCTAAATGACTAACATGGAAATGGTACCGTAGTGCTCAGTTGGTAGAGCGAGGAGCTTGCAACGTCAGGGTTGTATGTGTCTGCTAAATGACTAACATGGAAATGGTCCCGTAGGGCTCAGTTGGTAGAGCGAGGAGCTTGCAACGCCAGGGTTGTAGGTGTCTGCTAAATGACTAACATGGAAATGGTACCGTAGTGCTCAGTTGGTAGAGCGAGGAGCTTGCAACGCCAGGGTTGTAGGTGTCTGCTAAATGACTAACATGGAAATGGTCCCGTAGGGCTCAGTTGGTAGAGCGAGGAGCTTGCAACGCCAGGGTTGTAGGTGTCTGCTAAATGATTAACATGGAAATGGTCCCATAGGGCTCAGTTGGTAGAGCGAGGAGCTTGCAACGTCAGGGTTGTGGGTGTCTGCTAAATGACTAACATGGAAATGGTACCGTAGGGCTCAGTTGGTAGAGCGAGGAGCTTGCAACGCCAGGGTTGTAGGTGTCTGCTAAATGACTAACATGGAAATGGTCCCGTAGGACTCAGTTGGTAGAGCGAGGAGCTTGCAACGCCAGGGTTGTAGGTGTCTGCTAAATGATTAACATGGAAATGGTCCCGTAGGGCTCAGTTGGTAGAGCGAGGAGCTTGCAACGTCAGGGTTGTGGGTGTCTGCTAAATGACTAACATGGAAATGGTACCGTAGGGCTCAGTTGGTAGAGCGAGGAGCTTGCAACGCCAGGGTTGTAGGTGTCTGCTAAATGACTAACATGGAAATGGTCCCGTAGGACTCAGTTGGTAGAGCGAGGAGCTTGCAACGCCAGGGTTGTAGGTGTCTGCTAAATGACTAACATGGAAATGGTCCCGTAGGGCTCAGTTGGTAGAGCGAGGAGCTTGCAACGCCAGGATTGTAGGTGTCTGCTAAATGACTAACATGGAAATGGTACCGTAGGGCTCAGTTGGTAGAGCGAGGAGCTTGCAACGCCAGGGTTGTAGGTGTCTGCTAAATGACTAACATGGAAATGGTCCCGTAGGGCTCAGTTGGTAGAGCGAGGAGCTTGCAACGCCAGGGTTGTAGGTGTCTGCTAAATGACTAACATGGAAATGGTTCCGTAGGGCTCAGTTGGTAGAGCGAGGAGCTTGCAACGCCAGGGTTGTAGGTGTCTGCTAAATGACTAACATGGAAATGGTTCCGTAGGGCTCAGTTGGTAGAGCGAGGAGCTTGCAACGCCAGGGTTGTAGGTGTCTGCTAAATGACTAACATGGAAATGGTCCCGTAGGGCTCAGTTGGTAGAGCGAGGAGCTTGCAACGTCAGGGTTGTAGGTGTCTGCTAAATGACTAACATGGAAATGGTACCGTAGGGCTCAGTTGGTAGAGCGAGGAGCTTGCAACGTCAGGGTTGTAGGTGTCTGCTAAATGACTAACATGGAAATGGTACCGTAGGGCTCAGTTGGTAGAGCGAGGAGCTTGCAACGTCAGGGTTGTAGGTGTCTGCTAAATGACTAACATGGAAATGGTACCGTAGGGCTCAGTTGGTAGAGCGAGGAGCTTGCAACGTCAGGGTTGTAGGTGTCTGCTAAATGACTAACATGGAAATGGTACCGTAGGGCTCAGTTGGTAGAGCGAGGAGCTTGCAACGTCAGGGTTGTAGGTGTCTGCTAAATGACTAACATGGAAATGCTCCCGTAGGGCTCAGTTGGTAGAGCGAGGAGCTTGCAACGCCAGGGTTGTAGGTGTCTGCTAAATGACTAACATGGAAATGCTCCCGTAGGGCTCAGTTGGTAGAGCGAGGAGCTTGCAACGTCAGGGTTGTGGGTGTCTGCTAAATGACTAACATGGAAATGGTCCCGTAGGGCTCAGTTGGTAGAGCGAGGAGCTTGCAACGTCAGGGTTGTAGGTGTCTGCTAAATGACTAACATGGAAATGGTACCGTAGGGCTCAGTTGGTAGAGCGAGGAGCTTGCAACGCCAGGGTTGTAGGTGTCTGCTAAATGACTAACATGGAAATGGTCCCGTAGGACTCAGTTGGTAGAGCGAGGAGCTTGCAACGCCAGGGTTGTAGGTGTCTGCTAAATGACAAATATGGAAATGGTACCGTAGGGCTCAGTTGGTAGAGCGAGGAGCTTGCAACGCCAGGGTTGTAGGTGTCTGCTAAATGACTAACATTGAAATGGTCCCGTAGGGCTCAGTTGGTAGAGCGAGGAGCTTGCAACGCCAGGGTTGTAGGTGTCTGCTAAATGACTAACATGGAAATGGTACCGTAGGGCTCAGTTGGTAGAGCGAGGAGCTTGCAACGCCAGGGTTGTAGGTGTCTGCTAAATGACTAACATGGAAATGGTCCCGTAGGGCTCAGTTGGTAGAGCGAGGAGCTTGCAACGCCAGGGTTGTGGGTGTCTGCTAAATGACTAACATGGAAATGCTCCCGTAGGGCTCAGTTGGTAGAGCGAGGAGCTTGCAACGTCAGGGTTGTAGGTGTCTGCTAAATGACTAACATGGAAATGGTCCCGTTGTGCTCAGTTGGTAGAGCGAGGAGCTTGCAACGCCAGGGTTGTAGGTGTCTGCTAAATGACTAACATGGAAATGGTCCCGTAAGGCTCAGTTGGTAGAGCGAGGAGCTTGCAACGTCAGGGTTGTAGGTGTCTGCTAAATGACTAACATGGAAATGGTACCGTAGTGCTCAGTTGGTAGAGCGAGGAGCTTGCAACGTCAGGGTTGTAGGTGTCTGCTAAATGACTAACATGGAAATGGTCCCGTAGGGCTCAGTTGGTAGAGCGAGGAGCTTGCAACGCCAGGGTTGTAGGTGTCTGCTAAATGACTAACATGGAAATGGTACCGTAGTGCTCAGTTGGTAGAGCGAGGAGCTTGCAACGCCAGGGTTGTAGGTGTCTGCTAAATGACTAACATGGAAATGGTCCCGTAGGGCTCAGTTGGTAGAGCGAGGGGCTTGCAACGTCAGGGTTGTAGGTGTCTGCTAAATGACTAACATGGAAATGGTCCCGCGGGGCTCAGTTGGTAGAGCGAGGAGCTTGCAACGCCAGGGTTGTAGGTGTCTGCTAAATGACTAACATGGAAATGCTCCCGTAGGGCTCAGTTGGTAGAGCGAGGAGCTTGCAACGTCAGGGTTGTAGGTGTCTGCTAAATGACTAACATGGAAATGGTCCCGCGGGGCTCAGTTGGTAGAGCGAGGAGCTTGCAACGCCAGGGTTGTAGGTGTCTGCTAAATGATTAACATGGAAATGGTCCCGTAGGGCTCAGTTGGTAGAGCGAGGAGCTTGCAACGTCAGGGTTGTGGGTGTCTGCTAAATGACTAACATGGAAATGGTCCCGTAGGGCTCAGTTGGTAGAGCGAGGAGCTTGCAACGCCAGGGTTGTAGGTGTCTGCTAAATGACTAACATGGAAATGGTCCCGTAGGGCTCAGTTGGTAGAGCGAGGAGCTTGCAACGCCAGGGTTGTAGGTGTCTGCTAAATGACTAACATGGAAATGGTCCCGTAGGACTCAGTTGGTAGAGCGAGGAGCTTGCAACGCCAGGGTTGTAGGTGTCTGCTAAATGACAAACATGGAAATGGTACCGTAGGGCTCAGTTGGTAGAGCGAGGAGCTTGCAACGCCAGGGTTGTAGGTGTCTGCTAAATGACTAACATTGAAATGGTCCCGTAGGGCTCAGTTGGTAGAGCGAGGAGCTTGCAACGCCAGGGTTGTAGGTGTCTGCTAAATGACTAACATGGAAATGGTCCCATAGGGCTCAGTTGGTAGAGCGAGGAGCTTGCAACGCCAGGGTTGTAGGTGTCTGCTAAATGACTAACATGGAAATGGTACCGTAGGGCTCAGTTGGTAGAGCGAGGAGCTTGCAACGCCAGGGTTGTAGGTGTCTGCTAAATGACTAACATGGAAATGGTCCCGTAGGGCTCAGTTGGTAGAGCGAGGAGCTTGCAACGCCAGGGTTGTAGGTGTCTGCTAAATGACAAACATGGAAATGGTACCGTAGGGCTCAGTTGGTAGAGCGAGGAGCTTGCAACGCCAGGGTTGTAGGTGTCTGCTAAATGACTAACATTGAAATGGTCCCGTAGGGCTCAGTTGGTAGAGCGAGGAGCTTGCAACGCCAGGGTTGTAGGTGTCTGCTAAATGACTAACATGGAAATGGTACCGTAGGGCTCAGTTGGTAGAGCGAGGAGCTTGCAACGCCAGGGTTGTAGGTGTCTGCTAAATGACAAACATGGAAATGGTCCCGTAGGGCTCAGTTGGTAGAGCGAGGAGCTTGCAACGCCAGGGTTGTAGGTGTCTGCTAAATGACTAACATGGAAATGGTCCCGTAGGGCTCAGTTGGTAGAGCGAGGAGCTTGCAACGCCAGGGTTGTAGGTGTCTGCTAAATGACTAACATGGAAATGGTGCCGTAGGGCTCAGTTGGTAGAGCGAGGAGCTTGCAACGCCAGGGTTGTGGGTGTCTGCTAAATGACTAACATGGAAATGGTACCGTAGGGCTCAGTTGGTAGAGCGAGGAGCTTGCAACGCCAGGGTTATAGGTGTCTGCTAAATGACTAACATGGAAATGGTCCCGTAGGGCTCAGTTGGTAGAGCGAGGAGCTTGCAGCGCCAGGGTTGTGGGTGTCTGCTAAATGACTAACATGGAAATGGTCCCGTAGGGCTCAGTTGGTAGAGCGAGGAGCTTGCAACGCCAGGGTTGTAGGTGTCTGCTAAATGACTAACATGGAAATGGTCCCGTAGGGCTCAGTTGGTAGAGCGAGGAGCTTTCAACGCCAGGGTTGTAGGTGTCTGCTAAATGACTAACATGGAAATGGTCCCGTAGGGCTCAGTTGGTAGAGCGAGGAGCTTGCAACGCCAGGGTTGTAGGTGTCTGCTAAATGACAAACATGGAAATGGTACCGTAGGGCTCAGTTGGTAGAGCGAGGAGCTTGCAACGCCAGGGTTGTAGGTGTCTGCTAAATGACTAACATTGAAATGGTCCCGTAGGGCTCAGTTGGTAGAGCGAGGAGCTTGCAACGCCAGGGTTGTAGGTGTCTGCTAAATGACTAACATGGAAATGGTACCGTAGGGCTCAGTTGGTAGAGCGAGGAGCTTGCAACGCCAGGGTTGTAGGTGTCTGCTAAATGACAAACATGGAAATGGTCCCGTAGGGCTCAGTTGGTAGAGCGAGGAGCTTGCAACGCCAGGGTTGTAGGTGTCTGCTAAATGACTAACATGGAAATGGTCCCGTAGGGCTCAGTTGGTAGAGCGAGGAGCTTGCAACGCCAGGGTTGTAGGTGTCTGCTAAATGACTAACATGGAAATGGTGCCGTAGGGCTCAGTTGGTAGAGCGAGGAGCTTGCAACGCCAGGGTTGTGGGTGTCTGCTAAATGACTAACATGGAAATGGTACCGTAGGGCTCAGTTGGTAGAGCGAGGAGCTTGCAACGCCAGGGTTATGGGTGTCTGCTAAATGACTAACATGGAAATGGTCCCGTAGGGCTCAGTTGGTAGAGCGAGGAGCTTGCAGCGCCAGGGTTGTGGGTGTCTGCTAAATGACTAACATGGAAATGGTCCCGTAGGGCTCAGTTGGTAGAGCGAGGAGCTTGCAACGCCAGGGTTGTAGGTGTCTGCTAAATGACTAACATGGAAATGGTCCCGTAGGGCTCAGTTGGTAGAGCGAGGAGCTTGCAACGCCAGGGTTGTAGGTGTCTGCTAAATGACTAACATGGAAATGGTCCCGTAGGGCTCAGTTGGTAGAGCGACGAGCTTGCAACGCCAGGGTTGTAGGTGTCTGCTAAATGACTAACATGGAAATGGTACCGTAGGGCTCAGTTGGTAGAGCGAGGAGCTTGCAACGTCAGGGTTGTGGGTGTCTGCTAAATGACTAACATGGAAATGGTACCGTAGGGCTCAGTTGGTAGAGCGAGGAGCTTGCAACGCCAGGGTTGTAGGTGTCTGCTAAATGACAAACATGGAAATGGTCCCGTAGGGCTCAGTTGGTAGAGCGAGGAGCTTGCAACGCCAGGGTTGTAGGTGTCTGCTAAATGACTAACATGGAAATGGTCCCGTAGGGCTCAGTTGGTAGAGCGAGGAGCTTGCAACGCCAGGGTTGTGGGTGTCTGCTAAATGACTAACATGGAAATGGTCCCGTAGGGCTCAGTTGGTAGAGCGAGGAGCTTGCAACGCCAGGGTTGTGGGTGTCTGCTAAATGACTAACATGGAAATGGTACCGTAGGGCTCAGTTGGTAGAGCGAGGAGCTTGCAACGCCAGGGTTGTAGGTGTCTGCTAAATGACTAACATGGAAATGGTCCCGTAGGGCTCAGTTGGTAGAGCGAGGAGCTTGCAACGCCAGGGTTGTAGGTGTCTGCTAAATGACTAACATGGAAATGGTACCGTAGTGCTCAGTTGGTAGAGCGAGGAGCTTGCAACGCCAGGGTTGTAGGTGTCTGCTAAATGACTAACATGGAAATGGTACCGTAGGGCTCAGTTGGTAGAGCGAGGAGCTTGCAACGCCAGGGTTGTAGGTGTCTGCTAAATGACTAACATGGAAATGGTCCCGTAGGGCTCAGTTGGTAGAGCGAGGAGCTTGCAACGCCAGGGTTGTAGGTGTCTGCTAAATGACTAACATGGAAATGGTCCCGTAGGGCTCAGTTGGTAGAGCGAGGAGCTTGCAACGCCAGGGTTGTGGGTGTCTGCTAAATGACTAACATGGAAATGGTCCCGTAGGGCTCAGTTGGTAGAGCGAGGAGCTTGCAACGCCAGGGTTGTAGGTGTCTGCTAAATGACTAACATGGAAATGGTACCGTAGGGCTCAGTTGGTAGAGCGAGGAGCTTGCAACGCCAGGGTTGTAGGTGTCTGCTAAATGACTAACATGGAAATGGTCCCGTAGGGCTCAGTTGGTAGAGCGAGGAGCTTGCAACGCCAGGGTTGTAGGTGTCTGCTAAATGACTAACATGGAAATGGTCCCGTAGGGCTCAGTTGGTAGAGCGAGGAGCTTGCAACGCCAGGGTTGTAGGTGTCTGCTAAATGACTAACATGGAAATGGTACCGTAGGGCTCAGTTGGTAGAGCGAGGAGCTTGCAACGCCAGGGTTGTAGGTGTCTGCTAAATGACTAACATGGAAATGGTCCCGTAGGGCTCAGTTGGTAGAGCGAGGAGCTTGCAACGCCAGGGTTGTAGGTGTCTGCTAAATGACTAACATGGAAATGGTCCCGTAGGGCTCAGTTGGTAGAGCGAGGAGCTTGCAACGCCAGGGTTGTGGGTGTCTGCTAAATGACTAACATGGAAATGGTCCCGTAGGGCTCAGTTGGTAGAGCGAGGAGCTTGCAACGCCAGGGTTGTAGGTGTCTGCTAAATGACTAACATGGAAATGGTCCCGTAGGGCTCAGTTGGTAGAGCGAGGAGCTTGCAACGCCAGGGTTGTAGGTGTCTGCTAAATGACTAACATGGAAATGGTCCCGTAGGGCTCAGTTGGTAGAGCGAGGAGCTTGCAACGCCAGGGTTGTAGGTGTCTGCTAAATGACTAACATGGAAATGGTACCGTAGGGCTCAGTTGGTAGAGCGAGGAGCTTGCAACGTCAGGGTTGTAGGTGTCTGCTAAATGACTAACATGGAAATGGTCCCGTAGGGCTCAGTTGGTAGAGCGAGGAGCTTGCAACGCCAGGGTTGTAGGTGTCTGCTAAATGACTAACATGGAAATGGTCCCGTAGGACTCAGTTGGTAGAGCGAGGAGCTTGCAACGCCAGGGTTGTAGGTGTCTGCTAAATGACAAACATGGAAATGGTACCGTAGGGCTCAGTTGGTAGAGCGAGGAGCTTGCAACGCCAGGGTTGTAGGTGTCTGCTAAATGACTAACATTGAAATGGTCCCGTAGGGCTCAGTTGGTAGAGCGAGGAGCTTGCAACGCCAGGGTTGTAGGTGTCTGCTAAATGACTAACATGGAAATGGTACCGTAGTGCTCAGTTGGTAGAGCGAGGAGCTTGCAACGCCAGGGTTGTAGGTGTCTGCTAAATGACTAACATGGAAATGGTCCCGTAGGGCTCAGTTGGTAGAGCGAGGAGCTTGCAACGCCAGGGTTGTAGGTGTCTGCTAAATGACTAACATGGAAATGGTCCCGTAGGGCTCAGTTGGTAGAGCGAGGAGCTTGCAACGCCAGGGTTGTAGGTGTCTGCTAAATGACTAACATGGAAATGGTCCCGTAGGGCTCAGTTGGTAGAGCGAGGAGCTTGCAACGCCAGGGTTGTAGGTGTCTGCTAAATGACTAACATGGAAATGGTACCGTAGGGCTCAGTTGGTAGAGCGAGGAGCTTGCAACGTCAGGGTTGTGGGTGTCTGCTAAATGACTAACATGGAAATGGTACCGTAGGGCTCAGTTGGTAGAGCGAGGAGCTTGCAACGTCAGGGTTGTAGGTGTCTGCTAAATGACTAACATGGAAATGGTCCCGTGGGGCTCAGTTGGTAGAGCGAGGAGCTTGCAACGTCAGGGTTGTAGGTGTCTGCTAAATGACTAACATGGAAATGGTACCGTAGGGCTCAGTTGGTAGAGCGAGGAGCTTGCAACGCCAGGATTGTAGGTGTCTGCTAAATGACTAACATGGAAATGGTCCCGTAGGGCTCAGTTGGTAGAGCGAGGAGCTTGCAACGCCAGGGTTGTAGGTGTCTGCTAAATGACTAACATGGAAATGGTCCCGTAGGGCTCAGTTGGTAGAGCGAGGAGCTTGCAACGCCAGGGTTGTAGGTGTCTGCTAAATGACTAACATGGAAATGGTCCCGTAGGGCTCAGTTGGTAGAGCGAGGAGCTTGCAACGCCAGGGTTGTAGGTGTCTGCTAAATGACTAACATGGAAATGGTCCCGTAGGGCTCAGTTGGTAGAGCGAGGAGCTTGCAACGCCAGGGTTGTAGGTGTCTGCTAAATGACTAACATGGAAATGGTACCGTAGGGCTCAGTTGGTAGAGCGAGGAGCTTGCAACGTCAGGGTTGTAGGTGTCTGCTAAATGACTAACATGGAAATGGTCCCGTAGGGCTCAGTTGGTAGAGCGAGGAGCTTGCAACGCCAGGGTTGTAGGTGTCTGCTAAATGACTAACATGGAAATGGTCCCGTAGGACTCAGTTGGTAGAGCGAGGAGCTTGCAACGCCAGGGTTGTAGGTGTCTGCTAAATGACAAACATGGAAATGGTACCGTAGGGCTCAGTTGGTAGAGCGAGGAGCTTGCAACGCCAGGGTTGTAGGTGTCTGCTAAATGACTAACATTGAAATGGTCCCGTAGGGCTCAGTTGGTAGAGCGAGGAGCTTGCAACGCCAGGGTTGTAGGTGTCTGCTAAATGACTAACATGGAAATGGTACCGTAGTGCTCAGTTGGTAGAGCGAGGAGCTTGCAACGCCAGGGTTGTAGGTGTCTGCTAAATGACTAACATGGAAATGGTCCCGTAGGGCTCAGTTGGTAGAGCGAGGAGCTTGCAACGCCAGGGTTGTAGGTGTCTGCTAAATGACTAACATGGAAATGGTCCCGTAGGGCTCAGTTGGTAGAGCGAGGAGCTTGCAACGCCAGGGTTGTAGGTGTCTGCTAAATGACTAACATGGAAATGGTCCCGTAGGGCTCAGTTGGTAGAGCGAGGAGCTTGCAACGCCAGGGTTGTAGGTGTCTGCTAAATGACTAACATGGAAATGGTACCGTAGGGCTCAGTTGGTAGAGCGAGGAGCTTGCAACGTCAGGGTTGTGGGTGTCTGCTAAATGACTAACATGGAAATGGTACCGTAGGGCTCAGTTGGTAGAGCGAGGAGCTTGCAACGTCAGGGTTGTAGGTGTCTGCTAAATGACTAACATGGAAATGGTCCCGTGGGGCTCAGTTGGTAGAGCGAGGAGCTTGCAACGTCAGGGTTGTAGGTGTCTGCTAAATGACTAACATGGAAATGGTACCGTAGGGCTCAGTTGGTAGAGCGAGGAGCTTGCAACGCCAGGGTTGTAGGTGTCTGCTAAATGACTAACATGGAAATGGTCCCGTAGGGCTCAGTTGGTAGAGCGAGGAGCTTGCAACGTCAGGGTTGTAGGTGTCTGCTAAATGACTAACATGGAAATGCAGCTTGAAAAAGGTCTGTTCTGTAGTAATCGCCCCATTAGCGTAAATTATAATGCTGCAGTCACCATTGATCACACGTGAACAACTTAATGATTTGTTGTATGTTGGGCATTCTTATAAGGACCTTGGCACGATATCCTCACCTAAGTACCCCAACTTCTCAAGGGTCCGGCCCCCACTCGCTTCACATTAAGCACTTACTGGAGCGGCACTAAAGCCGGATTAAACCCGCTTTGACACTCATTTGTGTACGGCTGCAAGCCCATGGCTTCTGGTAAGTGTGTAATTCATTTTTATGGAGTTAAGCACTGTAATTAAAGGGTATGGCCTTTTCAGACACAGGAGGGAAAACACCAAGGTAACTTCTTAGCTGGAATGAGCCGTTCTGAAACGGCACCAGCATTTCTTTCAGATTAGCATACTCTTTAGGCGGGGCGTAAAGGCTTGCGAAGCAACATCCAGGACTGTAGGGCACAGACACAAGACAATGTTTTCAATTCATACTTATTGCTCTTATTTGAGCACTACATCTCATTCCCACTTTTTAAAAGAAGATTCCACTCATAATGCATTGTGGTATATGGCTATTTAACTGCATAGTGTAACTTTGCTTATGACCATCTACTGCTAAATGACTAAAATGTTGTAACCAAGCGTCCCCCTTTTCCAGAGTTTCAATGCGCTATCCAGTGAGTGGCCAATCTCCACCTGCTGCCATCCCACTGCCCATACAAGATGAATGAGCACAGTCCAACACTCATTAGTCCACATCACAACAGCAAAGATCACTTTTACTACAAGGGACCACTGTGCCAGTCTAGCAATAGACACTAGGGTTCAGTCCAATGAGAAATTATTGTGGTTTAGGGAAACGATTGGTGGCAACAGTGTTTAAACTGTTAGATTTGTACATCTTTTTTTATTTAGCAGGCTTCTTATCCAGAGCAACTTACGTCGCAGCCACCAAATGTTGGTGCAATGCATATGGTTGATCAGAGCTTCAAACCATTTCCTCCCCCTCTCAAACGTGTTCACTCAGTTTTACAAGCGTCTCTCTCTCTCACCCACTCGCTCACCCCCCCCCCCCCCCCCCCCCCCCCCCCCTCCACCCCATCAGAAGGACACAGAGGGCAAGGAAAGGTCTGTGTTCGACATTCCCATCTTCACAGAGGAGTTTCTCAACCACAGCAAAGGTACACAGCATTTTTGCTTTGCAATGTTTTATTTTACTCCGGTAACTTCCTCCCCAATAATAAATTGCTGTTGACTAGAGTACTCATCCCCAAAATATCTGCCCCCGCTTTAGGTAACAACACAATAGCAACTGAAGACGCAGAGGATTCAGTTGAATTATTGATACTATTTACCCTCCCTGCTACCTCACATCACGTACCTTAACCCCCGTTTCCTGCTGACCGGGGCATTTGTCTGTCTTTGCCCGCAGCGCGGGAGGCGGAGATGCGTCAGCTGCGCAAGACCAACATGGAGTATGAGGAGCGTAACGCGGCACTGCAGAAGCACGTGGAGAGCATGCGCGGCGCCGTGGAGCGCCTGGACGGCGACGTGAGGCAGGAGAGGGGACGCAACGGGCTGCTCCAGCAGCACCTGGAGACCCTGCGCCAGGCCCTGACCAGCAGCTTCTCCTCTGTGGCCCTTCCTGGTGAGAGAGAGACGCGCACACACACACACACACACTTACACAGGTATATAAAAACAATCTCTCTCACACACACACACACACACATATATGGGTAAATGCTACACACACACACGCATTTATGGGTAAATGCTACACACACAGACACTCATCAACTGTATTGCATTCATGTGTGTCTATTTTGCATTGGCTCGGGGTGCTCCCTACTGTCCCCATCACACACGCTTCAGTACCTCAGCTCAAGGTCTTCTGTGATCACTTCAGGGAAACAGCGGATATCTTTTGTTCATTACCATCACCCCTCACTTCAACGGCTACTTCAAACCGCAGAGGCCCTGTTTGAAAACTTCTGCCTCCTGTCACCTTTTTGAGAACTCATTTTCTGTGATTATGCAAGTCCTCCTTGTTGATAAATGATTCAATATTTTCGGGGGATTATAACCAGGAGCCTGATTTGACATTTCCTCCTGTGTGAAATGTGCATAGATAATCTTCAGAGGGAAACACAAGTAAAAGCTCCTTGTTTTTATTCTTGTGTGTTTTGTAACCCTGGGTCAGCCCTTAACGTCCCTCCACCGTTCCTTGGTTCTATGAGTTCTGCACCTTGATATTGTAAACAGGGCAATATTCATTAGGCACTGAACAGACTGAAACATGGAGGGACTACCTGGATTTTTCCGAAAAGAAAATGCTCGTATTCCTTTTCCATTGCAAAAAGTTTTGCTACGATGTACCCTAGTTAAATAGGACTCAGGCCTGTATACATTCCCATGCTCAAGCTACCCTCTCGCCTGCAGTTAGTGGGGAGACCCCCACCCTGGACACCATCGACTCCTACATGAAAAAGCTCCATGGTATCATCCTGAGTAACCCGCAGGAGCACGACAACCTCATCGGCACCGTAAGAGAGGTGGTCAACCGGCTGGACAGGTAACTACCTAGTTTTTTTATATATATTTTTTTATATTTGACTAATAATTGCATGGTGAAATTATATTATCACAAAGAAGTTTACCGAACACTCTTTCCTATTGTTTTTGAAAGAACTGTATAAATCCTACTTAATTCCTTTTTCATATACACTACATGACCAAAAGTATGTGGACACCTGCTCTTCGAACATCTCATTCCAAAATCATGGGAATTAATATGGAGTTGGTCCACACTTTGTTGATATAGCGGCCTCCACTCTCTGGGAATGCTTTCCACTAGATTGCTGCAGGGATTTACCACGAGTATTAGTGAGGTCGGGCACTGGTGTTGGGCGATTAGGCATTTTTCAAACCAAAGGTGTTCGATAGGGTTGAGGTCAGGGCTCTGTGCAGGCCAGTCAAGTTCTTCCACACCGATCTCAACAAACCATTACCATTTCTGTATGGTCCTCGCTTTGTGCACGGGGGCATTGTCATGCTGAAACAGGAAAGGGCCTTACCCAAACTGTTGCCACAAAGTTGGAAGCACAGAATCGTCTAGAATGTCATTGTATGCTGTAGCGTTAAGATTTCCCTTCACTGGAACTAAGGGGCCTAGGCCGAACCATGGAAAAACAACCCCAGACCATTTTTCCTCCTCCACCAAACTTTACACTATGCATTCGGGCAGGTAGCGTTCTCCTGGCATCTACCAAACCTATATTCGTCCGATCAAATGCGATGGTGAAGCGTGATTCATCACTCCAGAGAACGCATTTACACTGTTCCAGAGTCCAATGGCGGCGAGCTTTACACCACTCCGGCCGACGCTTGGCCTTGCGCATGGTGATCTTAAGCTTGTGTGCGGCTGCTCGGCCATGGAAACCCATTTCACGAACAGTTGATGTGCTGACGTTGCTTCCAGAGGAAGTTTGGAACTCTGTAGTGAGTATTGCAACTGAGGACAGACGATTTTTACACGCTTTAGCACTCTGCGGTCCCGTCCTGTGAGCTTGTTACCTACCACTTTGCGGTTGAGCTGTTGTTGCTCCTAGATGTTTCCACTTCACAATAACAGCATTTACAGTTGACCGGGGCAGCTCTAGCAAGGCAGAAATTTGACAAACTGACTTGTTGGAAAGGTGGCATCCTATGATGGTGCCACATTAAGTCACTAAGGCCATTCTACTGCCAATGTTTGTCTATGGAGATTGCATGGCTATGTGCTCGATTTTATACACCTGTCAGCAATGTCTGTGGCTGAAATAGCCGAATACACTAATTTACAGAGGTGACCACATACTTTTGTATATATAGTGTACCTTCATCATGGGATATTCTCTTTGATCCTAAGCTTAGGATTTCCCCCAACATTGCTTGCAGTAAAACCAGACTGAGCTAGCTGCAATTGAACCATAGTCCTAGGTTAATGACAGCCTGGGGCTAGGAAAACCATTTAAAAACTCTTAATATCTTTTGTGATTATTTTCTCTTTTGTAGGTAATTGGACTCAGCTGGACTATTTGACTGTTGTGGCCACAGGGATTGTGAGAATCCAAACCTCTTCCTACCACTTCATTGTCTGGTACAGTTTAGGATTGCCACCGAGATGTTGATTTTAAAACACCTTTTATTAACTTTAGTGAAGTGAAAATGTGTTGGAAATTTTTGTTTTTTTTATCTGTTGACGCTATCAGTGTAGTTAATCGTTTTATAGAAAATGCCGTCCTGGAGATGTCAGTTCATAAATGACTTTGTACTGTAAGATTCCAAACGTCATGTGTCATTCAAGCCCCATTCCAAGCATAAATAACTTCTCTGCCACTGTGTCAACGTAATGATGTGCATATAGAAGTATTTGGTTGACATTTGAATTCACTTAAGCCTGTATGTGTACTGTTCTTTTTATTTGTCAAATATTTTTTCATGTCAAGATTTGAGTCTCTTCAAATGTTAGCTGATTTGAGAAATGTCACATTGTGTTTGTGTTGCATCACACAATAGCAGGGGTGGTTTGTATTCTATAGCAAAAGCTTTTGTTAAAAAAAAATCTGTGCCAGTCCAAATTTCTTTTGATAGTTGTGGGAAAAGTACTCGTTTGTCTTCAATAAAATGCATTTACAGAACAGTGTTTAATTAACATATTTTTACTCTATAGATAAATCCACATTACCCAGGTAAAAAAAAAAAAATTTTTTGTTGGTTTAAAAAAAAAAATTGGTCTTCCACTTTAACACAAACTTCCATACACTTTAAGTCAGAAGTGGGGGGGGGGTATATTTAATTTTTATCCAGTCAGATAAACACATAGTCAACCCGACCGCTCAGAGGCGTCCGCATGGTCCTAAAGCACACCGTTGCCTACTTTTGTATCACATTCCAATGATAAAACTGGGGGGGGACAAAAATGCAACCTCGGTGAAAGTTGTGCCTCTGCTTTAAATAATTGCTTAGTCTGCTGCACAAAAGTAACTAAACGCATTGCCGCAATGATATCCATGTGTAGCAGAGCATCAGACTTAGTATTTGGTGCATCTTACATTTTGACTATGCAGGAAAGGTACATATTACAGATATACAAGGTATACCTTTATATGCATGATCACGGATGAGTGTCTGGGAAACACGAAATGTCACATTGGGTAACGGCTCCTTCATAAAAAGTTCCGATAAGTTCATCCTTAGACACATTTTCTCAGTGAATTGCAAAGAAAACCTCATCCCTTTCATCGCCCTGTTGGATACTACATTTTCCACATGACAAATAGGCATGCATCTATCAGTTCTCAGAAATGTATGCTTTTTGAGGTCTGTTCGGTTTTTGTTCGTTATATTATAAAAAAGGTCACGGTTCTCCATTTCAGTTTAGATTATTTGGGTTGAATGCTGTAACACAGAATAAAACAAAAGTCCCATGATGGTAGTGAGTGCCCATAACTGCTTATCGCTTATTAACCATTTATTCACATTACTTTCAAATAGTTCAGTTGTGTACATTACATTCCAAGTAATCTCATCTCTATAGAGCTGCTGCCTATGCTGTCTGACCAAATCACTATTTGTAGTTTTCAAAGTAAATAAGGCATACTTTTATGACTGGTAACTATCAATCACTTAGATCATGTATTTTCAGGTAGAGATACCTGATAACCCTCATGATCGTGCATTCTTCTCTCTTCAGTAGGCGTAAAAAAGAAACAGACCAGACAAGTAGATGCACAATGGATTATGGCCATTTGTAGTTAATTATCACAGTTTATGCACTACAACTATGTAGAATAGTGGCCTGTCTGGAACCTACAACTCCCTACTACATTGCTCAGTTCAGCCTGGATCTGATTTACCTATAGAGAAAGTGTGCATTGAGGTTAAAGAAGAAAGACATGAAAATTAGTCAATTGTTTAAAAAAACGAAAAATAACCGAAATGTTGGTTAATCGTTCAGCACTACTATCAGATGAACTCAAGAGAAGTTCAACTCAAGGACACTGACAAGTTGGAGCACGTGAAAGATATTGCTTCGGATCCTGTTCGCCAGGTAAACTTGTTCAAAACAACTCACAGGGCATTTATTAGTGTGGCTCATATTACAGTGTCAACTGCGGCAGAAGAGATCCCTCTATTGTGGTTGCCAAACAATGATGGGCTTATGCAGCTCTGTTTATGTGAAAAATACGAGGGAAGCAAGTCTCTTTAATCTCAAACAGCAGGCTCGTGACATTGCACAGGGCTCAGAATGCGCTCCTCAAACAGGCTGAGTTTGAAGGCCTCAGTTTGTTTTGCCTGATCAAATTAAACCGTGGCATTAATCCTCTCCAATCCCATCACTGTTTGACATTGTGATTGGTCAGCACAAGTTGAAGCTCCACCCAATGAGTTCTGAAAGCGCCTACTTATTTTCGAGTCGAAGACGTTTGAATGTGGCTCGTTGATTGTGTGTTTGCTTGCCTTATATTGAGTTACATTTCTCTGAGGAAAAAAAGTGTTTGTATAAAAGTGTCAATATAAAAGTGTGATCTGGTTCGGTGCGGCTCAGTTGGTAAAGCATGGCACTTCCATTGCCAGCGTTGTGGGTTTAATTCCCATGGTTTCAAGGCCTACCTTCAAACTCAGTGTCTCTTTACTTGACAACATGGGAAGATCAAAAAAATCAGCCAAGACCTCAGATTTTTTTTTTTTGTCCTCCACAAGTCTAGTTCATCCCTGGGAGCGATATCCAAACGCCTGAAGGTACCACGTACATCTGTACAAACAATAGTACGCAAGTATAAACACCACCACTAAACTTCCGACTTCAACTGTATTTTGGTTGAAGTGTCCTTTTAAGGTGGATCGTCATATCTTCAAATCAGCAGACAAATACTGTGGTACCGTCTGTTTATGGGTGGGTTGTCTGAGATTGGGGTGTAGTAATGAGTACTTCCTGTTATTACACATTTCCTCTCTCTGCCAGCCAGCCCTTCCTGTCCACAATGGCCCACGTGTGTCCCTGGCGCTTACCCAACATGCCCATCACTCACAGGTGTTCCAACTCCATCAGTCCCTTGGAAACCCACCAGATACTCTGTCCTCTTACCAGTTGACAAAGTCCCAATTATTTTAATTTTTTTTCTATTATTTCCTACTCTACTCAATTATATTATATCTGCCCGTTTGGTAAGAGATTGTTTAGGTAATTCATCTCATGTTCAATCTCATTAGGCTCTATAACCAGAAGTCGCCTTTGACCCCTCTATGAAAATGTTTACTTTTCAGCCTCTGGAATCTGCTCTCACAGGCAAACCCGTCATGCTCTGTGCATAGAGGCAACGAGGTGCATTTGTGTAATGATCTCGGGTGGGCCCGTCACTTTGATGTGAACCCGTAGCTGTGAGGTAATTCTTTTTTTTTTTTTTTTTTTTTTTTTACAAATCAGTGAATAGAGAGGGATAAGCAATGTTGTTGCTGTGTGACAAACCTTGTGATCTCACCCCAAACCTCATCCACACACAGAGATGTATACACACATAGACACTTAACAACGTGCCTAACATGGCATTCTCTGCTTCCTTGACTCGCTTCCTGTTGTCTGGGGTTTAAGGGGGAGCTTTTAGTTGGGATAGCCATATGCAGTGGCCGGGGGGAAATTGGTCCGTTTCCGATGGAGAGCAACAATTCCTGGGCCGAAGGCAGGAGTGAGTGAGTCAGACGGTGAGTCAGGCGTCATGTGCTGAGCTAGCTTACAGTCATATCCTCGCTGATTCAATCTCAGCTAGCTGCAACACCAAGGCACAGCTGAAAGTCCACTCAATGGCATTTTATTTTTTGTAATTTGAAATAGATTTCTAAGTCTTTTTGTAAATGATTGTAAAGCCCAATATGGATTTTGGGCTTTTTAAAACTACTGAGTTTTATAATAATAGAGAGTCAGGGTGAAGCAACACATATGCTTACAGGGACGAACGGATCCAGACTAGCTTGGCTAGTACAGTAACGTTTTTCCTCAATTATTTTGTGGCCATACTGTATATCTTGGGAGTGTTGACATGCTTAAAATGATACAGACCACAGCTAGTTCAAATTTGCTGCAGAATCTTATAATGACAAATCATGTCTTGCGAAGATGCAAAATATATCAACTGTATAGTCTTGTAGGCCTAGGCATTCTGTAGAGAACAGAATGCAAAATTGACACATTTTGTGGAAAACTTCCTTTTGAAGTCTATAATCTACCATGGTCGGTCGACTTCTTTCTGAATACAGTAAGATTTTATTATATTATTCATGATTTATTTTCCATATTCTCTTTGCTGGCCAATGCTGAATGTCTCTATTTATATGCTGATCCAGTCAGTTTTAATTCGACATCTTTATACCCACAATTTCCCTCAGATTTTGGAAAACGAGACCCAT
This sequence comes from Salvelinus fontinalis, assembly GCF_029448725.1. Taxonomy (NCBI): domain Eukaryota; kingdom Metazoa; phylum Chordata; class Actinopteri; order Salmoniformes; family Salmonidae; genus Salvelinus; species Salvelinus fontinalis. Next base: position 56,045,544 of record NC_074673.1, read on the forward strand.
CTCTGACACATACATTTGTGATGAGATGCACTTTCTCAAAACCGGATGAAAATGTTACGCAATGATACTTTTCAATTTGCAACACTGTTAAGCCTGCGATTCAACATCCATCCTGACTTTTTGTTGGGGTTTTTTCTATAAAAAAAAAAAAAGATCTACAGTTGGATTATGTCGTTATTAAAATATGTTGTGTAACTATAGACTTATTGGAGAGTCTACCATCATCTGACTAATTTAGATTTTATGGAAAAGTTGAATAAAATTGCACAGAATGTCTATTCACATGTTACAGATCTATAGCAACACATTAGTATAAAACCAAATGTGGAAATAACCTGTAGTCTACTCCTGTATCTTGTTTTCCCCAAAAAACATGTAAAATGCGAGTGGAACAAACTGGGATGGTCAGGTTTATTTGCTCAGAAATAGGGCAAAGTTATGCATGTTAGTCGCAAACAAATGTTCTTGATAGATCGTGATATACAGTAAATCACCTTTGAACTTGCTGTGGCACATGTTACGTGTCTCCTTAAATGCTGCCCTCTGGTGGTAACTGAGAACAACTGCAAAACTCCACACAAGACATATCATTAGCATTCCAGCATTGCACAGGGGGAGAAACTGATGTATACTACCGTGGTTCCAGGCAGCCTACAAATACATCTCTGTACTGCATTCGGAAAATATTCAGATCCCTTGACTTTTTCCACATTTTGTTACGATACAGCCTTATTCTAAAATTAATTCAATCGTTTTTCCCCCCTCAATCTACACACAATACCCAATAATCACAAAGCAAAAACAGGTTTAGAAATATTTGCAAATTATTATTTTTTAAACCCTAATATATCACATTTAAAGTATTCAGACCCTTTACTCAGTACTTTGTTGAAGCACCTTTGGTGGCAATTACAGCCTTGAGTCTTCTTGGGTATGATGCTACAAGCTTGGCACACCTGTATTTGGGGAGTTTCTCCCATTCTTATCTGCAGAGCCTCTTAATTTCTGTCAGGTTGGATGTGGAGAGTCGCTGCACAGCTATTTTCAGGTCTCTCCAGAGATGTTAGTTTGGGTTCAAGTTCGGGCTCTGGCTGGGTCACTCAAGGACATTCAGAGACTTGTCCCAAAGCCACTCCTGCTTTGTACTTTGCTCCGTTCATCTTTCCCTCGATCCTGACTAGTCTCCCAGTCCCTGCAGCTGAAAAATATCCCCACAGCATGATGCTGCCACCACCATGCTTCACCGTAGGGTGGTACCCCAGACGTGACGCTTGGCATTCAGGCCAAAGAGTTTAATCTCGGTTTCATCAGACCAGAGAATCTTGTTTCTCATGGTCTGAGAGTCTTTAGGTGCCCTTTGGAAAACTCCAAGTGGGCTGTTGTGCCTTTTACTGATGAGTGGCTTCCGTCTGGCCACTCTACCATAAAGGACTGATTGGTGGAGTGCTGCAGAGATGGTTGTCCTTCTGGAAGGTTCTCCCATCTCCACAGAGGAACTCCGTCAGAGTGACCATCGGGTTCTTGGTCACCTCCCTGACCAAGGCCCTTCTACCTCTGATTGCTCAGTTTGGCCGGGTAGTCAGCTCTAGGAAGAGTCTTGGTGGTTCCAAACTTCTTCCATTTAAGAATGATGGAGGCCACTGTGTTCTTGGGGACTTTCAATGCTGTAGAAATGTTTTGGTACCCTTCCCCAGATCTGTGCCTCGACACCATCCGGTCTCAGAGCTCTACAGACAATTCCTTCGACCTCATGGCTCGGTTTTTGCTCTGACATGCACTGTCAACTGTGGGACATTATATAGACAGGCGTGTTTTTTCCAAATCATGTCCAATCAATTAAATTTACCACAGGTGGACTCCAATCAAGATTTAGAAACATCTCAAGGATGATCAATGGAAACAGCATGCACCTGAGCTCAATTTCGAGTCTCATAGCAAAGGTCTGAAAAATTAGGTAAAAAAATATATTTCTGTTTTAGATATTTAATACATTTGCAAAAACATTCTAAAAACCTGTTTTCGCTTTGTCATTATGGGGTATTCTGTGTAGATTGAGGACTTTTTTAATTAATCCATTTTAGAATAAGGCTGTAACGTAACAAAATGTGGGAAAATGTAATGGGTCTGAATACTTTCCGAATGCGCTGTATGTAATGCTTATGAAGGTCATTGTTTTTAAAGTCCCCATTGACTCCATGATGAAATCACTGAGCGGTTTCCTTCCTCTCTGGCATCTGATTTAGGAGGACGTCTGTATCTTTGTAGTGAAAAGGTTTATTGATACACATTCCAAGTGTAATGAATAACTTCACCAATCTCAAAGGGATATTCAATGTCGGATTTTTTTTATTCTTCTAAAATAGCTTTGCTGTCAAGCAATGTATAAACAATGATCAATGTAACTGGGTCTTTCTAAGAACTGGGTTACCAGTGAAGATTTCCTACGCCGGACAACTTGTTACAGCTGTTTATAAGTCATTGATAATAAATCTGCCAATTTGTTTCATGTCATTACATTAAGATATAAGGGGGGAGGAACATAGCTATATATTTCATAAAATTCACGAGTTGATTTAAAACCTATCATGGTTGGTATCTTGATGGAGTCGTCCAAAATTGTGTCACAATAAACATGACTATTCTGTCCTTGCATTTATGGTAGAATAATCAGTTAAATTAGAGATTGAAGGTGAACCCTGTAAGAATCTTGGATCTAGCTGTCTGACAGTTTCTTGTTTTGAGATCTCAGAAACGCAGTTTAACTACGTAACATTTAGAGTCTCCTTATGTTATGAAAACAGTTTATGGGCACACAAATCCCCCCCCCCCCCCCCCCCCCCCCCCCAAATTATGCAATTGCAAAATCGAATGCTTCTAACCGAAAGAGTCACCTTACCTTGATACTTGAAACCTAAATCGATATATTGTCATTAATGTGGTTGTTCAATAATTATGCATAATACTTGTCGGTGTCAAACTGCTTAATTATGCTGTGATCATTTCACACACCATCATCCAATCCAAGAATGAATATTTCACTGTAAACATAACTATGTAATTTCAATAATATTAATAATACGCAATGAAAGCACTTCTGCTAATTATAGACACTTAATAGCGCGTTTTTAAGTTTCAAAAGATTGCGACCTCCCGCCCTTTGCCTCACAATGTTTTGATCCACTGCCCCCCCCCCTTCGCTATCGTCAGTTTATTCCAAGATTAGCATGCAGCTGTAGTGCTTCGAAGTCCCTGTGATAAGGTTAGCAATAAACTGAAGTCCAAACTGAACAGAACAGAACTACACTCTCTTCTACCATTGTCTTAAATATATTTAATGGTCTCGTTGCAAAAGCTAAATTGTCGCTACGGGACTTTGAAGCACCTGTGTGCCGATCTTGGAGTAAACTGACAATAGCAAAGATTATAGCAAACACAACAGAAACGGAATTGGTGCTCGCTAGCTCTACAAATTCAGCTATTGTGGAAAGCCAGCCAATATAAAATGAAAGCATAAACTATATTAAAATTACAAAAGGTAGCAGCATACGTTGTGTAAATGGTGAACTCGTACAGCTGTCAACCCTTGTCACTGCAATCCGTTTCACATTTGCTAGTGACAAGGGTTGCGTCAATCAAATCTGGTATCAGGACAAAATGTGATTCAGAGTCACCGAATATACTTTTAAGTATTTTTTATTAAACTCAAGTGATAAATGGAAATGCAATTTTCGTATATACGAGTTCACTGTATCACCACACAGGGTAAAGCAGAGAACTGCTAAAATGTGTACAAACAACAGTTATTATACTGTGATAGAAGTAGTTCCAACCCGTCTGTTGGCCTATCACAGTAGAGGCTCAGTGTGGTTTTAGACTTACTGGCCTATCATTGGCGTTGGCGCCCAGACTGGTCCCAGCCTCACAGCGCTTCAGATGTCCGGCGCTGTTGCTGTGTAGATTACGCTCCCACACCCTAGAGACTGAGGTCAGACAGTTCTGTAACACTGTTGGGCTATTTGCACCTGCATAGAAAGCATACTGTTCTCGCTCAAGGTTAACCACAGCTTCTCAGCACACTATCTGGGGCAAAATGTTACTCCCAGCACATACACAGGCACACATGCACAAATCAGATACAGCATACAATATTCAATCACAAATGATGTGGTGGCGGGCTATAGTACATAAAACACATATCCTCACACTAGCTGACTAGCTAGCTACCTTGTAGATCGAAGCCCATTATAGAATGATAATAGATTATAGACATCTCCTACTGTAAATAACCTGCACGCTGTGTGTGTGTAGCCAGCCAGCCAGATAGAAAAATGACATAAAAACCAAAACACTAAGTAAGGAGCCTAATATCTCATATACTAGTTGATAAAATGTTCATAAGAAAGAAGTGAAATACTAATGGAAATGTTTCAAATGTGTCATTAGGCAGAGCAGGCATCAGATGGCACACAGGGAGTCTCAGGTAAGTTTGTTGAGTCTGTTTGGCAACATTATGAAAGGTTCTCTCTTTTTTGGACTTGTAAAATAGGGAAATAATTGGACAATGCCATGAATACCCCCACTCTCAACTTAAACTGGTGACTGAACTAAGATTTGTTAAGGCAATGGTATTGATGTTGTGATTAATTGTGTCGTTTTGGGTACCGGTAGTTAGGAGTATGGCAAACACCTTATTTATTTTCTAGGAGACAGACTGTGAGTCAGTGAGGGTGGTGAAAGGGAAATGGCCAGGGGGAGAGACTTCAAAGGTCAGTGTCAGCCACGGCAGGACCAGGTTTCACCCTTGTTGCCAGCAGCACCAGTATAGGGGACAGTGGCACAGCATTGTCCAGTTACCTCAGTGATGGCACAAAACCATATCAGCCACACCCACAATTTATAAAACCGCAAACTCTTGCCAACAGAGTGTTGACATTTCAAGAGAAATGGTTTCGCCATTTCCCCTGGCTACATTATAATCCATCAATAAAAGGAGTGTTGTGTTTTCACTGTAGCCAAGGGTTTTGTAATGAGTGCGTATTGGCGGCAGAGAAGTCAGGCACAGGAGAGCAAAGACTGTTACAACGGCGCAGTTTAATAATAAAAAAACACGTGAACAAAAACAATAAATATATACAATGGGAAAAAAAACTTCGCACGCCAGACATAACGTGCACAAACTTGCAATCAACAATTCCGGACAAGGCCATGGGGGAAACAGAGGGTTAAATACACAACATGTAATTATGGAATTGGAACCAGGTGTGTGGGAAGACAAGACAAAACAAAACAAATGGCTACGCCGATCGCAGAACATCGCACGAACAAGGAGAGGGACCGACTTCGGGGGAAGTCGTGACATGTTTTCAAGCCAGCAATCTTTTGGCCAAAGAGTGCATGCTGCTTTCATTAGTGCAGGATTTAGGAACTGGAGAAATTCACAGCACATCAAAACTGCCAAACCCACTGCCACTTTGTAACTGTAACAGCACACCAGCTAAATCCAATCAGTGTCCAGTTATCCAGCGCGTGGGGTAAACAGCAGGAGGACGCAAGGCATTGCTTGATGAAAATCGTTAGTTCAGTGCAGCATCTAGTAAGACAGGGACAAGCCTTTAGAGGCCACACGGATGACAGTGGGAATTTAAACCAGCTTTTGAAACTTAGGGCAGAAGAGGATGATCCCATTTTCCAAAGATACAGATCTGACCACCCTGAAACCCCTATGTCCAACAAGGTGGACTGTGCGGAATACTGCTAATAGAGCTGTGCTAGGGCAGCATGAGCAGGTACTAAGCAGCCTAGAGGAGATGGCAAAAACTGCACCCAAGACAGCTTCAACTGCCAGTGTCTTATTCGAGCACTTCAGCAAAGGCAAGACTGTGTTGGGCCTCACACTTGCCTCTGCTGTTCTTGGAGAGCTTGAATGTCTAAACATTTCACTGCAGAAGAAAACTCAGACTGTCTCTGGTATGCAGGCTGCAGTCGACTGTGTGCGGTCATCACTTAGGGGCAAGAGAAATGACAAAAGCTACCTTGCACTGTATGAGAAAGCAACAACATTGATTGACTCCATTGAATCCATTGAGTCACACTCAATATGATTTGCTAGCAAAGCAGTGGATCACTATAGGGCAGAATCTTTTGAAGTGTTGGATGGTGTGGAGGTTCAGTTTGGCGACCGTTTTGACCAGGACAGTCTAAACGTCCTGCAAAAGTTGGAACGAGCGCTTCTCACGGGGGAGTTGGATGAGTCTCTAGATCAGTACCCTGAGCTGAACATAGATTCTCTTTCAGTGCAGTTGCCTCTCTTTCGCAACAAATACCCCTGTAGCAGCAGTGGAGAGGCAGCAGAGGTCCTCAGGAAGCTTCCAGTGGAGGTGCTGGGGTTGACCAAGTTGAGGTGCTGATCAGAATTTTGTTTGTGGTGCCAGTGTCTTCATGTGAGGCTGAGAGGAGTTTCAGTGCACTCCGCAGGTTGAAGACTTGGTTATGGGCCAGCATGGGCCAAGAGAGACTGAACGGCGTAGCTGTCTGTAATGTACATAAAGACAGGCTGGACAGTCTCAAGAGGGAAAATATCTGCCAGCAATTTGTTAGATCCATTGAAACCCGCAAACATATGTTCGGTTCTTTTGTTCAATAGTGTGTATAGCAGTGGTTCTCAACCTTTCTCGGGTACTGGAACCCCTGCATATTTTGAGCAAAGCGGGCAAGGTTTTGAGTGGTCCTCAGGGAGCTCCACCCCTCTTTATTATATGTAAGGTTACTGGAATCCTTGTGCTAAATACGTTCATTACACTTTTTTATTTCACGGACACCTTTCAATTAGACCAGGGAACCCTGGGGCTCCACGCAACCCTGTTTGAGAACCCCTGGTGTATAGTATGATATTTGTTATTTTGTTTAGTAGTTTTCAGTTTTTAGTACATGACAGTACACTTACTGAATATTTATTTTATGTTATTTTATTTAAAATTGCGTACTTTGTGTGACATACTTCTCCATAGCTGCTGTTTGAAGAGTTGAGACACTGACTGAACAATAAATATGTATTTTAGAAGGACATTTGGGATGATTTATTTGAGTTATTCATTGAAGTAGTTATTTCGCTTTTAGAACTGTACTTATTTGTATATTTTTGTTCTTGTAAAGCTATTGTAGTAGACTCTGGCTAGTGGCACATATTTAATGACTATATAAATGTATCAGAAAAAGTCTAATTAAAAGGTCAATTCAATACGGAGACCAACTTTGTGGTGGTTCTCAATGGAGATCCTTTTAGATGAGATCGCACCGTGTTCATTTAATTTACGAAAACTGGACCCATACAGTGTACAGTACCATTGCCACCTACTGGCCATTCTTGGTATTGCTGGTTGTAAATACATACTGGACTGATAAGGAACACTGCTATAACTATTATTATTAGCAGTATTATAACAATTTGAACAAGTTGGGACAACCCTTCAGTTAACTACCTATCAATTATCCAGTAGTAGTAATTATGGTTCCTCAATATACATTTAACATATTACAACGAACTGGATTCATTACCACCAACCCTGGACTGTCTTGTCTCATTACGCACACCTGGCTCCCATTCCCCCTGATTAGTAGGTGTATACACTACCATTCAAAAAAATAGTACCCGCAAAACACCAGTCTCAAAGTCAACAGTGAAGAGGCGACTCCGGGATGCTGGCCTTCTAGGCAGAGATCCTCTGTCCAGTGTCTGTGTTCTTTGCCCATCTTAATCTTTTCTTTTTATTTTACCTTTATTTAACCAGGTAGGCTAGTTGAGAACAAGTTCTCATTTGCAACTGAGACCTGGCCAAGATAAAGCAAAGCAGTTTGACACAAGCAAACAAACATACAATCAATAATACAGTAGAAAAAAAGTCTATATACAGCATATGCAAATTGTATTTTTTGTATTGTTTTATTTCACCTTTATTTAACCAGGTAGGCAAGTTGAAAACAAGTTCTCATTTACAATTGCGACCTGGCCAAGATAAAGCAAAGCAGTTTGACACATAAAACACAGAGTTACACATGGAGTAAAACAAACATACAGTCAATAATACAGTAGAAAAATAAGTCTATATACAATGTGAGCAAATGAGGTGAGATAAGGGAGGTAAAGGCAAAAAAAGGCCATGGTGGCGAGGTAAATACAATACAGCAAGTAAAACACTGGAATGGCAGATTTGCAGTGGAAGAATGTGCAAAGTAGAAATAGAAATAATGGGGTGCAAAGGAGCAAAATAAATACAGTAGGGGAAGGGGTAGTTGTTTGGGCTAAATTATAGATGGGCTATGTACAGGTGCAGTAATCTGTGAGCTGCTCTGACAACTGGTGCTTAAAGCTAGTGAGGGAGATAAGTGTTTCCAGTTTCAGAGCTTTTGTAGTTTGCTCCAGTCATTGGCAGCAGAGAACTGGAAGGAGAGGCGGCCAAAGGAGGAATTGGCTTTGGGGGTGACCAGAGAGATATACCTGCTGGAGCGCGTGCTACAGGTGGGTGCTGCTATGGTGACCAGCGAGCTGAGATAAGGGGGGACTTTACCTAGCAGGGTCTTGTAAATGACCTGGAGCCAGTGGGTTTGGCGACGAGAGCGTACAGCCGACGAGGGCCAGCCAACGAGAGCGTACAGGTTGCAGTGGTGAGTAGTATATGGGGCTTTGGTGACAAAACCGATGGCACTGTGATAAACTGCATCCAGTTTGCTGAGTAGAGTATTGGAGGCTATTTTGTAAATGACGTCGCCGAAGTCAAGGATCGGTAGGATGGTCAGTTTTACGAGGATATGTTTGGTAGCATGAGTGAAGGTGTCACGATCGTGTGGAGGATTGACGGACCAATACGCAGCTTTAGGAAAATAAGCCATCTCCTTTTTATTGACGAAGAAGGCACACGAAACAAACACACTTACGAACTAAACAAAACAAGAAAACGATCGTGAAGCTAAACAACGATGTGCACACACTGGCTACAAACGTATCACATAGACAACTACTCACAACAAATGAAAGCCTATGGCTACCCTAAATAAGGCTCCCAATCAGAGACAACCGAAATCAGCTGTCTCTAATTGGGAACTCATTCAGGTAACCATAGACTCTCCTAGACAACTAAACATACATAGACAACGCTAGACACATGTACTCAACACAAACCCATATACTACACCCAACAACCCCTTTACCATAGAATCACCCAAAACCAACAAAACACAAACATTCCCCATGTCACACCCTGACCTAACTAAAATAATAAAGAAAACAAAGAATACTAAGGCCAGGGCGTGACAGAAGGATGCTTTGTGGCGAAATAGGAAGCGAATTCTAGATTTACCTTTGGATTGGAGATGTTTGATGTGAGTCTGGAAGGAGAGTTTACAGTCTAACCAGACACCTAGGTATTTGTAGATGTCCACATATTCTAAGTCAGAACCGTCCAGAGTAGTGATGCTGGACGGGCGGGCAGGTGCAGGCAGCGATCGGTTGAAGAGCATGCATTTAGTTTTACTTGTATTTAAGAGCAGTTGGAGGCCACGGAAGGAGAGTTGTATGGCATTGAAGCTCGTCTGGAGAGTTGTTAACACAGTGTCCAAAGAAGGGCCAGAAGAATACAGAATGGTGTCGTCTGCGTAGAGGTGGATCAGAGACTCACCAGCAGCAAGAGCGACATCATTTATACAGAGAAGAGAGTCGGCCCAAGAATTGAACCCTGAGGCACCCCCATAGAGACTGCCAGAGGCCCGGACAACAGGCCCTCCGATTTGACACACTGAACTCTATCAGAGAAGTAGTTGTTAAACCAGGCGAGGCAATCATCTGAGAAACCAAGGCTATTGAGTCTGCCGATAAGGATGTGGTGATTGACAGAGTCGAAAGCCTTGGCCAGGTCAATGAATACGGCTTCACAGTATTGTTTCTTATCGATGGCGGTTAAGATATCGTTTAGGACCTTGAGCGTGGCTGAGGTGCACCCCGGACCAGCTCTGAAACCAGATTGCATAGCGGAGAAGGTGCGGTGGGATTCGAAATGGTTGGTAATCTGTTTGTTGACTTGGCTTTCAAAGACCTTAGAAAGGCAGGGTAGGATAGATATAGGTCTGTAGCAGTTTGGGTCAAGAGTGTCCCCCCCTTTGAAGAGGGGGATGACCGCAGCTGCTTTCCAATCTTTGGGAATCTCAGACGACACAAAAGAGAGGTTGAACAGGCTAGTAATAGGGGTTGCAACAATTTCAGCAGATAATTTTAGAAAGAAAGGGTCCAGATTGTCTAGCCTGGCTGATTTGTAGGGGTCCAGATTTTGCAGCTCTTTCAGAACATCAACTGACTGGATTTGGGAGAAGGAGAAATGGGGAAGGCTTGGGCGAGTTGCTGTGGGGGGTGCAGTGCTGTTGACCGGGGTTGGGGTAGCCAGGTGGAAAGCATGGTCAGCCATAGAAAATGCTTATTGAAATTCTCAATTATAGTGGATTTGTGTCAGTGTTTCCTAGCCCCAGTGCAGTGGGCAGCTAGGAGGAGGTGCTCTTATTCTCCATGGACTTTACAGTGTCCCAGAACTTTTTTGAGTTTGTGCTACAGGATGCAAATTTCTCCTTGAAAAAGCTAGCCTTAGCTTTCCTAACTGCCTGTGTATATTTGTTCCTAACTTCTTTGAAAAGTTGCATATCACGGGGGCTATTCGATGCTAATGCAGAACGCCACAGGATGTTTTTGTGCTGGTCAAGGGCAGTCAGGTCTGGAGAGAACCAAGGGCTATATCTGTTCCTGGTTCTACAATTTTTGAATGGGGCATGCTTATTTAAGATGGTGGGGAAGGCCCTTTTAAAGAATTACCAGGCATCCTCTACTGACGGGATGAGGTCAATATCCTTCCAGGATACCCGGGCCAGGTCGATTAGAAACGCCTGCTCGCTGAAGTGAGTTAGGGAGCATTTGACAGTGATGAGGGGTGGTCTTTTGACCTCAGACCCATTACGGATGCAGGCAATGAGGCAGTGATCGCTGAGATCTTGGTTGAAAACAGTAGAGGTGTATTTGGAGGGCAGGTTGGTCAGGATGATATCTATGAGGTTGCCCGTGTTTACGGATTTGAGGTTGTACCTGGTGGGTTCATTGATAATTTGTGTGAGATGGAGGGCATGAAGCTTAGATTGTAGGATGGCCGGGGTGTTAAGCATGTCACAGTTTAGGTCACCTAGCAGCACGAGCTCTGAAGATAGATGGGGGCAATCAATTCACATATAGTGTCCAGGGCACAGCTGGGGGCAGAGGGTGGTCTATAGCAAGCGACAACGGTGAGAGACTTGTTTCTGGAAAGGTTTTTTAAAAGTAGAAGCTCAAATTGTTTGGGTACAGACCTGGATAGTAAGACAGAACTCTGCAGGCTCTCTCTGCAGTAGATTGCAACCCCGCCCCCTTTGGCAGTTCTATCTTGTCAGAAAATGTTATAGTTAGGGATGGAAGTGTCAGGGATTTTGGTGGTCTTCCTAAGCCAGGATTCAGACACGGCTAGGACATCCGGGTTGGCAGAGTGTGCTAAAGCAGTGAATAAAACAAACTTAGGGAGAAGGCTTTTAATGTTAACATGCATGAAACCAAGGCTTTTACGGTTACAAAAGTCAACAAATGAGAGCACCTGGGGAGTAGGAGTGGAGCTAGGCACTGCAGGGCCTGGATTAACCTCTACATCACCAGAGGAACAGAGGAGGAGTAGGATAAGGGTACGGCTAAAGGCTATCAGAACTGGTCGTCTATTATGTTCAGAACAGAGAGTAAAAGGAGCAGGTTTCTGGCGTGATAGAATAGATTCAAGGCATAATGTACAGACAGAGGTATGGTAGGATGTGAGTACATTGGAGGTAAACCTAGGCATTGAGTAATGATGAGAGAGATATTGTCTTTAGAGACATTTAAACCAGGTGATGTCACCGCATATGTGGGAGGTGGAACTAAATGGTAGGTTAAGGCATATTGAGCAGGGCTAAAGGCTCTACATTAAAATAAGAAAATAATCACTAACCAGGACAGTAATGTACAAGGCATATTGATATTAGGGAGAGGCATGCGTAGCCGGGTGATCAATAGGGGTCCAGTGAGTGGTTGGGCTGGCTGGAGACACAGCGATTCAGACAGCGAGCAGGCAGGGGCTAGCAAGCTAGCAGAAGGGCCTTAGAGGAAAGTCTGTTTTAGCCTCCGCGTGCGGTGACGTCGATAGATCAGTCGTGATGGATTAGTAGGGTTCCGAGTAGCAGAGGGGTTCAAGTCCAATTGGCAAAATAGGTATAGTGGCCCAATAAATTGGCCGATGGATCTATACAGCTAACAGTCCAATATGCTCCAGACAGCTAGCGGGCCGCTGCTAGCGATGGCCTCTGCGATGTAGAGGCCAGTTGAGTACCCCCTCGAGCAGATTACATCGTAGTCAAGTCGTGAAGGATCGGCAGGGTTATGTGCCCCGTACCGGCAGTAGAAGGTGTCCGGGGATTGTAGCCCAGGAGTGGCTGATGGGGCTCTTTAGCTAGCCGGGAGAAAGGGCCTAGCATGGGCTAGCTCCAGGCTAATTGGTGCTTGCTTCGGGACTGATGTTAGCCGGGGTAGTCACTCCGATAGCAGCTAGCTAGCTGCGATGATCCAGGTGAAAATGTCCAGAGCTTGCGGTAGGAATCCGGTGTTAGGATTTATGTTTATGCCTGCTACCATATTGTATGAAGATGAATATTGTTTTGTTACACACACACACAAATAATGCAGATGTGTGTAAAGACTGATCAACAGAGTGACAGGCTATAAAAGCTGTGGTCAATCTGGAGAGGGGAGGGGTTCATATCTCCAGGCCAACCAGGGAGGGTAGGACACTGGACAATACCAAATAAGGGACTGTTTGAGTGTAGAATTGGGGGGGAGACACAAGACGGATCTAATCTACCCAACGACCAGATGCGGACATCTGAAAGAAGGGGACCAGTATGAGTACCGGCGATAGGCTGAGCAAAGTTTAAACCACGCTCAGCCTCTACTGTGATAGGCCAACAGACGCGTTGGAACTACGTCATCACGGTGTAAGAACAGCTGTTTACGTACTTCCTGCCAGTTCCCTGTTTTACCCTGCGCGGTGATACAGCGAACCCGTATATACGAAAATTGCAAATATATACGAAAATTTGCCATTTATTGTTTGCGTTAATTAAACATAATTAAAGAAAGTTAGCAGACCTTGCTTTTTATTTATCCTGATACCGGATTTGATTAACGCAGCGCTCACACTGGGGATATGGAGAGAAAATAGGTCCCGTATGCTCTGGTTTGAGTCACGTTGTACAAACTGGCGAGAGCTTTCCCGAGCTAAAGGTTAGCTGATGACCGCTAGCAGTGGTTAGCTGACTACTAGCTGGTAGCTAGTGAGCTGGCTAGCTTCTGTTGGGGGATTCCAGATTCGAGGTAAATAAAAATACTTTAGAAAAAACAGAGATCCACACCACATTGGGTGAGGCGGGTTGCAGGAGAGTATTTTGAAGTTTAGGTTTAGAAAAAAAGATCAAAAAGATATGCGAAGATAAAGATATATACATGGGACACGACAAGACGAAGGACAAAGACGTCTGACTGCTACGCCATTTTGGATAAGCACACCTGTTAATTGAAATGCATTTCAGATGACTACCTCGTGAAGCTGGTTGAGAGAATACCAAGAGTGTGCAAAGCTGTCATCAAGGCAAAGAGTGGCTACTTTGAAAAATCTCAAATATAGAATATATTTAGATTTGCTTAACACTTTTTTGGTCACTACATGATTCCATGTGTTTTTCCACAGTTTTGATGTCTTCACTATTATTCTACAATATAGAAAATAGTACAAATAAAGAAAAAACCTGGAATTAATGTGTCCAAACTTTTGAATGATACCGTATATTTACAAAATATATAAACTCAGCAAAAAAGAAATGTCTTCTCACTGTCAACTGCGTTTATTTTCAGCAAACTTAACATGTGTAAATATTTGTATGAACATTCATTCAACAACTGAGACATAAACAGAACAGGTTCCACAGACATGTGACTAACAGAAATGGAATAATGTGTCCCTGAACAAAAGGGGGGTCAAAATCAAAAGTAATAGTAATAGTCAGTATCTTGTGTGGCCACCAGCTGCATTAAGTACTGCAGTGCATCTCCTCCTCGTGGACTGCACCAGATTTGCCAGTTCTTGCTGTGAGATGTTACCCCACTCTTCCACCAAGGCACCTGCAAGTTTCCGGACATTTCTGGGGTGAATGGCCCTAGCCCTCACCCTCCGATCCAACAGGTCCCAGACGTGCTCAATGGGATTAAGATCCGTGCTCTTCGCTGGCCATGGCAGAACACTGACATTCCTGTCTTGCAGGAAATCACACACAGAACGAGCAGTATGGCTGGTGGCATTGTCATGCTGGAGGGTCATGTCAGGATGAGCCTGCAGGAAGGGTACCACATGATAGAAGAGGATGTTTCCCCTGTAACGCACAGCATTGAGATTGCCTGCAATGACAACAAGCTCAGTCCGATGATGCTGTGACAGACCGCCCCAGACCAGGACGGACCCTCCACCTCCAAATCGATCCCGCTCCAGAGTACAGGCCTTGGTGTAACGCTCATTCCTTTGACGATAAACGCGAATCCGACCATCACCCCTGGTGAGACAAAACCGCGACTCGTCAGTGAAGAGCACTTTTTGCCAGCCCTGTCTGGTCCAGCGACGGTGGGTTTGTGCCAATAGGTCGACATTGTTGCCGGCAATGTCTGGTGAGGAGCTGCCTTACAACAGGCCTACAAGCCCTCAGTCCAGCCTCTCTCAGCCTATTGCAGACAGTCTGAGCACTGCTGGAGGGATTGTGCGTTCCCGGTATAACTCGGGCAGTTGTTGTTGCCATCCTGTACCTGTCCCGCAGGTGTGATGTTCGGATGTACCGATCCTGTGCAGGTGTTGTTACACATGGTCTGCCACTGCAAGGACGATCAGCTGTCTGTCCTGTCTCCCTGTAGCGCTATCTTAGGCGTCTGACAGTACGGACATTGCAATTTATTGCCCTGGCCACATCTGCAGTCCTCATGCCTCCTTACAGCATGCCTAAGGCACGTTCACTCAGATGAGCAGGGACCCTGGGCATATTTATTTTGGTGTTTTTCAGAGTCAGTATAAGGGCCTCTTTACTGTCCTAAGTTTTCATAAATGTTACCTTAATTGTCGACCGACCGTCTGTAAGCTGTTAGTGTCTTAACGACCGTTCCACAGGTGCATGTTCATTAATTGTTAATGGTTCATTGAACAAGCAATGGAAACAGTGTTCAACCCTTTACAATAAAGATCTGTGAAGTTATTTGGATTTTTATGAATCATCTTTGAAAGACAGGGTCCTGAAAAAGGGACGTTTCTTTTTTGCAGTGTTTATATATGGGGGGATTGGAAATGATGCAGACAATTACATTGATGAAAGCCACAACATATTTGCAATATTATAGCTGATCTACACCCTAAAAAAATGTATATATTTTGGGTTCCATGTAGAACCCACTATGGAAAGGGCTCTATATTGAACTAAAAAGGGTTCTTCAAAGGGTTCTCATGGGGACAGCCGAAGAACCCTTTTCGGTTCTAGATAGTACACTTTTAGACAAAAATGTGCTGACTGTTTTCCACCCCAGTTTATTTGAGACAGGTAAAGATCTCTCTACAGTCCAATATGCATGTAATGGGCAGAGTAAAAGGCCAGCAGCCCTATAATCTAGACAAATGCCTAGAACAGGTATGCCTGTCTCTTAGCACTTCATCTAATGACAAACCAGATTTCCATTGAGTCTTTGCATCTCATGTTATTTACCTGTTTATATTGGTATTTGGGTCAAGAACACAAAAAGCACATCACACCAGACCCTCATAATGAACATTCCAAACCCTAATTCCAGTGACTTCTCAGCTTTTTATCCAAGATCTTACTGGACCAGTGTGGACTAAAAGATTCAATCACATTTCTATGCTTTTGGGACACATATTTGGAGACAGCTACCGTTTTATAGTATAATGTTGTCAGCCTGTCTATGGTGCTAATGTGTCTCACTATTCAAATGTAAAAAAAAAAAAAAAAAAAAGCTAGCAACATGACCTAGCTTTTTGTCCAGACTCGTCTGTTTCATATTCTAGGGACTTTAGTGAGTAGACTGGCATTGGCACTTGTCATAGTTTTTTCTCTATAAGTCAATATGTAATTTATAGGCCTACAGAACGGGTGCAGTAGAAAGTGCTGTTGGGTATATAGACCTCAGACCCCATGAAATAACACCATGTATATAGTGCCTACAGAAAGTATTCACACCCCTGTTGTGTTACAGCCTGGATTTAAAATGGATTACATTGAGGTTTTTGTCACTGGCCCACACACACAATGTCAAAGTGGAATTATGTTTTTCAACATTTTTACAGATTAAATAAAAAATAAAAAAACATAACTGTCTTGAACCAATAAGTATTCGACCCCTTTGTTATGGCAAGCCTGAATAAGCTCAGGAGTAAAAAAAAGAAGTTGCAATAATAGTGTTTAACATGATTTTTGAAAGACTACCTTATATCTGTAACCCACACATACAATTATGTAAGTTCCCTCAGTCAAGCAGTGAATTTCAAACACAGATTCAACCACAAAGACCAGGGAGGTTTTCCAATGCCTCGTGAAGAAGGGCACCTATTGGTAGATGGGTAAATATTTTTAAAAAGCAGACACTGAATATCCCTTTGAGCATAGTGAAGTTATTAATTACACTTTGGATGGTGTAACAACACACCCAGTCACTACGAAGATACAGGCATCCTTCCTAACTCAAATATAAGGAATGGAGCTAAGCACAGGCAAAATCCTAGCAGAAAACCTGATTCAGTCTGCTTTCCACCAGACACTGGGAGATTAATTCACCTTTCATCAGCACAAAAACAAAAACACAAGGCCAAATCTACACTGGGGTTGCTAACCAAGAAGACAGTGAATGATTCTGAGTGGCCAAGTTACAGTTTTGACTTAAGTCTACTTGAAAATCTACGGCAAGACCTGAAAATGGTTGTCTTGCAATGATCAACAAAAAATTATACTACTGCTGGCTTGCGGGCTTGCTTCTGAAGCTAAGCAGGGTTGGTCCTGGTCAGTCCCTGGATGGGAGACCAGATGCTGCTGGAAGTGGTGTTGGAGGGCCAGTAGGAGGCACTCTTTCCTCTGGTCTAAAAAATATCCCAATGCCCCAGGGCAGTGATTGGGGACACTGCCCTGTGTAGGGTGCCGTCTTTCGGATGGGACGTTAAACGGGTGTCCTGACTCTCTGAGGTCATTAAAGATCCCATGGCACTTATCGTAAGAGTAGGGGTGTTAACCCTGGTGTCCTGGCTAAATTCCCATTCTGGCCCTCAAACCATCATGGTCACCTAATAATCCCCAGTTTACAATTGGCTCATTCATCCCCCTCCTCTCCCCTGTAACTATTCCCCAGGTTGTTGCTGCAAATGAGAATGTGTTCTCAGTCAACTTACCTGGTAAAATAAAATAAATAAATAAAAAGGGGTGTGAATACTTATGTAAATGAGACATTTCTGTATTTCATTTTCCATAAATGTAACATTTCAAGCATGTTTTCACTTGGTCCTAGCAGGGCATGTGTGTAGACGGGTGAGAAAACCCCCAAAATGTAATCCATTTTGAATTCAGGCTGTAACACAACAACATGTAGAATAACTCAAGGGTTATGAATACTTTCTGAAGGCACTGTAGATTCTACAGACCCTACTGAGTACTCCAAACTCCACTTTTACGTCAGCACAAAGTATCGTTTTTTTAATTACTATAAACCAATATGTATTTCATAGACAGCGATTTGCATTTTGGCCTGTGGAATGGGTGTAGTAAAAGGCCAGCAAACCTCTGTATTATTCAGTGCACCTTGAAATTATACCACATATACATTCTACAGACCCTACTGAGTACTCCCAACCCCACTTTTACATCAGCACAAATAATTGTGTGTTCATTATAAGTCAATATGTATTTCATATACAGTGATTTGAATAGTGGCCTATGGAATGGTTGTAGTTGGCCTGAAGACCCGACGTTGAACTGCATAGAATTCTACGTCGGGGAGAAATGAGCGTGTGGATCAGGAAAGTTTCCTCTCACGACCAAGCCTGAATACTGAATAAAATGAAACTTTACCGGTTGTCCTTTTGCAGGTAGGAACGTAAGACAAAATATCCACAGAGTAGTGTTATCAACCCGACCTTCGGTATGCTGGTCTGTATATTGTTTGTATTTACGGTTTTATGTTTCAAAACTGAAGCAATTTGCACATGACGAACACTTGCTCAATATAATGGCTTAACTGAACGACAAACATTTCCAGCTGATTGCGAGGAAACATGCTTTGGTCAACTACATGTGGTTACGTTTGGCTATTGTTTACATATTGTCCATCATGTGCAATGAATCAGCATGTTGAAAATACAAGTGACAGACCGGCGCCGCAAAAAAACAGTAAACAACGCTTTCCTGTGGATAACGTTACCCTATCTCCACATCCTACCACCAAAAGGACCAACAGGGTGTTAAACCGGTAAAATAAGTGTAAATATCATTTTATTCAACATTCTGCCTTGTAGAGACTAGTGGGTCTTTTTTCCAGCGATTTCTTTCAGAATGATATTCATGGGTAACCATGGAAACAGCACGATTTTTTTTATGGAAGGTGTAGTAAAAGGCCAGCAACACTCTGTATTATTCAGCGACCCATGAAATGACACCATATACAGATTCTACAGACCCTACTGAGTACTCCCAACCCAACTCCTACATCCGCACGAAGAATAGTTTTTTCATTATCAGCCCATTATTGTCAACATTACCAGTCTGAACATAGTATTTTTTAATAGTGGCCTTAAAATATTGTTTTTAAAACATATGTGAAACCTTTTTACCATGAATGTCTTATTGCATTTGCTTATAAGCACAAAACAATCGAAATAGATACAAATGTTTTCTTTTGAATGAGTTTTCCACCTTACAATGTTTTCTGAACTGGGGACTTTTATTTTGAAGGTTTCCTCATTACCGTATCTGAGTGACGTCATCTTTAGTGCCGCTAGCAGAATAGTAGCAGGCAGAGGAGTGAAAGATTAGTCTACGCAGAAGCACTGACAGAACTGTTCAAATACCGAAGGGTGATTTAAAAAAAAAAAAATTTGTCCCCGCACTCGACAACAACATACGAGCGGATTATGATTGTCAAGAACTTGAAGAAGCGTGAGAGAAGATAAAGGACCTAACGGTATAAATTTCAAGTGCTTTTCCGAATAGAAACGGCCAAAAGTCTCGTATCTGCTCTAAAGTTCCTGTGTGGACAGGAACGAAAATATATTCCATGTCTTTTTGGGACGGGATTTTCTGAAATTTATCATAAAACATATATTTTATTTACAGTTGATCCTTGGATAAAGGCATATCACCCAGTAGTCGCCTACCTAACTACCAACGGGAAAAGTTGACTCGTCCGTGCTACTGCAGGTAATTAAGTGGTAAAACATTACCTGCTCATTCATTGCGTGGTTACTGTAACGTTGGCACAGTTGTATCACTATGGGACTCTGTAGAGGATTTACAAAAATGAGGCACTTCAATTATTATAAGTAGTGCATCATTGTAGCAGTTGTCAAAACATGTTTTGCTGACAACTTTGTTTGAATGGCTGTTTGGAGCTCGTCTGGACTGTTGCCCATGACTTATGCACAAGGAGTCACACATTTGTCGTAAGCAACAAGTGTAGACTAATGCCGCGTTTTAAAACAACTGGGAATTTAAATCACGACTTCAGCATATCTTCAGGTCGGAATTGGAATTCCGAGTTGGATTACCGTTCAAATCGATTTTTGCCAGTCGGAACTAGTTTTGTCGCCGGAGTTCCTAGTTGTTTTGGACGCGGTGAAGTCGCAGAGTTCCGAGTTCCCAGTTGTGTTGAACGCGGCATAACAGTGAAACGCTGACTTACGGCCCTTCCCAAGAACGCATAGAGAAAGAAAATTGAGAAATAATATCAAAGTAAAAACATGTAATAATAAATACAGAATGAGTAACGATAACATGGCTATATACACTCGGTACCAGTGTCGAGTCTGCGCAGGAGTACGAGGTAATTGAGGTAGATATGTACATATAACTGTAGCGCCTTGTGGTCGGTGGGATGCCAAGCAGTTGCCATACCAAGCGGTGATGCAGCCAGTCAAGATGTTCGTTATGGTGCAGCAGTGAATCTGATGGTCCATGCCAAATCTTTTCAGCCTCCTGAGGGGGAAGAGGCGTTGTTGTGTACTCTTCACGGCTGAGTTGGTGTTTGTGGACCATGATAAATCCTTAGTGATGTGGACACAGATGAACTTGAAGCTCTCGACCCACTACACTACAGCCCCGTCGATGTGAATGGGGGCATGCTCTGCCCTCCGTTTTCTGTAGTCCACAATCAGCTCGTTTGTCTTGCTGACGTTGCGGGAGAGCCAGGTCTCTGACCTACTCACTATAGGCTGTCTCATTGTCGTTGCTGATCAGGCTTGCCACCATCGTGTCGTGGACTAAACACACACCCCTGAGGGGTCCCCGTGTTGAGGGTCAGATTGGTGGATGTGTTGCTGCCTTCCCTTACCACCAGGGGGAGGCCCGTCAGGAAGTCCAGGATCCAGTTGCAGAGGGAGGTGTTTAGTCCCAGGGTCCTTAGCTTAGTGATGAGCTTGGAGGGGACTATGGTGTTGAACGCTGAGCTGTAGTCGATGAACAGCATTCTCACATAGGTATTCCTCTTGTCCAGGTGGGAGAGGGCAGTGTGGAGTGCAATAGAGATTGTGTCGTCTGTGGATCTGTTGGGCCAGTATGTGAATTGGAATGGGTCCATGGTGTCTGGGATGATGGTGTTGATGTGAGCCATGACCTGCCGTTCAAAGCATTTCATGGCTACAAATGTGAGTGCTACAGGACGATAGTCATTTAGACGGGTTTAAGCTGTATTGGAGTACTGAGAACTAAATGCCCTATCAAAATTAAGTTACTTTTTCTGTTACTGAGGGGGATTGTCTTCTGATCCAGAGATGGTGTAGGTGACTTGTCAAATTCCCTCCTTTGTCTGATGGATGATTTATATGTGTCTGTTTTTGGGTACACAAGTGTCTCAGTATTGTTATGATTGCCATTCATGAGTTGATACTGTCCACAATAGCAGGCAGTTAACTTTGTTACTTCCTCAGTTGTTACAGTGAATGCTAGGAGGTACAGTGAGATGGGAAATTTCAAATTAAGGTTGACGATACCAGCCTACCAGTATGTGTCAAAAACCCTTTCTGCCCTTGCCTTTGAGAACTTGGATTGATTCCCAGCTTGGGAAAAACATACAGCACCTAATATCCTTTAGTGTGAACAATAGACTGTGTTGTTCCATGGCAAGCCAGGTCAAAACTGGCTAGTCCCAATTAATTATATTTTCAGTCAAGATTCACAAGCCTCGCTGACGGTCTTTGACTGAATGGGTCACAGGTTAATTTTTTGGGGGTAAGTTGAATTGCTTGGAATACTTCTCAGACGTCACCTTGGTCATGGGTATTCTGTTTGCTCTTTCCCTTTCACTTTGCATATCATAAACATTTATATGGTGGTTGGTTGATAGTTGATTTACACCTACACTGTTCCCCGGAGGTATCTCAAAACCTCTGTTGTACTGAATTTTTTCAAATCAATCAAATTCAGCATGGCATTAGTGATGGGGGATAAAATCAAAACAATTACAAATTGGGATATCATTTTTTTTATTTTATTTTTTTACAATATATCGTAATGACAATATCGCAATATTATTTTTGCGCTAGTTGGCTGCACCTGCACAAAAACTCCAGTATTTTTCCTTCATAGCTTGTTCTCCATCTTATTTTAAAATCGGGAGCCAATTTAGTATTCAGCACTTTTATTTCCATGACTGATCAAAACTTATTTTCTCATGGTTCTCTCTTGTCCCTCTGCAGCAGGTGAGCAATATGTTTGGACCATGGAATAGCAATAAAATCACAGTATTGAATCACAATACATAGAATTGTGTAAATCGGAATATATGTCGTATCGGCGCGTAGGTCCTGCGATAATATTGTATCTCGAGGTCCCTGGCAATTCCCAGCGCTGCATAGCATGTGTGTGGTAGTTTGCCAGAGAGATGACTCAGAACTTGACCTGACCTGAAAGTCTTTATTTGGTTGTGTTTTAGAGAGAGACTCACCTCTTATTCATTTCAGGGAGGATTGGGAGAGGGGCGGCTGGGGCAGCCATGCACAAGCATACTTGTAAAGGAAATGTCATGTGACACCCTGGCCTTTGAACACTTCCCTTTCCCTCAGCTGGCCGGAAGAGCTAGCAGGGGAACAGGTGTGACCCAGCTTTAGCCTGCCTGGGAAACACCACACAACAGAACCTACTGCAGCAGACTAACAGGAAACTGAAGGAGCCAATTGCAGACAGATGTAGATGTTGTTCTTTATCTAGAATTTAAACTTGGTTTTCATGGTTTATCAAACCAGTTGGCTGTTTACGAAACCAAGTTTTATACAGTTAATCCATTGTCTAAACTCTAACATTGTGGCATGATTAGAGTAGATCGTTTGTCTCACGTACAGGGTTACAGATATACAGTGAGCTCCAAAAGTATTGGGACTACAGTGACACATTTAGTTGTTTTGGCTCTTATACAATGACTGGGGTTAAAGTGAAGACTGTCAGCTTTAATTTGAGGGTATTGTCATCCATATCTTGTAAACTGTTTAGAAATTACAGCACCTTTTGTACATAGCCCTTCCTTTCTAGGGGGGACAAATATCATATTCCCCCCCCCCCCCCCAAAATGCTAGTCTCCTGTTAGTGTCAGAGTGAGAGGTTAGCATGTCTTGGGGTATGATATTTGTGCGTCTGTAACATTCTTACTCATAATTATTCACAATTCATTCAAGACTATCCGTAAACATGGTAGCGTCCACATTAATGTGGAAGTGTTTAGAAACATATTCTATTCTTATTTACAATAAAAGTGACTCCAAATTGATACAGCATTATTTACCATTGATTTCTATTGGGCACAAAATAATGTGAAACACAACCAAAACAAACAACAAATGCATGCAACAAGTTTGTAGAGTCACAAGCTTGACGTAATCATTGCGTGCTAGGAATATGGGACTAAATACAACACTTTTGACTGCTTTAATAGGCACAAGTGAATTTGTCCCTAAATACTGCTGTAATTTCTAAATGGTTCACCCGATATGGATGAAAATACCATCCAATTAAAAAGGACTGTCTGCACTTTAACCTCCATAGTCATTGTATCATTTCAAAACCAAAACAACACAATGTCACTGTCTCAATACTTTTGGAGCTCACTGTAATTACAGGGTATAGGGAAATTCTTGAGCTCCAAGCTCCAACATTACAGGACAAATGGAAATAAGACCTGGGGAGCATGGGGTAATTGGAATAGGTAGCTGACGAGTGGTGGCTATTCAGCATGCTAAATGTCAGTTGGTGGTGGGTTAGGAGGGGACAAGGGGAGTAGGTAGCTGACGAGTGGTGGCTATTCAGCAGCCTGATGATCTGGGGGGGGTAGAAGCTATTTGCCAAGAACTGCAAAGTTGCTGTGTTTTTCACGCTCAAGAACGGTCCACCACCCAAAGGACATCCCCATCCAGCCAACATGACACAACTATTGGAAGCATTGGAGTCAACATTGACCAGCATCCCTGTGGAACGCTTTCGACAACTTGTAGAGTCCATGCCCACAATTGAGGCTGTTCTGAGGGCAAAAGGGGGTGCATCTCAATGATAAGAAGGTGTTCCTAATGTTTTGTACATTTTGTGTTTGATCTAGCTACATGGAAATGTATTCTTTATTTACCCTACAGGGTGTGGGTTTTCGTAGGCAATTTTCCCATTTCTGATCATACGTTGCTAACTTCAGTAGACCGCAAGGTAATAATGAATTTATCCACAAACCACAAATGATCTGCTATTAGTAGAAAAACTCAAGGTTCTTTGAAATGAATTCCTTTGGTGGACTGCACGGCCATTTGAGCAGCGACTTGCGTTACTGAAACAGGTGCGTCTTTCTTATCAATATCATTGTTCACCGTTTACTCCAGTTTCAACGATGTTATTCCCTTTACAATGTTGAGACATACAATTTAAAGCATTAGAAAGCTAACATTCCATTTTTAACCAGAAGATGCCCGTATTTGGCATGTTTTCTTTTGCTTAAACTTGTTGCGTAAGCTTTTGTTAAACATGAAACAAAGTATGCCCCTAGACTGATGAATTTGGGGGCTCCTGAGGGGCGCAGCGGTCTAAGGCACTGCATCTTGGTGCTAGAGGCGTCGCTACAGACACCCTGGTTCGATTCCAGGCTGTATCACAACCAGCCGTGAATAGGAGTCCCATAGGGCGGCGCACAATTGGCCCAGCGTCATCTGGGTTTGACCGGTGTAGGCAGTCATTGTAAATAACAATTTGTTCTTCACTGACTTGCCTAGTTAAATAAAGGTTCAAATAAAAAATGAATGCACTAAAACTAAGTCACTCTGGATAAGAGGGTCTGATAAATGACACATTTACAATGTTTTTGTTGCATATTTCAGTCCGGAACCTGCCTACATTTACGGGGAGTAAATGGCACACTATAGCAGTTCACAAAAAAGCCTAAAATAGATGAGACTCCTATTATTCCAGAACTGCATCTTATGGTTGGAAAACATTTCCCTACTTTAATCAACCAGTCTATTTTGAATTTGGGATAAAGCTGCCATGATTTGGCAAGCAATGCAGCTTTTCTACAATTTGTGTTTTTTTGTTGTAGCTTTTCTACAATTTTAGCCATATTAGCATTGACATGAAAGCAATCAAAACATCTAAAAATAACCCATGGTATTAAGAACAAGATGAAACGAGCCACTTATGATTCCCCAAATGGCAGTTTCTTGTTATTCTAGCAATCTGGCCATCCAGAATCACAACACACTGACTTCTGCTCCATTAAAGTGCGTACATCGTTTTCGTGAAGATGTCAGCTAACCCATCTGTCTATATGTGTGGTCTCATTTGAAATAGGCGGAGAATCAAGTGGCAGTTCTTTCCCAACAAATTAAGTTCAATATGATTAGACTATAGTTAATTACAGTGGCTGTAAAATATACTGAACAAAAATATAAATTGATGTGAAGGTCCTGGGCTCAGACAATCCCGCTGGTGAAGTAGCCGGATGTGGATGTCCTGGGCTGGCATGGTTACACGTGGTCTGCGGTTTTGAGGCCGGTTTGACGTACTGACAAATTCTCTAAAACAATGTTGGAGGTGTCTTATGGTAGAGGAATGAACATTACATTTTCTGGCAACTGCTCTGGTGGACATTCCTACAGTCAGCATGCCAATTGCACGCTCCCTCAATTTATGACATCTGTGGCATTATGTTGTGTGACAAAACTGCACATTTAGTGGGCTTTTATTGTCCCCAGCACAAAGTGCACCTGTGTAATGTTAATGTGTTTACTCAGCTTCTTGATAGGACACCTGTCAGGTGAATGGATTATCTTGGCAAAGGAGAAATGCTCACTGACAGGGATGTAAACACATTTGTGCACAGAATTTGAGAGAATTAAGCTTTTTGTGCATATGGAACATTTCTGGGATCCTTTATTTCACCTCATGAAACATTGGACCAACACTTTACATGTTGCGTTTATGTTTCTGTTCAGTATAAATCTTCATAGTGGAAAGAAGTGAAGGGCGCTCAACCAACGTGAGTCGAGGTAAAATCAAAAAATAATTGAAAAGGCCGAAGGCTCCCACAGGCTTCCATGGTGAGCGAGCTTTGCACCTTTTCAATAAATATTTATTACCCATTTATTTGCCTGCATCTCGTTCTCCTAAAAGGTAGGCTGTATCCTGTATGCAAAACGTTGGTTAAGAGAAAGTGGGAGTGTCCACTGTCATCATTCTTGCTGCTTCATGTTCAGTAGCCATACCTGTGAGATCAGGTGCGCAAGTGGTCTCAATTAAATAGAGTAGGCTGTGGTCTATGCATGGGCGGAGAAGCACTGGCCAGTTATCTTTGCAAGGATATGTACTTCCTAAATATGATTAGGCTATAGTTTACTACATTGCCTAAAAATACATATTGATCAAGTATATTTGTCTCCGTCTGAAAATGGTCCCACTCCTAAAGGTAGGCTATAAAATGTATCTCAAGAGAAAGTGCAAGTCTCTCCAACTCTGCTCTTTTCAAACTATGTCTAGCCTATTGGTTGATATAGCCCAGTAATACAGAGCCTAATATAATGGACCGGGTGAAAATCTCTGGTTAATTTATCCTATTTCAGAGGTGATTTTTACACATTTCGATATTGCCTATTAGGCGCAAAATTGCTGGGACCATGGCTGGCGAGTGAGCTGCATCACATACACCTAAAATAACATTGCGGGACTGCGGTTGGGTTCGAGACAAGTTCTTGTGGTAGCGGGTGGGAGTCGGACAGACAGTAGGTGCTTGCTGGTGCGGTATGAAGCTGCGGGTGCAGGCGGGATGAAGAAACCAGTCCCATGCAGACCTCTACTTTGGGGGACAAATTATGCTGTTTACATGCGCCATATGCCTCTGCTGTACTAGAACAAGTTTACTTTGAAGTGTGTTAGCCTAAATGGCCAATTATTCTGTTTAGTGATGCACCGGTATTATATTTTTTTGTCCGATACCGATATCCGATATTTTCCTTACCAAGAAAACGATATTGATATAAAAAAAAATGCACACTTTTTAAGCATTCTAGTACAGTTAAACAGTTAACACATACACATAGAGTGCTGCGTCCAAGGCACTGCATCTCAGTGGTTCGAATCCAGGCTGTATCACATCCGGCCGTGATTGGGAGTCCCATAGGGCGGCGCACTATTGACCCAGTGTTTGGCCCGGGTTTGGCCGTCATTGTAAATAAGAATTTGTTCTTAACTGACTTGCCAAGTTAAATAAAGGTTACACACCACATTGACCAAAAAGTTATTTTGTTGGCATTTATATATGTCCCTATTACCAGTAAAACATAATCAAAACCTATTTCTTTCACTTACTTGCTGTGCTGTTTCATTCTCAACCAGGTCATCTCATACTATGGAACGCCGTTTGGGTCTTTGCGTGTCGAAAAAGATACACATCAAATAACACTATTTGACATGACAAATAAGCTTGTTGACCAATCAGGACCTGAATATGACTGCTCATCACATAATAATTTAAGGCGTTCATTAATTATATATATTTACGTAGATATTACACATTGATTACACTATCACTCGTATTTCAGATGTCACAATGAATCGTTGATAGGTATGCTATGATAGGTATGCTGGTAAAGTTGTCTCGTTCATCTACAGTGCTGGTCATAAAAATAAGCTAGCTAGCGCATAGATGCAAACAATGTTCTTCCCCAAAAACATAGCAAATCGATATTCTGTTTCAGTAGCTATAGTTAGCTAACTGACTATATAGCTAGGTGTCATTTAAAATGACCCTATTTCATAAGACAGTTCTTATTTGATGAATGGTGGTCGGACCCATCTATGTGAAGCTAGCCACAATAAGAATTAGCCTCAATAGTTTACTTTGCGGTTAGCCTTCAAAATAAAAGTTTTGTCATTAACAGTGACGCAAATGAATTCAAATAGTAGAATTATGCCATATTTGAGTAGATCATGCTAAACGAGGTTGAAATGTTGTTATATAAAATCAACAAAATACAATAATTTGACATCTGAAATCACACTGGATGTATTATACTTCAGAATTGCATTACAAGTTGAAGTTTACATACACCTTAGCCAATACATTTAAAATCAGTTTTTCACAATTTCTGACATTTAATCCTAGTAAAAATTCCCTGTCTTAGGTCAGTTAGAATCACCACTTTATTTTAAGAATGAAATGTCAGAATAATAGTAGAGAGGATTTCTTTCAGTTTTTATTTCTTTCATCACATTCCCAGTGGGTCAGAAGTTTGCATACACTCAATTAGTATTTGGTAGCATTGCCTTAAATTGTTTAACTTTGGTCCAACGTTTCGGGTAGCCTTCCACAAGCTTCCCACAATAAGTTGGGTGAATTTTGGCCCATTCCTCCTGACAAAGCTGGTGTAACTGAGGCAGGTTTGTAGGCCTCCTGGCTCGCACACGTGTTTTCAGTTCTGCACACATATTTTCTATGGGATTGAGGTCAGGGCTTTGTAATGGCCACTCCAATACCTTGACTTTGTTGTCCTTAAGACATTTTGCCACAACTTTGGAAGTATGCTTGTGGTCATTGTCCATTTGGAAGACCCATTTGTGACCAAGCATCAACTTCCTGACTGATGTCTTGAGATGTTGCTGCAATATATCCACTTAATTTTCTGCCTCATGATGCCATCTATTTTGTGAAGTGCACCAGTCCCCCCTGCAGCAAAGCACCCCCACAACATGATGCTGCCACCCCCGTGCTTCACGGTTGGGAGGGTGTTCTTCGGCTTGCAAGCCTCCCCCTTTTTCCTCCAAACATAACGATGGTCATTATGGCCAAACAGTTCTATTTTGTTTCATCAGACCAAAGGACATTTCTTCAAAAAGTACGATCTTTGTCCCCATGTGCAGTTGCAAACCGTAGTCTGGCTTTTTTATGGCGGTTTTAGAGCAGTGGCTTCTTCCTTGCTGAGCAGCCTTTTAGGTAATGTCGTTATAGGACTCGTTTTACTGTGGATAGATAGATACTTTTGTAGATACTCATGTTAAAAGGAACCACCAGCTTTCATATGTTCTGAGCAAGGAATTTAAACGTTAGCTTTCTTGTGGATTGGGGGGTGCTCCCTCTGCTATTTCCTGAAGTTTACGATCAACTCCTTTGTTTTGTTGAGGTTGAGAGAGAGGTTGTTTTCCTGACACCACACTCCGAGTGCCCTCACCTCCTCCTGAATCTAGATGGCGCCGACCGAGATGGTCGCCCCGCTTCGTGTCCGTAGGAAACTAGTTTCTTTTAATGTATTTCTTACATTGTTACCCCAGGAAATTATTCTTATTTTATTCTATAGTCTTATTACATACAGCCGGGAAGAACTATTGGATACAACTTACCAACATTACGACCAGGAATACGACTTTCCAGAAGCGGATCCTCTGTTTGGACCACCACCTAGGACAATGGATCTAATCCCAGAAGCCGACCCAAAACAACGGCGCCGCAGACGGAGCGGCATCCTGGTCAGGCCCCGTAGACGTCCACATCGCCCACCGCTCCTGAGTATACTACTCGCCAATGTCCAGTGTCTTGACAACAAGGTAGATGAAATTCGAGCAATGGTTGCCTTCCAGAGACATCAGAGATTGTAACATTCTCTGTTTCACGGAAAATGTCTCTCTCAGGATATGTTTTTGGAATTGGTTCAGTCACCGGGCTTTTCCCTGCATCGCGCCGACAGAGATAAACACCTCTCTGGGAAGAGGAAGGGCGGGGGTGTGTGCTTCATGATTTAACGACTCATGGTGTAATCATAACAACATACAGGAACTCAAGGCCATATTAATCCCAAGAGAATTCTCGTCAGTTATCGTCACAGCTGTGTACATTCCCCCTCAAGAAGTCATTATGGGGTATTGTGTGTAGATTGATGAGGGGGGAAAACTATTTAATCCATTTTAAAATAAGGCTGTAAAGTAACAGTGGAAAAGGGAAAGGGGCCTGAATACTTTCCGAATGCACTGTAATTTCACTAACGATGTCGCAGGCCGTTTTTAAACTAATCACGGCCTGCAAATTATTGGTTTGATAACAAACAGCGTTCATTCAGGTTACCGAGCTAGCAACCTGGTTATTTGACAGTAGGTCTAGGCACATTTGGTTGGCACAGGAAGAATGGAAAAGGGTCTGCTAATTGTATAAAATGAGTAAAAGTATGAATATCAGTGACTGGCTTTTTGTGTCGCAAATGAGCATAACTCTTATAAATGGTAATAAGTGTCCAGGGGACGGGTCGAACAGGACGCTAGGCCGCTGAATTTTTCCCCCTGTGGTGTCTCGATACTACTCAGTATCGTGATACTTGGCCTGCTATCGTGTTGGTTTTATTGTCTGGATGCAAAAGCTTATTTTTCAGAAATGTTGTGCACAAAGTTGTTTACATTCATTTTAGTGAGCATGTCTCCTTTGCCAAGATGTGGCATATCCAGAAGCTGATTAAACACCATAATCATTACACAGGTGCGCCTTGTGCTGGGGACAATAAAAGGCCAGTCTAAAATGTGCATTTTTGTCACACAACACAATGCCACAGACGTCTAAACACTCCCTTTTGAGGGAGTGTACAATTGGCATGCTGACTGCAACAATGTCCACCAGAGCTGTTTCCAGGGAATGTAATGTTCATTCCTCTACCACAACATCGTTTTAGAGAATTTGGCAGTACGTCCAACCGGCCTAATAACCGCAGACCACGTGTAACCACGCCAGCCCAGGATATCCACATCCGACTACTTCACCTGAGGGATGTCAGAGATCAGCCACCCAGACAGGTGATAGAAATTGTGAGTATTTCTCTCTGTAATAAAGCCCTTTTGTGGGGGTAAAAACGAATTCTGATTGGCTGGGCCCGGCTCCCCAGTGGTTGGGCCTGGCTCCCAAGTGGGTGGGCCTATGCCCTCCCAGGCGCACCCATGGCTGCCCCCCTGCCTAGTCATGTGAAAACAATAGATTAGGGCCTAATGAATTGATTTAAATTCACTGATTTCCTTATATGAACTGTAACTCAGTAAAAATCTTTTAAATTGTTGTATGTTGCATTTATATTTTTGCTCAATATATAATATTTACGTAAAAACACATTGTATGTGGACATGTTTCTTATTACTTATTACAAGTTCTTGTAAAACCCATGATTCATCATCTAGAGCAGTGGTTCCCAACTCCTCGTACCACAAAAGTACACATTTTTAGCCTAGGACAAGCACACCTGATTCAACTTGTCAAATATTCATCACGCCCTGGATCTAGAGGGATCTAGAGGAGTAGTCATTAGATGAGCACAAGTTCATTTCATTTCTTCACTTATACACTGTCTACAGAATGAGGATCTTGTTCTCCAACACCCCCATTACCACACTTTACCTTTTCATTAGCGAAATAACTTAACACTCAAATTGGGGAAAAACTCAGATAACCATTACCTTACCAACATGGAGGCATGAATGGGCTTTAGTGATGTGATCAATTGTTTGCTGTCTCATAATGGCAGTCTCCCATTACTTGCAGATTGATCTAAGGGCCTCACAATACCAGAACACACATGTCATTATGGCAGAATTTGTACGTCCGTTTCGGTAATGATAATAAGCTAATGGGTGTGCTATGCGAGTAACTTGAATCATTTATTAGGACCACTGTTTACACCTATTGCAAAACATCTGTTATTTGATTAGGTTTTCCAAGAAATACGGGTTAGCTATACTGATGTTTGACATCCCAAGACAGGTTTTCGTCCAAATCCTACATATTTCCATGTTCGATATCCCAAGACTGTTTTTGGTCCATATCCCACATATTTACATGGGCAAATGGCATAACATAATATGCCTAAGGAATCCCATTAAATGTATAAATACATCTAAAATACCTTAGAACCACACATATCCATGTCCTAATACACCAATATAACCTCTAAAGACGTTGGGGAAGTAACTTTTTCTAAAAAAAGTGACTTTTGTAATGCGTAAGTAATTACAATACTTATGCTAAAATATGGGATATTTTTACTAGAGGTCGACCGATTATGATATTTCAACACCGATGCCGATTATTGGAGGACAAAAAAAACCTGATGCCGATTTTTATATATATTTAATAATGACAATTACAACAATACTAAATGAACACTTTTATTTTAACTTAATATAATACATCAATCAAATCAATTTAGCCTCAAATAAATAATGAAACATGTTTAATTTGGTTTAAATAATGCAAAAACAAAGTGTTGGAGAAGAAATGTAAAAAAGCTCAAGTTTAAGTTCCTTGCTCAGAACATAAGAACATATGAAAGCTGGTGGTTCCTTTTAACATGAGTCTTCAATATTCCCAGTTAAGAAGTTTTAGGTTGAGGTTATTATAGGAAATATAGGACTATTTCTCTCTCTACCATTTGTATTTCATATACCTTTGACTATTGGATGTTCTTATAGGCACGTTAATATTGCCAGTGTAACAGTATAGCTTCCGTCCCTCTCCTCGCCCCTACCTGGGCTCGAACCAGGAATACATCGACAACAGCCACCCTCGAAGCATCGTTACCCATGCAGAGCAAGGGGAACAACTACTCCAAGTCTCAGAGCGAGTGATGTTTGAAACGCTATTAGCGCACACCCCGCTAACTAGCTAGCCATTTCACATCGGTTACACCAGCCTAATCTCGGGAGTTGATAGGCTAATAGTCATAAACAGCGCAATGCTTGAAGCATTGCGAAGAGCTGCTGGCAAATGCACGAAAGTGCTGTTTGAATAAATGCTTACGAGCCTGCTGCTGCTCAGTCAGACTGCTCTATCAAATCATAGACTTAATTATAACATAACACACAGAAATACGAGCCTTAGGTCATTAATATGGTCAAATTCGGAAACTATCATTTCGAAAATAAAACGTTTATTCTTTCAGTGAAATACGGAACCGTTCCGTATTTTATCTAACGGATGGCATCCCTAAGTCTAAATATTGCTGTTACATTGTACAACCTTCAATGTTATGTCATAATTATGTAAATTCTGCAAATTAATTACGGCCTTTGTTCGGAATAAATGGACTTCACACAGTTCGCAATGAGCCAGGCGGCCCAAACTGCTGCATATACCCTGACTGCTTGCACGGAACGCAAGAGAAGTGATACAATTTCCCTAATTATAAGAAATTCATGTTAGCAGGCAATATTAAATAAATATGCAGGTTTAAAAATGCACAGAAATGTATGATTTTAAGAAAGGCATTGATGTTTATGGTTTGGTACATTGGTGCAACAACTGTGCTTATTTCGCAAATGCGCTTGTTAAATCATCACCCGTTTGTCGAAGTAGGCTGTGATTCGATGAGAAATTAACATGCACCGCATCGGTAATTAATCAGCCATTCCGATTAACCGGTCGACCTCTAATTTTTACCCATCTACTGTTTTCTGTAGGGCAACAAAGTATTTTGCTGGCAACAGGACATTTTTAGTCAGGTACCACTGTGCAATGGACTGATGAGGATGTTCTAGTGTTTCATCTGTACTGCTATTGCGTCACATAATGTTATCTTTCATAGGAAACTAACCCCAGCAGCCTAAGGGTCTCAAGATTAATCCAGTTTCCTGTTTAATTTAGCTCAACACCCTTCGGGAGGAATTCCACAGCTCTTAATCTAAGCACCAGTATTGGGTTCCTGATGTGTCTGAGATAAAAGTCAAAACTATTTATGATTTTTTTTTTGCATTAGGCTGTAACACGCATGACATGCAGAAAGGCATGCAAAAGTGAAGGCTCCTCTTCAGAGGAAGGGGAGGATCATCCTCCTCAGTGAATTTCGCAAAAATAGTGAAACATTAAAGTGATCCTTTTTAGATAAAATTATACCAAATATATTCACATGTCAGCAAATAATTGATTGAAACACTTCTTAGCAAACATTTTAATAGTTAGCTTAATTTCAGTTTGTGACTAAACAAGCAAGTATAGTGTAGAGAATCAT
Source organism: Salvelinus fontinalis (assembly GCF_029448725.1). Taxonomy (NCBI): domain Eukaryota; kingdom Metazoa; phylum Chordata; class Actinopteri; order Salmoniformes; family Salmonidae; genus Salvelinus; species Salvelinus fontinalis. The sequence goes on from NC_074673.1 coordinate 56,079,407, forward strand.
TGTACCTTCTAAACTGCTGTGAAATATCTTTTCCATAACCAAAAGTATTGTATTTTCAGCTGTTTGAAGCTGTTGTAAAAAACGCAAAGATGAAACATAAGAATGGGAAGCATAGAAGTAGCCCACAGAACAGATCTACCATTTCTTAGACTTGCTTTCAATGAAGACAGATCTATAACACACATTTCTATGTGAATTTGGTTGGGTTGCTCAACAAGTTACGTTGCAGCTAGCTAGCGAATGCATCTAGCAAGTTTAGCCTACTCCAACACCTGGCTCAAACAGAGGTATGCTATGTTAGGAAGCTGGCTATGGCTATGCAACACTGGAACTCTTCCAAGTCGGTCAGCTTTAGGTTTTATTTATTGCCACTGGGGCCTGCCGGTGTAACTGCTAAACCGCTTGCTGTACTGCATGACTGTAGCGCGTTTACTAACGCGCTAGTAATTGTAGCTATGTTGACTATGGCGTTAGCTAATATGGTGACAACGATGTAGGCTGTGTGGAGCGGTTAGCCCTTATGGTATGAAAGTTTGGCTTGGAAAGGTTTCTTCACCTGGTCACAGAATAAGGCGTAGATGCAAGAAGGAATTATGCAAAGAGATCATACTGTTTGTGTGTGGCTGATATGCATGTGAACTGTGTTTGGGGATGATCAAGGGTCTATTCATTCCGCCTATTATGTTAAAACGTTTCTTAAACGGAAGCACACTGAACGAAACAGGGATAAACATACCTGAATTTGTCCTGTAGAAACACTCGTTTGCAACTGTTTGGACTAGCGATTACACCCGAAATCAGCTAGTTGTGTGCAAGGTGGTATGTGTCACTGTCACCTTGATTAACAACAAAAAACTATCTACCCGTGCGCCTACATTGTAAACTTTCATTCGTAGGCTAGGTTGTAGCAAGCTCATGATGGATATAGGGAAACTTTGAGTATCATGTAATAACTTAAACCAATCAGTGTTACATTGAGCTGGCTGAATGGAAAATGAATGAGTCATCCAATATGCGGAAATAGAAATAAGGCCATTGCCATGAAACAAATAAACAAATAAAACTGTCCTTCCTCATCTTAAACGGGTGGTATGCATTTCACTCAATTGATGGAACATTATAGGCCTAAGACTCTCGACTCAACAAACTAAAAAGATACCCACCGAAACCATCAACCGTTATAGGCATTGAGAAAGCATCTGGGTGAGGCTCTTTGCTTTCTATAATTCAATAGTTTCATTGCAGCACCTGACATTTCTGGATGTCATTTTACATTGAATTATTTGAGCCTACTGTATCTAGATTAGGCAGTTGTTTATCCACACTGACACTTTTATCAGTGTTTGGTATCATCACATAGGCCTAGTTCCAGCTCTGCAAGTTCTTTCAACACCTGACAGTAAAGAGAGAGAAGAGGGTTGACGCCTAAAGATTCATCTTGATAGGTATAGCCTAACTATATTGGAATCGTCGACCCCTGCTCTCGCGCTCTGACAGATGTCCCGAGGTATTTTGCTTTGCTTTTGTGCACCTTCATTTCCAAATTCCCACTATAAAGAAGTTTCCAATTTCATTTGAGGCAGGTTTAAATATACCCCTGCGTGAAGAGTGCTGACAACCTGCTCTCTACGATCAGGCAGTACATTTCGCAGCAGAGCACTGGCACCAGGCAGGGCCCCAAGCCTGCTGTCTGTGATTGGTCTAGGTCTGACTGACTGTCTCGCTGACCTTCTGACTCACTGCAGTAAACCAGCTGCTGGTGCTCTGATTGCTGTAACAGGTAACTTCTCTTTTTTTTCTTTCCTCCTGCCTCGCCATAAGTCTAGTCCAGGAAATATTCCACCGAGGAGGAAAGAAGGGCCTTTGTCTTCATGGGGCTACGGTTTTGGTTTTCATCTTGGAACAATTTCTGAAATTCCTTTGCCTCTTTTTGAAATGCCCCATCGGGATTTGTTAGTAGCACTTGGCTAGAGAGTCAGTTTCTCATGGTCCTGCACTTGTTGTACTGATCATATGTTTTTACGAGTTTGATGTTTTTAATGGCCAGAAATGAGGCAAAATGGTCCTGTATTCATACCTCCATTTACACTTTAATATATAGCCTTCTTGACCCTACGTATACAGTTGAAGTTGGAAGTTTACATACACTTAGGTTGGAGTCATTAAAACTCGTTTTTCAACCACTCCACAAATTTCTTGTTAACAAACTATAGTTTTGGCAAGTTGGTTAGGACATCTACTTTGTGCATGACACAAGTACTTTTCCAACAATTGTTTACAGACAGATTATTTCACTTATAATTCACTGTATCACAATTCCAGTGGGTCAGAAGTTAACATACACTAAGTTGACTGCCTTTAAACAGCTTGGAAAATTCCAGAAAATGATGTCATGGCTTTAAAAGCTTCTGATAGGCTAATTGACATCATTTGAATCAATTGGAGGTGTACCTGTGGATGTATTTCAAGGCCTACCTTCAAACTCAGTGCCTCCTTGCTTGACATCAAGGGAAAATCTAAAGAAATCAGACCTCAGGAAAAAAATGTGTGGACCTCCACAAGTCTAGTTCATCCTTGGGACCAATTTCCAAATGCCTGAAGGTACCACGTTCATCTGTGTGAAAAGTGGAACTCAATCCCAGAAAACAGCAAAGGACCTTGTGAAGATGGAGGAAACGGGTACAAACGTATCTATATCCACAGTAAAAACCAGTCCTATATCGACATAACCTGAATGGCCGCTCAGCAAGGAAGAAGCCACTGCTCCAAAACCGCCATAAAAAAGCCACATTATGGTTTGCAACTGCACATGGGGACAAAGATCATACCTTTTAGAGAAATGTCCTCTGGTCTGATGAAACAAAAATAAAACTGTTTGCCCATAACAACCATTGTTATGTTTTGAGGATAAATGCTTGCAAGCCGAAGTACACCATCCCAACTGTCAAGCACGGGGGTGGCAGCATCATGTTGTGGGGGTGCTTTGCTGCAAGAGGGACTGGTGCACTTCACAAAATAGATGGCATCATGAGGGAGGAAAATTATGTGGATATATTGAAGCAACATCTCAGACATCAGTCAGGAAGTTATTAAAGCTTGGTTGCAAATGGGTCTTCCAAATGGACAATGACCCCAAGCATACTTCCAATGTATTGGAGTGGCCATCACAAAGCCCTGACCTCAATCCCATAGAAAATGTGTGGGCAGAACTGAAAAAGCATGTGCGCGAGCAAGGAGGCTTACGAACCTGACTCAGTTACACCAGCTCTGTCAGGAGGAATGGGCCAAAATTCACCCAACCTATTGTAGGAAGCATGTGGAAGGCTACCTGAAACGTTTGACCCAAGTTAAACAATTTAAAGGCAATGCTACCAAATATTCATATATTCAAATAAACCTCTGACCCACTGGGAATGTGATGAAAGAAATTAAAGCTGAAATACATAATTCTCTGTACTATTATTCTGACATTTTACATTCTTAAAATAAAGTGGTGATATATACATATCTCTATAGATATGTGTGTATATATATGTATATAGATCTGTATATATCTATATATAGACATACGTAGATAGATGTGTTTGTGTATATATATGTGTGTTGTGTTTTATGGTATGCTGTTTTATGATGTTTTATGTTATGTTAAAGCGGCAATATGTCACTTTTTGGGCGACCAGACCAATTGCGCTTAAAAATGTGAGATATAGATCTATCAAATCAAAGTTTATTTGTCACGTGCGCCGAATACAACAGGTGTAGACCTTACAGTGAAATGCTTACTTACAGGCTCTATCCAATAGTGCAAGAAAGGTATTAGGTGAACATGAGTCATTCTCATTGAAAGCATGTTTATGAGGCGGTAGATATGTTATAGTCACGCTATTTCTATTTTTCCCGTTTTTAAGTCGTTTTTTCGTCTTTTACTTTAGTTTTTTTTACACCAGCTTCAAACAGCTGGAAATACAATGTTTTTGGTTATGGAAAATATATTTCACAGCGGTTTAGATGGTACAATGATTGTGACAAAACAAGCAAGTATAGTGTAAACAATCTAAAATTCGTCAAACTATTCCAATTTTAGCATCCAGGAAATAGCGGAGAGATTTCTACATCGTGCATCTTTTAAGATTCACCTTATTGTCCCCGAAGGGTTCTCTCTCTTAGTTCACTGTCTGAGGCTTAGTTTCCAGCGAAATGTCCCAGCATGGAATGCCTTTCTTGGGGAAGGAATTAGGGAGATGTGGAAAAGAATAGCAAATAAAAAAAAATATTGGAGAAGTAATGGTGCCCTGATGAACCCCAGTTCCTGCCACACAAAGAGCTCAACAGTAATTGAAAGATTTCAGTTGAACGTATTGTCTCATTCTAATAGTGATTTTGCCATTATTATACCGATGTTCCAGTGGAGTACACTACAGTAAGTGAAGTGGATTTACACCTGTTTACACAATTGCGTCATTGGTCCCTTATCTGTACTACACAGACATGCATAATTATGGATATGAATGTCATTCTCTTCATAGTGATCTACCCTAAATAGGTACACAAAGGTATCCTCCTTTGCATATTTGGGTATTATTATACACACTGGCTGTTATTTTTAATGAGCTCTGCCCCCCAAACAAGACCAAATTTGGTTGGACCGGAACAAATCTGAACCAGTTATAGACGTCCACACGTGAAACAGACATCACAGGCACAGTAGAGTACAGCACAGAATAGTAGAGTTGCTCAGTAGAGTAGAGTTCAACACAGTAGAGTTTATTACATTACAATGTTCTCAACTCTAGTCTGCTCTACTGTGTACTGTACTGAACTATACTGTACTTTTCTTTACTGTACTGTGCTGTCCAAAGTTATGAACCCAACTGTGGTTTGTGACTACTATGATTTCCCATTGTAGCCAATTCAATTGCAGAAATTTCTTTACCACATTTTTTTTTGGGGGGGGGGAATTCTGTTACCGATTGTGTAACGGAATTAAGTTTTAATCACTGAATATTTCATAACTCAAATTGATATCAGTAAAAAACGTTATAGGGAATTGATAGGTCTACTTGTACTTGTTACTTCTGTGAACTTTCATTATCTTCCTTCATGAGAGAAATAGGTATGTTGGTTTTTGGTCATGGAATTTCAAGCCACAAGGCAATGTTTCTTAAACTTACAGAAGGCAGAGAAAAAATGTCTCAAACTAAATATTTAAGTGTTTATATTAGATGGCAAGGGTCTTCAACATTATTGGGTTTTAATGTTTTTATAATACCTTTTTTTGAGACTTTCTGGTAGATCTTTTTGACCAGAAATCAAAGCCTTTGCTTATTCTTAATTTTTAGGGTGGAAAATGGTTGAAAATGTATATATGCCTTAATTAAAAAATATAGACTCTCTAGCTTTTATTGGACACACAATTTGACAAGGTCCTATGAACTTCACATGTTGGCGCTCATTGATCCTTTTACATGGAAATGACCATTGTGTTGTTCACTTAGGTGACTGCGGAAAGATTAGCCTAAGTTGGTGTTATCATAGCGATTGCACAATGCAAATAGGTGTACTTGTGCCCATGTTTTCGCCAAACCAACTTGTATACTATACAGTCTTTCAAAAGTTGGCATCTAAACATAATCTGCCACTTGCAGAGCATATCAAGAATTAGCGAAAAATACTTCTGTATATATAGTGTATGTGGACGCCCCTTCAAATGAGTAGATTTGGCTATTTCAGGCACACCCTTTTCTGACAGGCGTGTACAATCGAGCACACAGCCATGCAATCTCCATAGACAAACATTGGCAGTAGAATGGCCCGTATCGAAGAGCTCAGTTACTTTAAACATAGCACTGTCATAGGATGCCACCTTTTCCAACAAGTCAGTTAGTCAACTTTCTGCCCTGCTAGAGTTGCCCTGGTCAACTGTAAGTGCTGTTATTGTGAAGTGGAAACATCTAGGAGCAACAACGGCTCAGCAGCGAAGTGGTAGGCCACACAAGCTCACAGAACGGGACCGCCAAGTGTTGTCCTCAGTTGCAACACTCACTACTGAGTTCCAAACTGCCTTTGGAACCAAGGTCAACACAATAACTGTTTGTCGGGAGCTTCATGAAATGGGTTTCCATGGCCGAGCAGCTGCACACAAGCTTAAGATCACCATGTGCAATTCCAAGCGTCGGCTGGAGTGGTGTAAAGCTCACCACCATTGGACTCTGGAGCAATGGAAACGCATTCTCTTGAGTGATGAATCACGTTCTGGCAGTTCGGCGGACGAATTTGGGTTCGGCGGATGTCAGGAGAACGCTACCTGCCCGACTGCATAGTGCCAACTGTAAAGTTTGGTGGAGGAGGAATAATGGTCTGGGGCTGTTTTTCATGGTTTGGGCTAGGCCCCTTAGTTCCAGTGAAGGTAAATCTTAAAGCTACTGCATACAATGACATTTTATTAAATTTGGTGCACTGATATTATTGGCCTTTTAATGCAATATTGGTATCGACCGATAACTCCACAGATAACTGATTTAATAAATAAAAAAACAGGATGAAAAAAGTAGATCTTATGCTTATCTGAACACTTGCAGCCATTCTCATGATGACATTTTTGTCATAATGTATGAAATCAACCTTTGAAGTGTAGTTATTGGACAATTCAGGGTGGAAACATTTTACTTTATAATTTCCCCGCTGTAAAACAATATATTGGTAGTTTTGCACCCCCCCACAAAAAAAAAACATTTTTTTGAATCTCTATCAGACTCCAAAAAACATCGGTCGGCCTATAGTTAGATGCCTCAACTATCGCGTACACTTATCTCAAGTACCCACTCACGGGGTGCTGTTTATGACATCGGTGCATGTGTCAGGTTTAGGTCAGACCAATCTTAACACCAGGGGAAAAACAACCTCCTGAACCAAGGCTCAACTGAACCTGTCGTTAAGCTTTCTGTGGGTTTGCTTCATTCACATGGAATCACTGGATTTTTAATGGAGGTTTTGTCAGCAGCAGGCATTGCACAAATGTTTACCTGTGAATCGCGGCATTTGTGAAACGCCTCCATTTTAGATGAGGAATTGTCAAGTCATTTCAGCTCAATTTCACAGTTATTTTGAGAAATGCACCTCCTGTTCTCTTGTAGTTCAAGCTCAGTGGAATTAATTTGCATTATCATGGAGTCGGGGTGCGATTGCTCTCTGGAAGGAGTGGTCATGTGGTGAGTGTGCTTGTGTGTGGGGAAAGGGTGTCCCTCCAATCCAATTTACTCTTATTTATGACTGATTCTGACATTGCAAATGTGTACAACCTTCCATTTGTTCAGATATCTAGGTCAACGTGACATTTATTTATTTTTCTTCCTGAAAATGACAGGTTTTTAGTAAGCTTTTTTCCCTCGCTCGGGTTCCCATCTCGCTCTCTCTTGGTTATAGTGCGATTCTTTGTTTGCTTTTTATGCTCCGTTCACAAATCTTTCCCATGGGAAACTGTTTGATTTAATAACTTTTCAGGTTAAATCTATTTTTGTGGCAGGGCAATTCCACGTAAAACGGAGTTACACTTTGACACTTTAAAATGTATGCCAAACAAAAAAAACATTGATTTCAAACACTATGCAACTTTGACCAATTTACACAGAACATTTCACAAAAACACATTTACATTTACTTAACTGTGCAAAGTTTGGTTATTTGGTATTATACTTTTTTTTGCAGATGCAAAGTTTGGTTACAGAATTATAGTAAATCTGCCTCAGTTTTTTATGCAACCACTTTTTCCAAAAACTCTTAATCTGCTTCGGATTAAGATTCAAAGATGTCTGCAGAAAGGGGTGTCAGCTATGACATGACACCTTAAGTTAGAAAAATATATATTTTGGTTATTGAATTACAGTAGGAGAAGTGGATTTACATCCAGTAATGGCATTATGGTAACATAATTGCATCAAGTTCCTGATGTGTACAGAAATGCACAAATCAAATGTTATTGGTCACATGCACATGGTTAGCAGATGTTAATGCGAGTGTAGCGAAATGCTTGTGCTTCTAGTTCCGACCATGCAGTAGTATCTAACAAGTAATCTAACAATTTCACAACAACTACCTTATACACACAAGTGTAAAGGAATGAATAAGAATATGTACATATAAATATATGGATGAGCGATGGCCGAACGGCATAGGCAAGATGCAGTAGATGGTATATAGAGCACAGTATATGCATACAGTATGAGATGAGTAATGTAGGGCATGTAAAGATTATATAAAGTGGCATTGTTTAAAGTGACTAGTGACACATTTATTACATCCAATTTTTAATTATTAAAGTGGCTAGAGATTTGAGTCAGTATGTTGGCAGCAGCCTCTCTGTGTTAGTGATGTCTGTTTAACAGTCTGATGGCCTTGAGATAGAAGCTGTTTTTCAGTCTCTCGGTCCCAGCTTTGATGCACCTGTACTGACCTCGCCTTCTGGATGATAGCGGGGTGATGATAGCAGGCAGTGGCTTGGGTGGTTGTTGTCCTTGATTATCTTTTTGGCCTTCCTGTGACATCGGGTGGTGTAGGTGTCCTGGAGGGCAGGTAGTTTGACCCCAGTGATGCGTTGTGCAGACCTCACTACCCTCTGGAGAGCCTTGCGGTTGTGGGTGGAGCAGTTGCCGTACCAGGCGGCGATACAAGCCGACAGGATGCTCTCGATTGCATGGCCACGCAGTCATGGGTGAACAGGGAGTACAGGAGAGGGCTGAGAACGCACCCTTGTGGGGCGCTAGTGTTGCGGATCAGTGGGGTGGAGATGTTGTTTCCTACCCTCACCACCTTGGGGGCGGCCCGTCAAAGTCCAGGACCCAGTTGCACAGGGCGGTGTCGAGACCCAGGGTCTCGAGCTTAATGACGAGTTTGGAGGGTACTATTAACATGGATGTGAATATCGTTCTCTTCATGGTGATGTAACTTGAAATAAGTACACAAAGTTATTATTCTACACACAGGCTATTATTGATAGGAACTATGTCCCCAAACAAGACCACATTTGTTGGTTCGGATCAGACAAAATCTGAAACTATCATAGATGTCTATGTTTCATAAGTTTGGGGTCCTGTGTGGCAGTTGGTAGAGCATGGCGCTTGCAACGCCAGGGTTGTGGGTTCGATTCCCACGGGGAATTATACTGTACTCTAGTGCTCGTACCTTGGGCCCCCATTTTGTTTTTTGCCGTAGCACTACACAGCTGATTCAAATAACCAACTCATCAAGCTTTGATTATTCGAATCAGCTTTATAGTGCTAGGGCAAAAACCAAAATGTGCACCTGGGGGTGCTGTTCTACTGTACTGAACTCTACTCTACTTTTCGTGCTGTCCAAACTTGTGAAACAGACATCTATGATTGGTTCAAATTCAGGAAGTACTTTTTAACGTTCATGGACGTCCGGTGTTAGTTGGTGCTCAACGAGGGTAGGTGGTAGATGTCATTAAGAGTCGGGAGAGGTGACAACAACTGGAGAGAGGGAGGGGTTGTCCAAACTGTTCTCAGTCTTGCTTTGACCACCAGACGACAGAAAGAGAAGAAAAAACTGTTATGAGCTGAACATAACAGTATGCCAGTGGAAGAGAGGACAGTAGCAGGTGACCCAACTGTGGTTTGTGACTACGATGATTTCCCATTGTAGACAATTTGTTAACAGAACTACGGGTTGGAATCACTTAATAATTAATAAACAAGCTTGATATCAGTAAAAACACTAACTAATTGGTAGGTCTACCTTTTACTTGTTACTTCTGTGAACTTTAGAAAATATCTTAAGCATATGTGGGTTTTGGTAATTACCAGTCAATGTTTCTTAAACTTACAGAAGGCAAATCATTTCTCCAAAACTAAATATAAATGTTCATTACTTGTTTTGGTGATGTTGTCTCAGATCCCATTTCCATCTGTTTTACCAGAAATCAAAGCCTTTGCTTATTCCACATTTTGAGTGGAAAATGGTTAAATTCATATTTGCCTTCTTTTCTCAAAAATATAAACTCTTAGCTTTCATTTGACACCCAATTTGAAATGCGCCTATAAACTTCACATGTTTGTGGTCATGGGTCCATTTTAGATGGAAATGCCTGACTCCTCCGTCTCTTGTGTTGAAAAGACAGACTCAAAACATTTGAAAAGAGTGTTGCTTTCGACTACACTGCATTTGACAAGATGCCATCTAATGAAAACTGCCTTAGTCATCACACAAGCTGTCATCAAGGTAACTCGATTGCTAGCAGTAATTAGCCGACTTGTGTCTTGACCATGTATCGTCAGCTGTCGGAAGGTGACATCAGATGTACATCTAACAGTTAGTTACCTGTATGTAGACTTAATGACGGACGGTACAAGTGCCTAGGTGTGAACAGGTCCCTGTAATGAAAGAATATGAGTGTTTTTAAAGAAACTGAATGTTGAAAAGAGAACTGTACCAGCTGCCACATCTTTTTAGCAGAAAGAAACCTCATAGTCCTCCGAGGACGTCAACACACATTCCAAGATCTTTGCGATATTGGGATTCCAAAAAATGCATCACACCATTCTCTTTGACACGTCTCTCCAACTGAAAAATCGCTTGTATGCCACTGACTTTGTTTGATACCAGCTTCGATTTAGCATTTTCGACAAATACTACGAGGATGCTCAAATTTAAATTAGCTGACTCACCGTAAATTTCAAGTGACCCAGCTAAGACTGAAAGTAACCTCCGTCTCAAATAGACCCCAGATGGACACATGATCCCGTTAAGTATATTAGCGCATGCTGCGCCACTGTAAGTTACAGACAAGTGCTTGTCAGCTGTCATTGCTTGACACCCTGAATCACGTGAAGGTCTAAATGGAAAGAAAACAAGGGACTGAGGTGTCCTGCCTAGCTAATGGCACATGGCCAGGAGACAGGGATTGGGCCGTTGAGGGAGGACGAGGTGAGAGCAGTCTGAACTGGGTTGGCGGTGAGTGACGGGAGCAGTCTCTGGTCCAGGCGAAGCCAAGGGAGCACAAACATATTGAACATTGTCACCACACACACACTGGGAAACACTTATAAAGATGAAGGGACTGTATTGGTTTACCCATTCCCTAAAGCAACCAGGCTTGACAAGAGTTTTCCTGACAATTCCCCTTGTGTCTGCCAAAGGGTGATCAAATGCTGTTGACAACCTGGCAAGCCTCTTTATGTTCTATTAGTGTGTCTATTTTTTGTTAGCAGTGTTTCGGCTTATCTCATTGCTGACTCATAGGTGACCCATGGGACCTTTTCAATCTATGAAGTAGTATCCTCCCTACTGCAAAAACATGACAACTTTGCATATGTGGGCTATGTATTTAATTTGGCACATTATTAAACTCATTATGTTATGGCCATTGGAAATCAATATGGAATTTGTGATGTGATTTTAGGGTCTTTTCACACACACATTTGTTTGCTATAGTTTGAAACAGAATTCGATTATTATTATTGTTTTTTTCATTAATTGTGAAGACATCAAAACTATGAAATAACACATATGGAATCACGTAGAGAAAAAAAAGTGTTAATCAAATCAACATACAGTCGTGGCCAAAAGTTTTGAGAATGGCACAAATATACATTTTCACAAAGTCTGCTGTATAATGGCAATTTGCATATACTCCAGAATGTTATGAAAAGTGATCAGATGATTGGCAATTGATTACAAAGTCCCTCTTTGCCATACAAATGAACTGAATCCCCATTTCCACTGCATTTCAGCCCTGCCACAAATGGACCAGCTGAAAGCATGCCAGTGATTCTCTCGTTAACACAGGTGTGACTGTTGACGATGACAAGGATGTCATGCTGATTGAGTTCAAATAACAGACGAAGCTTCAAAGGGAGGGTGGTGCTTGGAATCATTGTTCTTCCTCTGTCAACCATGGTTACCTGCAAGGACACACGTGCCGTCATCATTGCTTTGCACAAAAAGGGCTTCACAGGCAAGGATATTGCTGCCAGTAAGATTGCACCTAAATCAACCCTTTATCAGATCATCAAGAACTTCAAGGAGAGCAGTTCAATTGTTGTGAAGAAGGGTTCAGGGCGCCCAAGAAAGTCCAGCAAGCGCCAGGACCGTCTCCTAAAGTTGATTCAGCTGCGGGATCGGGGCACCACCAGTACCAAGCTTGCTCAGGAATGGCAACAGGCAGATGTGAGAGCATCTGCACGCACAGTGAGGCGAAGACTTTTGAAGGATGGCCTGGTGTCAAGAAGAGCAGCAAAGAAGCCACTTCTCTCCAGGAAAACATCAGGGACAGACTGATATTCTGAAAAAGGTACAGGGTTTGGACTGCTGAGGACTGGGGTAAAGTCATTTTCTCTGAATTCCCTTTCTGATTTGTTTGGGGCATCTGGGGAAAAAAGCTTGTCCGGTGAAGACAAGGTGAGCGCTACCATCAGTCCTGTGTAATGCCAACAGTAAAGCATCCTGAGACCATTCATGTGTGGGGTTGCTTCTCAGCCAAGGAAGTGGGCTCACTCACAATTTTGCCGAAGAACACAGCCATGAATAAAGAATGGTACCAACACATCCTCCGATAGCAACTTCTCCCAACCATCCAGGATGAGTTTGGTGACGAACAATGCCTTTTCCAGCATGATGGAGCACCTTGCCATAAGGCAAAAGTGATAACTAAGTGGCTCGGGATATTTTTGGTCCATGGCCAGGAAACTCTCCAGACCATAATCCCATTGAGAACTTGTGGTCAGTCCTCAAGAGGTGGGTGGACGAACAAAACCCCACAAATTCTGACAAACTCCAAGCATTGATTATGCAAGAATGGGCTGCCATCAGTCAGGATGTGGCCCAGAAGTTAATTGACAGCATACCAGGGCGGATTGCAGAGGTCTTGAAAAAGAAGGGTCAGCACTGCAAATATTGACTCTTTGCATCAACTTCATGTAATTGTCAATAAAAGCCTTTGACACTTATGAAATGCTTGTAATTATAATTCAATATTCCATAGTAACATCTGACAAAAATATCTAAAGACACTGAAGCAGCAAACTTTGTGAAAAGTAATATTTGTGTCATTCTCAACTTTTGGCCACGACTGTACACTACTGTTCAAAAGTTTGGGGTCACTTAGAAATGTTTTTGTTTTCCATGAAAACATAGATGAAATGAGTTGCAAAATGAATTCACACCTTCACACTGCCTCCACCATGATGACAGATGCCGTCAAGCACTCCTCCAGCATATTTTCATTTTTTCTGCGTCTCACGAATGTTCTTCTTTGATCTGAACACCTCAAACATAGATTCATCTATCCATAACCTTTTTTTTTCTACTCTTCCTCTGTCCAGTGTCTGTGTTCTTTTTCCCATCTAAATCTTTTCTCTTTATTGGCCAGTCTGAGATATGGCTTTTTCTTTGCAACTCTGCCTAGAAGGTCAGCATCCTGGAGTCGCCTCTTCACTGTTGACGTTGAGACTGGTGTTTTGCGGTTACTATTTAATGAAGCTGCCAGTTGAGGACTTGTGAGGTGTGTTTTTCAAACTAGACACTGATGTACTTGTCCCCTTGCTCAGTTGTGCACCAGGGCCTCCCACTCTTTCTATTCTGGTTAGAACCAGTTTGTGAGAGAGTGGTACACAGCGTTGTACGAGATCTTCAATTTCTTGGCAATTTCTCGCATGGAATAGACTTAATTTCTCAGAGCAAGAATAGTCTGACGAGTTTCAGAAGATATGTCTTTGTTTCTGGTCATTTTGAGCCTGTAACCGAACCCACATGGTGATGCTCCAGATATGAAATAGTCTACAGAAGGCCAGTTTTATTGCTTCTTTAATCAGGACAACCGTTTTCAGCTGTGCTAACATAATTGCAAAGGGGTTTTCTTGTGATCAATTAGCCTTTTAAAATGATAAACTTGGATTAGCTAACACAATGTGCCATTGGAACACAGGAGTGATGGTTGCTGATAATGGACCTCTGAATGCCTATGTAGATATTCCATAAAAAATCTGCCTTTTCCAGCTAGAATAGTCATTTACAACATTAACAATGTCTACACTGTATTTCTGATCAATTTGATGTTGTTTTAACTTCTTTAGGATAGGTGGGACGCTAACGTCCCACTTGGCCAAAATCAAGAAAAAATGTAGTGTGCCAAATTCAAATAGATTACTATAAAAATCAATCTTTCATGAAATCCCACATGAAAGACACCAAATTAAAGCTACACATGTTGTGAATCCAGCCAACATGTCTTATTTTCAAAAAGGATTTATGGGGAAAGCACACCAAACAATTATGTTAGCTCAGTACATAGCCACAGAAAAACACAGCCATTTTCCCAGCAAAAGATAGTATAACAAAAAGCAGAAATAGAGAAAATGAATCATGAATCACTAACCTTTGATGATCTTCATCAGATGACACTCATTGGACATGTAACACAATACATTTATGTTTTGTTCGATAATGTGCATATTTATATCCACAAATCTCAGTTTACGTTGGCGCCATGTTCAGAAATGCCTCCAAAATATCCGGAGAAATTGCAGAGAGCTATGTCAAATAACATAAATACTCATTATAAACTTTGATGAAAGGTACATGTTTTACATATAATTAAAGATACACTTGTTCTTAATGCAACCGCTGTGTCAGATTTAAGAAAAACTTTACGTAAAAAGCACACCATGCAATAATCTGAGACGGCGCTCAGATTTAACAACATTTCTCCGCCATGTTGGAGTCAACAGAAATACGAAATTACATCATAAATATTCCCTTACCTTTGATTATCTTCATCAGAATGCAGTGCCATGAATCCTAGTTCCACAATAAATCGTTGTTTTGTTCGATAATGTCCATTACTTATGTCCAATTAGCTAATTTTGCTAGCATGTGTAGTACACATGTCCAAACGCTCGCGCAGATGCAGGCAAACGTCGGACGAAAACTTCAAAAAGTTATATTACAAGTCGAATAAACTGGTCAAACTTAGTAGAGAATCAATCTTCAGGATGTTGTTATCATATATATCCAATAACGTTCCAACCGGATCATTCTTTTCAGTCTCTATAAGTAATGGAACGCATGGCGATATCATGAGGAAAGCGCGTGAGCAAGAACTGGCAATCTGCCAGACCAATGACTGAAACACCTCTCATCTGGCCCCACATCACACTAGAGGCTTCATTCCACGTTCTACAGACTGTTGACATCTAGTGGAAGGCATAGGAAGTGCAAACAGATTCATATCTTACAGGGAATTGAATAGGCGATGAGTTGAACGATGACCATTTTCAGAATTCTCACTTCCTGTTTGGATTTTTTCCTCAGGTTTATGCCTGCCATATGGGTTCTGTTATACACAGACATCTTTCAAACAGTTTTAGAAACTTCAGAATGTTTTATATCTAATAGGTATAATAATATGCATATATTAGTATCTGGGACAGAGTAGGAGGCAGTTCACTATGGGCACTCAAGACATCCAAAAGTGAAAATGCTGCCCCCTATATCAAAGAAGTTAATGGACAGAAAATTGGCTTTTCTTTCAAAAACAAGGACATTTCTAAGTGACCCCAAACTTTTGTGTTTGTACACACTGTATTTCCTGAGCTTTCTTATGTCTTCTAGATATAAGAGAGACACTTCAAAACCTTATTCCTTTTGATTTTTTGACAGACTTTTTTTTTTGCCATATATTAATGTTATTTAACGTGTTTCTATGGGCTATAGTAGTAAAGGCCAAATTCAATATTTTATAAAATATAGAAAAAAGGTTTGCTACCTAAAGGGATCCTAAAATTCCAAATCCAATAGCTAAATGATTCATGGTATGACCTTCTTAAAACAACTCCATATCTCAGCTTAGACTATTAAGAATTCATCAATTTCTCCCAGTAACAACCAATGATACTGCACACCTTCTGGTTCTTTTCCCGTGTTTAGTCCGGACTGCATTCTCACCTGTAGCTAACCACACCAGGGTACCGAGACAACCCTTTTTAAGCGAACCACATTGAGTTGTTTGGAGCGCACCTGAGTGCGGATTGAGGTTTCAGACCTGTCCAAACTCACTGAATTTAGGTTGTAAATGCTCCAGACATCCTTGGTGTGAAAGCCCCCTTAGAGTCCTACTGTAGGCCTATGTTTCCCTGGCTTCATTGCACCTAATTGAGTCTGAGGAGTTCGGACAGCTTCCTCTGTCACTCAATAATGGCGGCTTGTTCACAAACGCATGCGCGCATGTGTACACTAATAAGGTAATGGCTTATTCTGTCTTTTGCCTCATCTTTCTACTCACTGCTGCAGGCTGGTGTAATGGTTCTGCTCCATTCACTTTTATGTGCCTTAAATTTCCAATCTCTGACTATTTTTGTGTGCGTGGAGAAGAAGAAACAACTGATTCAATGGGGTCCACCTGCCACAACAGGAGTAAGGGTTGGTTTTGTTTCATTTAAAAAGCTACCTTGTGATCATGGCACTCTTTCAAGACTCGCTCCCTGCAGTCCAAATCAGAAACCTAAACCAAGGTTCCCTTATTTGGCCAAACAAGGAGTGGTTGCCCTGTGGGCAGTTGTTCTTTGATACCCCTACACCAACGAGAAACTCGTTGGGAAAAAGCCCAAATGCAAAAATCCATTTTTGTGATTTTAAATTTTTTGTTTGTTTTGGAAACTTAACTCTTACTTTATTGTAGTGTACAAATATTGTATGATTACTTCAGGAAAATATATATTTTTCTACATTAGCTAGCATGCCCAATGTGAAAACGCTAGCTCAAACTTCCCTGACCTGAGAGTGTCACAGCTGATTTAGCCAATTCAAGATAACATGCTACAGATTAATGAAACCTACACCGAATAATTAGCTAGCCAATGCAGTGGAATAAAGTTGTCATTTACACTCAAAAATGTAGTTATAAGTGGGTCGGATTTTCAGTTTGTCTACAAGTAGTCGTACGCAGGTACAATCTTTTTACGACGTTGCTTAATCAGTGGGTAGTCCTATTAGCTGGCCAAAATCTGTAATTCCAGCAGTTCAGAATTATTTAGATTTTAGGTAGCAATGCAATCGATATCCTATCCTAAACTTGCTGGGTAGGTGTAGATGAATTGTCTACCAATACAGTTACACCAATCCACTGCTTTTAAACTTCGAGGCGCTATGTCATCCTAGTAACTTCAAGTACGCAGTCTTCCCGTTATATAGTTAGTCATCGATCATCGTTGAAGCTGACTTCTCAGATAAATAACCATATTTGATTTAGCTAGCTAGTTGTCATTCTTTTGGGCAAAGCTGCCGGAATGCTCTGAATTACTGGTAAGCACATTTTACGACTGGTCCCGACGGTCATCGGTCACCTCAACTTGGATGGCGAGACGAGCGAGCATCTTAGACTGAGGAGCAAGGAAGGTATGTTTTAAAGCTAGTTAAGTACACCATGCATTTGTAGCCTTAACGACCAGGCCTTCACCACCTGCATCTACTCTGTATTTATTCAAGGTGAGCGATAGCCAGTGTTGTTGGAGTGACCGTGCTATTGAAGACAAGTTTGAAGATGAGCTGCTATAGCTAATGTTAGCCGAAATGTTTCACTGACTATTTCACCAGCAGAGTTTTTTTTCCATCTCAGTATCCCACAAAACAAATGAACTAGCGAACAAGTTAATGTTAATTCATTCAGAATGAGAGGGAGGGTGAGCTAGAGATGAGACATAAATATTTGAAGAGGGCGCGAGCCACTTTGTGTGTGTGTTTAAAACATTTGGGTCTCCATGACAATTGACTTTATTGTGGACCCAAATAAATAAGACTGATAAAGCACTGACATGTGTTTTTTCTCTCAGGGTAAGATGAAGGGAATGGGCGGGCTCATAGATCTGGTGGCCAGCGCTGGCTCTCAGGTGGCCGTCACCGTGGAGCACTCAGCTAAGGTAAGAATGATGACCTAGTAGTTAGTTTGTTAGAGATCTCTTTGTGTTTGTTTGTCAGAGAGAGAGAGAGAGAGAGAGAGTGAAAATCATTCATATCAATATGAATGAAATCCGTATTGCCCACTGCCATCCGGGCTTCAAACATAGATCAGGCCATAGTCGACGCACAACACTAGCCAGTCACTTTATATGCCTCTACCGTTATTTATGTTTGGTGTGATTGTATTGTTTTTTTTTTACTTTGCCTGTATGACAAACTCATTTAATCTTCTCTCAGCAGATGAGATTGTTCTTCCTGGCCGTGGAGACGACGGCAACTCGTTCCAGTAACCATTCCTGCAAGCTGAATTTAATTAATTGTTCATTATTTTTACCATCTTTCATGCCAACCAGTAATGTGTATATGGTCAAATCAAACTGATCTTTCTTTAATGTTTTAATTTTTTATATTTGTTGACAGTTCATAATCATACTTAATTGTACACTATATTTCTCCAATTAAAATATATGCATCTATTATTGTACGGTATACTAATTAATTCTAGTAATGATTATTTA
Organism: Salvelinus fontinalis; assembly: GCF_029448725.1. Lineage (NCBI taxonomy): Eukaryota > Metazoa > Chordata > Actinopteri > Salmoniformes > Salmonidae > Salvelinus > Salvelinus fontinalis. The sequence goes on from NC_074673.1 coordinate 56,097,889, forward strand.
ATGCAAACAATACCAACAGTTTAAAAAATAATAAACCTAGTGCCAATCTCTTTTGAAACAATCGAGCTGAGTGTTGGTGTTTTTCTCTCATGCCTCTCAATGGAATTAGATTAAAACCGAACAAAACTTTGAATGTTGATCTTTTGAATGTTGTTTTCTCAATTTTAAATGAATTAAATGTTAAAATCTCATAACTCAGGCTCTGCTAAAGGTATCTCAGTGATTAAAAAAAAAAAAAAAAATCTGGATTTGGGACCATTTGTCGCTTTCAGAACTATACAAAACAATTAAGTCCAAATGTCACAATGTGAAGGCTTTCCCTAGGCCGCCACACGTGTGTAGTTCAAGTCAAAGCGTGTGTCTGACAAACTATGATATTGCAAGGGGCATGTTGCCTGCTGTAGTTGTTGGCTTAGTGCCAGCGTTTCTTCCCCCCTGCGGGAGAGCGTCACCGGAACATACCTGCGCTAGTTTACCAAACTGACACGTGACAAAGACTCACTCCACTTCAGAGGAGAATGGGCAAAGTGACTCGCCTGGGAAAATAAGCAGCTGATAGTGGGTGGGAATTGGGAACAGAGGGTGGGTGCCATTGCTGGGAGGGGCTAAATGTCAACACACAGGAGTGTGTATAGTGTCTGTTTACACGTTGTATTTAGGATATTCTGAGTGACATAAAGCACTTGTCTAAACACAATGCGTCCAGTATGAAGTTTGGCCTGTGTTTGCGCTTCATTCGTGCAGACCAGAAACGGAAGTGAGTTTGTGTTTATACAGGACCTCCCGCCCTTACCTACCATCATCCAATCATGTCAGTGCGGAGTGATACGGAGCCCTCCACGTTGTTACAAAAGTTGAGCGGTGCACGGCGATGTGGTATGGAGTTCAATTTGGCTTCTGCGTGCCTTCGCGATTGCGTCACACCATCCATATGGCTCCTCCAAACACATTTTTCGAATCAAGCCTAAGTTGTTTCAGACCTCCATTCTCACAAGGTAGAGTTACAGTGAAGGGCTGTGAAGTGATTAACATTAGTTAGATTCCCTGTCAAAGAAAGTTTCTTATTTCTGAAAAAGTGCGAGCTGAGGTTCTTGCTTTTTCTTCTCGTTCCCACATGCACAAGGCCAGGCATTCCCTCTGAAATCCAGCTCTGCTCGTGATCTAAGGCATTTTAATTAACTTAGGACAAATGAGCTGCAATTAGCTACAGACGTGCGGGATTTTATGAGCGGAAAACTCTAGAATATGTGGAAATAATAATTGCCATGTAGGTCAAAACTGCAACTCCCCTCTTGCAATAGCCTTTTTAAGTCTCAACATCGTGAATCCTTAACCAGATGTCATGCTCAGTGACATTCGGTTAAGTTTCTATTCTTTTGATTCCTGCATGGCCTCGGAGTAGTCTAGAGAGAGCCACAGCACTTATAAGCAGGGGACATCTATTCTATGGTACTTTGAAGAACACAATGTTGCTCTTTTGGATCTGAGGTTAGCCTTAGCTGATAGTGTAATTAATTAGATTACAATGCAATGGTGCTGTTACACACTTTTTATTTACTCCCCGGCAGCTCAGTTATCTAAATATAACCCTTGACTGCATCATACAATACAATGGAGCCTGAGGCTAGATAATCATGGTGGCCTCGCACCAGTTAATTGCCTGCCCAAGGGAGCGGGCGGTATGATCCCAGCGTCAGATTGGAAGGCCACCCTATTGAGTTAACATCACTCTGTTAGAAAAATTTAAATGTATAAGTGGAGACAGTTTTTAATGGTCACTCTAACTTGCTGGCTAAACCAGCAGTGCTCTTTTTTTTACTGCCAACTAGAGGTCTTCTCGTGTCCCAAAATTGAGATCCAAACAGAATTGGATGCATAAAATTCAACTCCAGACCCGACAGGATCCGGTCATAAAAATAACATAATAATCGGACCTGAAACATGTCCGAGTAGAGAGAGAATTGGATTCAAATCGGGTCGGGTCTGTATCCGACCCAAATTAATCCAAAACGGAGAGAAATGCATCTTTATTGCTAAATGTTTTGGACTTGCATTTTCGGTTGTAGGCCTATCTAAAATAATTGATTTGTGGTCTACAGCGTAGTATTTTCATAATGACATCTCTATAGTTAGATGGAGAACATTTTGAGGTTTTTAGAATTTGTGTGATTTTTTATTTATTTTTTTCAGACAGAGCAGTGAATAATTCACTTTGTCTAACCTAATATTCTGTATTATTTTACTGTGCAACATTCAAATCTAGCCTATTGAACTGTTTTGATGAACATCGATTTAGACTAAAGGTAGGCTACGGCCTGTTTGACCATCAAGCTCCACCCTGAGACGTGCCTATATAGAATACTGTAGACCCCACCATATATTAGAAAAGAGATGGCGCAGAAGAAGAGTACAATAAGAGAATGTCAGCAGGAGAACCTAGGAAGAGGTCGAAAAGGGGGTGGTAGAAGAGGGTGGGAGGTAGGAATCCTTGAAGATTTCTGCTTGTCATTCAGTCGCACTGACAAAGAAGCATTGCTCGGGGTCAGGGGTGGGTTGGACCATTCATCGCTCCGCTTCCCTCTGCTTGCAGAATCAGGTTTAAATATAGTATGTGATGCAAGCTCTTGGATCAGCTCACCCTCTTTTTCCGTACTGGCCCAAACAGTAAAAGTAATGACATCATGACTAATAAGGGCTGGCTTTCTATCCCATCCTTTAACTTCTGCTGCTGAGTGCCAAGCTATTTGCAAATATGAATCCCTCTCAATGCCTAACCAGGCCATTCTATCTTCCAACTGACTCTCATCTCCACTGAGACATTGTGTGCCCGCTGTTATGGTAACAGAACGAGGAGGACTATTGTGATTGGCTCCCGGGTTGTCCTTGCCTTGCTTGTTTCTGGGCGGCCTTGCCTTGCCTGAGGCGTTGCTGGAGGGTAATTTTGTGACTAAGCCATCATACTAACGGTTCAGCCTGTTCAGAACATTTTCTCTTCTGCGAACTGCGGTGATAACAGCCCAGTTTTGAACACGAGCCCAGTCGGAGAATGAAGTGAACTGGTGATTATTCTCCTAATCTCCCTCGATAAGGCTCATTCATTATGGGAATATGTCCTTCTCTCTGTCACACTGGAGATGAAACAAACGTTGTACTGACTGTGCATGTACAGCAACTAGGCCTACTGATTGTTGCACTTTGGGAATGTTGGTCGTATGAAAGCCTCCAAGTTTCCTCCAGGCTCTTGGAAAGGTCACGGTGAACTCTTGGTTGCCGCTGCCTTGGGAACTGGGCTTGTTCCAAAGACATGCTCCACAAACCACTGCAAACAGTCTGCCCCTTCCTGCTCTGCTCAGCCCATGAACAATCTCTCTCTCTCTGGGGCTAGAGGGAGCTGGAGGGGAGTGGGTGGGCCTGGTGCAAGCTTTGGGAGGAGTGTGGACTGAGCCACCACTTGCATGCTTAATGGATAGCCTGGACTCTTGTCACAAAGTGAGAAGACCTCCACTGCTTTTCTACTTTATATTCAGTTCAGACAGGGATTACTGGCAACATAAGTGGTGCTGTTGTGTGAGAACTAACCTGGTCCAGATTGCTACTTGATATCTGTATAGGCTAGATGTAGATGATGTGATCCAAGTGGTCGTGTCCTCAGAGCCCTCACTTTCAGGATGGGGTGATACTGTATATATGATGTGGTTTGAGGTTAATAGCATGCATGTAGGCTATGGTTCTAGTTATGTTCCCTCCCAAAGGGATCACTAGCTTTCCACTGGAGCACGAGATCAAAGCCTGGTTACATCAGCCCCTTCCTTGTCCAGGCGGTTCACCTCAACTCGCCTCTTCAAGTTCTCCCCCCCATTACCTCACTAGGAGGCAGCTTTCAAGAAAGGTTACCATTTTTATCAAATAAACACTTTTAATCCTCCAATTTACTCTTTTAATTCCTGTTAATATTCAACCAATATGATAAATTGAAAGACATATGTCAATTCTCTTATTCCAATAGGCTTACATTTATCCATTTGATTTGTATCTACTGTATTATGGTTATCAATAGCATTATCCTAGCATATTGGTAAACATCTGCTCCAGACCACGGGTTTTAAGACTGTGTTCACATGGACCCATTTACCCGTTGGCCCACACAGAAATAGTGGCTCGTCAATTAGACACAGAGGAAGGAAGTGGTCACGGTTAAAAACAGAAGCAGAGGATGGCCAGGGGAGCATTAGCATGAATGCCCTGATGTTTATTTGAGTGATTCCTCACGAAACTCAAACTAAAAATGACCTTGATTGTTTTTTGGGGGGGGGGGGATTTTCACAAAATGTAATCCATCGAATAGTCCTTTGGAGCAAGGATTGTTGCCATAGTTAATTCTGAAGTTTTTATTTCTATGAAATAATGTGAAATGAACAGCCGAACAGAAATACTCATGCCAAATTACAGAGGAACTTATTGAGGCAATTAAAGCCTTTAAGTCCGGGATAACTCTAGGACTGGATGGCATACCAGTTGAGGTACTGTATACCAAACCTTATTTCATGTACTCAGAGGACCATTATTAGCATGGTTTAACCACTCCTATAAAAGTGGTAGATTATCAGACACGTAACAAGGTCTGATTTCAATATTACTGAAAGAGGACCCAGTTGGTAAATACAAAGATCCAGTCAATAAAAAAATAATAATTGTGGTCCCTTATACTTCAGTATTGTGACGATTAATGTCTAGCATAGTGCATATATTTAAAAAGGTATTTTCGGATATTATTCATCCTGTTCTTCTCTGCGGATCTTCTCACACTCTGTCAGGTTGGATTTGGAGCGTCGCTTTACAGCTATTTTCAAGTATCTCCAGAGATGTTCAAACTCTGGCTGGGCCACTCAAGGGCATTCAGAGACTTGTCCCGAAGCCACTCCTGCATTGTCTTGTTGGAAGGTGAACCTTCTCCCCATAGCAGGTTTTCATCAATGATCTCTCTGTACTTTGCTCAGTTCATCTTTCCCTCGATCCTAACTAGTCTCCCAGTCACTTGCCGCTGAAAAACATCCTCACAGCATGACGCTGCCACCACCATGCTTCACCGTAGAGATGGTGCCAGGTTTCGTTCAGACGTGACGCTTAGCATTCAGGCCAAAGAGTTCAATCTAGGGTTCATCAGACCAGAGAATCTGGTTTTTCATGGTCTGAGTTTTTTAGGTGCCTTTTGGCAAACTCCAAGCGGTTTGTCATGTGCCTTTTACTGAGGAGTGGCTTCCATCTGGCCACTCTACCATAAAGGTGTGATTGGTAGAGTGCTGTAGTGATTGTTGTCCTTCTGGAAGGTTCTCCCATCTCAACAGAGGAACTCTGGAGCTCTGTCAGAGTTACCATCGAGTTCTTGGACACCTCCATGATCAAGGACCTTCTTCCCCGATTGGTCAGTTTGGCCTGGCGGCCAGCTCTAGGTAAGAGTCTTGGTGGTTCCAGACTTCTGCCATTTATGAATGATGGAGGCCACTGTGTCCTTGGGGACCTTCAACGTTGCAGACATGTTTTGGTAACCTTCCCCAAATCTGTGCCTCGACACAATCCTGTCTCTGAGCTCTATGGACAATTCCTTCTACCTTATGGCTTGGTTTTTGCTGTGACATGCACTGTCAACTGAAGGACCTGGTGTAAACAGGTGTGTGCCTTTCCAAATCATGTCCAATCAATTGAATTTACAACAGGTGGACTCCAGTCAAGTTGTAGAAACATCTCAAGGATGATCAATGGAAACAACAGGATGCACCTGAGCTCAATTTCGAGTCCCATAGCAAAGGGTCTGAATACTTAAATTTTTTCCAAAAATAAATAAATAAAATAACTGTTTGCTTTGACATTATGCGTTACTATGTGTGGATTGTTGGGAAAAATATTTAATACATTTTTGAATAAGGCTGTAACGTAACAATGTGGAAAAAGTCAAGGGGTCTGAATACTTTCTCAATGCACTGGAGATAATATAAGACAGTTTCTTGAAACAATTTAATATTAATATAACAATATAACACTATGAATAATCTGGGAAACCAGGCCTGTTATTCATAGCTGACTTTGAAAAAGCTTTTGATAAGGTACGACTGATACAGTTGAAGTCGGAAGTTTACATACACCTGAGCCGAATACTTTTAAACTCAGTTTTTCACAATTCCTGACATTTAATTCTAGTAAAAATTCCCCGTTTTAGGTCAGTTAGGATCACCACTTTATTTTAAGAATGTGAAATGTCAGAATAACAGTAGAGAATTATTTATTTCAGCTTTAATTTCTTTTTTCGCATACCCAATGAGTCAGAAGTTTACATACACTCAATTTGTTTTTGGTAGCATTGCCTTTAAATTGTTTAATTTGTGTCAAACGTTTCGGGTAACCTTCCACAAGCTTCCCACAATAAATTGGGTGAATTTTGGCCCATTCCTCCTGACAGAGCTGGTGTAACTGCGTCAGGTTTTTAGGCCTCCTTGCTCGCACACGCTTTTTCAGTTCTGCCCACAAAATTGTTATAGGATTGAGGTCAGAGCTTTGTGATGGCCACTCCAATACCTTGACTTTGTTGTCCTTAAGCCAATTTGCCACAACTTTGGAAGTATGCTTGGGGTCATTGTCCATTTGGAAGACCCATTTGCGACCAAGCTTCAATAACTTCCTGACTGATGTCTTAAGATGTTGCTTCAATATATCCACATAATTTTCCTCCCTCATGATACCATCTATTTTGTGAAGTGTACCAGTCCCTCCTGCAGCAAAGCACCCCCACAACATGATGCTGCCACCCCCGGGCTTGCAAGCCCCCCCTTTTTCCTCCAAACTTAACGATGGCCATTATGGCCAAACAGTTCTATTTTTGTTCCATCAGACAACAGGATATTTCTCCGAAAGGTACGACCTTTGTCCCCATGTGTAGTTGCAAACCGTAATCTGGCTTTTTTATGGCGGTTTTGGAGCAGTGGCTTCTTCCTTGCTGAGCGGCCTTTCAAGTTATGTCAATATAGGACTCGTTTTACTGTGGATATAGATACTTTTGTACCTGTGTCCTCCAGCATCTTCACAAGGTCCTTGGCTGTTGTTCTGGGATTGATTTGCACTTTTCGCACCAAAGTACCTTCTTCTCCAGGAGACAGAACGCGTCTCCTTCCTGAGCGGTATGATGGCTGCGTGGTCCCATGGTGTTTATACTTGCGTACTATTGTTTGTACAGATGAACGTGGTACCTTCAGGCGTTTGGAAATTGATCCCAAGGATAAACCAGACTTGTGGCGATCTATAATTTTTTTTCTGAGGTCTTGGCTGATTTCTTTTGATTTTCCCATGATGTTAAGCAAAGAGGCACTGAGTTTGAAGGTAGGCCTTGAAATACATCCACAGGTACACCTCCAATTGACTCAAATTATGTCAATTAGCCTATCAAACTTCTGAAGCCATGACATTTTCTGGTTATTTTCCAAGCTGTTTAAAGGCACAGTCAACTTTGTATGTAAACTTCTGACCCACGAATTGTGATACGGTGAATTATAAGTGAAATAATTTGTCTGTAAACAATTGTTGGAAAAATTACTTGTGTTATACACAAAGTGGTTGAAAAACGAGTTTTAATGACTCCAACCTAAGTGTATGTGAACTTCCGACTTCAACTGTATACAAATGCCTGGAATATTTCAAATTTTGGAGAATATTTTATACAATGGGTTAAAATTATGTATAGTAACCCTAGGCGTAAAATAGTAAATAATGGCTACTTCTCAAAGTATTAAACTGTCGAGGAGTAACACAAGGTTGTACACTATCGGCATATCTTTTTCTTATGGCCATCAAAATGTTTATTATTAAAATCTGATCCAACAATAATACCAAGGGGCTAGAAATCCAGGGCTTAAAAGCAAAGCTGTCGTTGTATGCTGATTCATGCTTTCTTTTAAAACCACAACTTGTATCCCTCCACAGCATCATAGAGGATCTAGATATTTTTTACAACCAGATTATGATGTGTGTGTACAGTACCACAGTGTTTACAGTACCATTCAAACATTTGCTCACACCTACTCATTCAAGGGTTTTATTTGATTAAAATATTTTCTACATTGTAGAATAGTGAAGGCATCAAAATTATGAAATAAACCATATGTAATCAGGTAGTAACCAAATCAGTGTTAAACAAATCAAAATATATTTGTGATTTGCGATTGTTGTTCAAAGTAGCCACCCTTTACCTTGACAGCTTTGCACACTCTTGGCATTCTCTGAACCAGCTTAACCTGGAATACTTTTCCAACAGTCTTGAAGGAGTTCTTACATATGCTGAGAACTTGTTGGCTGTTTTTCCTTCACTCTGCGGTCCAACTCATCCCAAACCATCTTTATTGGGTTGAGGTCGGGTGATTGTGGAGGCCAGGTCATCTGATGCAGCACTCCATCACTCCTTCTTGGTCAAATTGCCCTTGCACAGCCTGGAGGTGTGTTGGGTCATTGTCCTGTTTAAAAAACAACTGATAGTCCCAATATGCGCAAACCAGATGGGATGGGGGATTGCTGCAGAATGCTGTGGTAGCCATGCTGGTTAAGTGTGCCTTGAATTCTAAATAAATCACAGACAGTGTCACCAGCCAAGCACCTCCACACCATCAGACCTGCTCCTCCATGCTTCACGGTGGGAACCACACATGTGGAGATAATCCGGTCTGAACCAAAGTATGAACGCAACATGTAAAGTGTCGGTCTCATGTTTCATGAGCTGTAATAAAATATCCCAGAAATGTTCCATATGCACAAAAAGCTTATGTCTCTCAAATTTTGTCCACACATTTTTTTACATCCCTGTTAGTGAGCATTTTTCCTTTGCCAAGATAATCCATCCACCAGACAGGTGTGCCATATCAAGACGCTGATTAAACAGCATGTTCATTACACAGGTGCAACTTGTGCAGGGGACAATAAAAGGCCACTCTAAAATGTGCAGTTTTTTTCACTCAATACAATGCCACAGACATCAAGTTTTGAGGGAACGTGCAATTGGCATGCTGACTGCAGGAATGTCCACCAGAGCTGTGGCAAAATAATTTAATGATCATTTCGCTACCGTACGCCACCTCTAACGTCATTTTAGAGAGTTTGACACTATGTCCAACTGGCCTCAACCGCAGACCACGTGTATGTGTGAGGGGTTCCTGATGTTAACATTGTGAACAGAGTCCCCCATGGTGGCGGTGGGATTATAGGATGGGGAGGCATAAGCTATGGACAACGAACACGATTGCATTTTATCAACGGAAATTTGAATGCATAGAGATACCGTGACGAGATGCTGAGGCCCATTGTTGTGCCATTCATCTGCCACCATCACCTCATGCTTCAGCATGATAATGCACGGCCCCATTTCACAAGGATCTGTACACAATTCTTGGAAGCTGAAAATGTCCCAGTTCTTCGATGACCTGTATACTCACCAGACATGTTCCCTTTTGAGCATGTTTGGGATGCTGTGTACGACAGCGTGTTCCAGTTCCCACCAATATCCAGCAACTTCGCACAGCCATTGAAGAGGAGTGGGACAACATTCCATACCCTATAATTGCAAAATAGTTGAGATTTTCGATGTACCGATTCCATGGCATGTGGTTTATGAACTGATACTCAAAAATGACACCTCATTTAAAACGTAGTTTTTCATTTTAAATTATACAAAAGTCTTGCAACAATATAATTTTAGAAAGATGGGGGATACAACCATCCCAGCTCTGCAGATTTTGCTGAGAAGACTGAGGATCATTTGTTTTTGTCCTGTCCATATGTAGCTTGTTTTTGGTCACAGGTTCAGGAATGGCTGAAGAATTGCTACATTTACCTGGAGCTAACTCTGCAAATAGCACTGCTGGGTGATCTGAAAAGTCATAGTCAATTGCTCAATAATATAATAATACTCTTTGCTGTTCACTTGTGCTGAAAAGATGGGAGTTCCATACACTAATGGCTCGGTATAATACTGTATGTTCCCTTGGATTTGTTCTAGACCTGGGGACTGTGAAAAGACCCCTGGTGGCGTAAGTGTGTGTGTGTGTCAGTGCTGTTTTAAGTTGACTATGCAAACCATTTGGAATTTACAACACATGAATGTTTCTTATAAAAACAAGAAGTGTCGCAGTCAGTCTTTCCTCAACTTCCAGCCAAGAGAGACATGGCATGCATTGTATTAATAAAAGCCCTCTGATTACAATGAAGAAAAAGTCACGCAAGTTTGTTCTGGGTCAGCTGCAGCTTAACTAGGTTTTAATTTGTAGCACTTGACCATAAAACTGGACAATAATCAAGATGAGATAAAACTAGAGCCTGCAGCACTTTCTTTGGAGTGTGGTGTCAAAAAAGCAGAGCATCTCTATTACGGACAGACCTCTCCCCATCTTTACAACCATTGAATCTATATGTTTTGACCATGACAGTTTACAATCTAAGGTAACTCCAAGTCATTAAGTCTCCTCATCTTGTTCAACAGCCACACTATTCATTACTAGATTATATAATTTAGGGAATGATTTGTACCAAATTCAATGCTCTTAGTTTTGGAGATGTTAAGGGCCAGTTTATTACTGGCCACCTGTTCCAAAACAGACTGCAACTCTCTGCTAAGGGTTTCAGTCACATCATTAGCTGTGGTTGCTGATGTGTACATGGTTGAATCATCAAATCAAATATATTTATAAAGCCCTTCTTACATCAGCTGATATCTCAAAGTGCTGTACAGAAACCCAGCCTAAAACCCCAAACAGCAAGCAATGCAGGTGTAGAACCACTGTGGCTTGGTAAAACTCCCTAGAAAGGCCAGAACCTAGAAAGAAACCTAAAGAGGAACCAGGCTATGAGGGGTGGCCAGTCCTCTTCTGGCTGTGCCGGGTGGAGATTATAACAGAACATGGCCAAGATGTTCAAATGTTCATAGATGACCAGCAGGGTCAAATAATAATCACAGTGGATGTTGAGGGTGCAACAGGTCAGCACCTCAGTAGTACATGTCATTTGGCTTTTCATAGCCGGTCATTAAGAGTTAGAGACAGCAGGTGCGGTAGAGAGAGAGTCCAAATCAGTAGGTCTGGAACAAGGTAGCACGTCCAGTGAACAGGTCAGGGTTCCATAGCCACAGGCAGAACAGTTGAAACTGGAGCAGCAGCACGGCCAGGTGGACTGGGGACAGCAAGGAGTCATCAGACCAGGTAGTCCTGAGGCATGGTCCTAGGGCTCAGGTCCTCAGAGAGAAAGAAAGAGAGAAGGAAAGAAAGAGAGAATTAGAGAGAGCATACTTAAATTCACACAAGACACTGGATAAGACAGGAGAAATACTCCAGATTTAACACTGACCTTAGCCCACCGACATAAACTACTGCAGCATAAATACTGGAGGCTGAGACAGGAGGGGTCGGGAGACACTGTGGCCCCATACGACGATACCCCCGGCGGGGCCAAACAGGCAGGATATAACCCCACCCACTTAGCCAAAGCACAGCCCCCACACCACTAGAGGGATATCTTCAACCACCAACTTACCATCCTGAGACAAGGCCGAGTATAGCCCACAAAGATCTCCACCACGGCACAACCCAACCGGCCAAGCCAGACAGGAAGATCCCGTCAGTGACTCAACCCACTCAAGTGACGCACCCCTCCTAGGGACGGCATGCAAGAACACCAGTAAGCCAGTGACTCAGCCCCTGTAATAGGGTTAGAGGCAGAGAATCCCAGTGGAGAGAGGGGAACCGGCCAGGCAGAGACAGCAAGGGTGGTTAGTTGCTCCAGTGCCTTTCCGTTCACCTTCACACTCCTGGGCCAGACTACACTCAATCATATGACCTACTGAAGAGATGAGTCTTCAGTAAAGACTTAAAGGTTGAGACCGAGTCTGCGTCTCTCACATGGGTAGGCAGACCATTCCATAAAAATGGAGCTCTATAGGAGAAAGCCCTGCCTCCAGCTGTTTGCTTAGAAATTCTAGGGACAGTTAGGAGGCCTGCGTCTTGTAACCGTAGCGTGCATGTAGGTATGTACGGCAGGACCAAATCGGAAAGATGGGTAGGAGCAAGCCCATGTAGTGCTTTGTATGTTATGAATCATCCAAGTACATGGACACACACTAGAGGGCTTAGAGATATTCCTTGCGGTACACCACACTTTATGTGGTTGACATTAGAGAAGCTTTCAATCAATCATCAGTAATTTGTGTTGAGTGTCGTTCTCTATAAGCATGCTGAAAGTCTGTTGTTCATTTGTTTACAGAGAAGTATCATTGTATTTGGTGAAACACTTTTTTTTTTTTTTTTTTTTTACAGTTTGCTAAGAGCAGGCAGCAAGCTGATAGGTCTGCTGTTACAACCAGTAAAGGCTGCTTTACCACTCTTAGGTAGCAGTCCAACGTACAAATGTGGTTTTAGTGCATACCAGGAGAACTCTACCTGCCCAAATGCATAGTGCCAACTGTAAAGTATGGTGGAGGATAAATAATATACATTCTAGAGTATTCTGTGCTTCCAACTTTGTGGCAACAGTTTGGCCAAGGCCCTTTCCTGTTTCAGCATGACAATGCCCCCTTGCACAAAGCGAGGTCCATACAGAAATGGCCATAATTTTGGAATGAGGTGTTCGACAAGCAGGTGTCCACATACTTTTTATGTGGATTTTTTGTTATGTCACAGTGCATTGCAAAAGTATTCACCCCCTTGCCGTTTTTCCTAGTTTGTTGCATTACAACCTGTAATTTCAATTGATTTTTATTTAGATTTCATGTAATGGACATACACAAAATAGTCACCATTTGGTGAAGTGAAATGAAAAAAATTACTTGTTTCAGAAAATTCCACAAAATAAAAAACGGAAAAGTGGTACGTGCATATGTATTCACCCCCCTTTGCTTTGAAGCCCCTAAATAAGATCTGGTCCAACCATTTACCTTCAGAAGTCACATACTTAGTGAAAAAAAGCCACCTGTGTGCAATCTTAGTGTCAAGTTATCTGTCAAGTGATCTCAGTATATATACAGTTGAAGTCGGAAGTTTACATACACCTTGGTTGGAGTCATTAAATCTCAAGTTTCTTGTTATTAACAAACTATAGTTTTGGCAAGTCGGTTAGGACATCTACTTTGTGCATGACACAAGTAATTTTTCCAAAAATTGTTTACAGACAGATTATTTCACTGTATCACAATTCCAGTAGAAGTTTACATACACTAAGTGCCAGTGCCTTTAACCTCTCTAGGGTATGTGGAACGTTAGCGTCCCACCTCGTCAACAGCCAGTAAAACTGCAGGGCGCCAAATTCAAAACAACAGAAATCCCATAATTTAAATCCCTCAAACATACAAGTATTTTACACCATTTTAAAGCTACAGTTGTTGTAATTCCAGCGAAAGTGTCCGATTTCAAAAAGGTTTTATGACGAAAGCGCACCAAACGATTATGTAAAATCAAAAATGTCAAACTACTTATGTAATACAACTTTAGGTATTTTTTTAACGTTAATAACAATAAAATTGAAGATGGGATGATATGTGTTCAATACAGGATTAAAACGATATGTAGCATGCCTTCTGTTTGATTGAAGCGCATGTCCAGGACACCTGGAGTGCCTCGACTTCAAGATGGCCGTATTTCTTCATTACACAAAGGAATAACCTCAAACTATTTCTCACGACTGTTGACATCTAGTGGAAGCCGTAGGAACTGCAAGCAATTTGCTTAGAAATCTGGTTTCCCAATGAAAATTCATTGAAAAGACAGTGACCTAAAAAAAAAAAAAAGTCTGAATGGTTTGTCCTCGGGGTTTCGCCTGCTAAATAAGTTATGTTATACTCACAGACATGATTCAAACAGTTTTAGAAACTTCAGAGTGTTATCTATCCAAATCTACTAATATGCATATCTTATCTCCTGGGGATGAGTAACTGGCAGTTGAATTTGGGTATGCTTTTCATCCAAATGTGAAAAAGCTTGGAAAATTCCAGAAAATGATGTCATGGCTTTAGAAGCTTCTGATAGGCTAATTGACATAATTTGAGTCAATTGGAGGTGTACCTGTGGATGTATTTCAAGGCCTACCTTCAAACTCAGTGCCTCTTTGCTTGACAACAATGGAAAATCAAAAGAAATCAGCCAAGAAAAACAATTTTACACCTCCACAAGTCTGGTTCGTCCTTGGGAGCAATTTCCAAACGCCTGAAGGTACCACGTTCATTTGTACAAACAATAGTACGCAAGTATAAACACCATGTGACCACGCAGCCGTCACACCGCTCAGGAAGGAGACGCTTTCTGTCTCCTAGAGATGAACGTACTTTGGTGTGAAAGGTGCAAATCAACCCCAGAACAACATCAAAGGACCTTGTGAAGATGCTGGAGGAAACGGGTACAAAAGCATCTATATCCACAGTAAAACGAGTCCTATATCGACATAACCCGAAAGGCCTCTTAGCAAGGAAGAAGCCACTGCTCCAAAACCGCCATAAAAAGCCAGACTACGGTTTGCAACTACACATGGGGACAAAGATCGTACCTTTTGGAGAAATGTCCTCAGGTCTGATGGAACAAAAATATAACTGTTTGGCCATAATGACCATCGTTATGTTTGGAGGAAAAAGGGGGATGCTTGCAAGCCAAAGAACACCATCCCAACCGTGAAGCACGGGGGTGGCAGCATCATGTTGTGGGGGTGCTTTGCTGCAGGAGGGACTGGTGCACTTCACAAAATAGATGGCATCATGAGGCAGAAAATTATGTGGATATATGGAAGCAACATCTCAAGACATCAGTCAGGAAGTTCAAGCTTGGTCACAAATCGGTCTTCCAAATGGACAATGACTCCAAACATACTTCCAAAGTTGTGGCAAAATGTCTTAATTGCCTATAATTTCCACCTTTTGTCTATTCCATTTGCACAACAGCATATGAATTCTATTGTCAATCAGTGTTGCTTCCTAAGTGGACAGTTGGATTTAACAGAAGTGTGATTGACTTGGGGTTACATTGTGTTGTTTAAGTGTTCCCTTTATTTTTTTGAGCAGTGTACATACATACATACGTACGGCTCCAAGTGGCAGCAGTTGTCTAAGGCACTGCATCTCAGTGCTAGAGGCGTCACTACAGACCCTTTTTACTGGTACTGTATGTTGAAGAGGGTGGGGCTTAAGCTGCTTCCCTTTCTCACCCAATGACCTGTTGAAAGAAATTAGTTTTTTGCCAATTTTTACCACACACTTGTTTGTGTACATGGATTTTATAATGTATGTTTTTCCCCCCAACACCACTTTCCATAAATTTGTATAGCAGACCCTCACTCCAAATTGAGTCAAACGCTTTTTTGAAATCAACAAAACACGAGAAGACTTTGTCTTGGTTTTGGTTTGTTTGTTTGTCAATTAGGGTGTGCAGGGTGAATTAATGATCTGTTATTTGGTAAAAATCCCATTTGTAATTTGCTCGGTACATTGTTTTCACTGAGGAAATGTACAAGTCTCTGTCTCTGTCAGAGAGAGGCTCCCATTTCCTCTGTGTGTCTCTGCCAGCTTGAGAGAGAGTAACGAGAGATAAAGGAGAAAAAAAATGAGGGACAAATGAAGTGAGAAAAAAGGTTGAGAAAAGAGAGGGATGGATGAGAGAAAGAGAAACCGAGGGACAGACCATGAGAAATGGGGTTCATTCAATTCCAAGAGAAAGAGGGACAGAGAATGGAAGTTGAGTGCAACCAAGAGCGAGTGAGAGTATTGGTCATCCTAAAATCCTTAAATGGCCATCTTTTTGTTGTCATTTCCTTTATGACAACCACTGGTCTGAAAGGATCTGGTAGTTGAGAACAAAAAAGTAAAATCCTCTCAGCACTTTTAATCTGCAGCATTAGTGGTTGGAGTGTAAACAAGAATGGGCAGCTATTCTAGATGATTGGGAAACAGACCCAGAGGAAAGTGACAGAGCGAGACAAGGAGAGGGAGCAGGAAAGAGAGGGAATTTATTTATGTATTCTGCACACAGCAACGCTGCCCCTTCAGCGTACTCTTGAAATAGAATCCCCAGCAAAATAGTGCAGCAGCCCCACCTACACAACAACCCTCACACAAGCACGTGCACAAACACACACAAATTGTAACACTGATCCATCCAACACCTGGTGAGCGGTCCATCCTGACAGTAAAGGGCGAGGGGTGAAGCTTTTCCACCCTGGGCGTGACTCCATGATGAGGGAGAAACTGGAGGGGTGTTCAGGAGGTGGACGTGTCCTGTGCCCTCTATGCAGAAATCTCCCCTCACTTCCTGGCCCCAGACCACAAGCGGACAATAAATAGGCATGTTTGTGTTGGACTCGGGTTCAAGGAGACAAGTCATGTATAGCAACTGGGCCCTCTTAGAAAGGAAAAATGAAAAAGGCTTTAGCGTAAACAGACCTCCGACCTGGCAGTCTCCACTTACTTCAGCACTTTGTTCCTCACTCCTGTGTAGGCCTACAGTGCATCCAGTGCAGTACAGTGCATCCAGTGCAGTACAGTGCATCCAAGGCCTTATATAGCATTGTGTCTGCTGGAGCGGGCTCGAAGGAAGGTGAAATCAGAATGCCATGCCTGCAGATGGAGACAAATTGAGGTCAAGGCAAGATCTTAACCTGCGGTACTGGTGAAAGTCATAGGGTTTTAATGAAAAATATGATTCAACAATGCTGTCAGAATGAGAAAAAAGCAATTGACTTATTCGGTGAGGAGGATGGAGTTTTTTTAACGTTATCCTTATATTCTTTCAGTGAGTCATGGTTTGTCTCGGAGACAAGTGTAGCGTTGGGCGTGTCAGTGGAGATGAGGTTGAATAATTGAGTTAGCCTAATATTGTGTAGTGTTATTTGCTGCAGGCCCAACATATTCTATCAAAACCAAACTTAACCAAATCTAAAAGGCCTTTGCCTTGTGGACAATCTCACTAGTTCTCCATTGTTAAATACAGAAACAATATTCTCTCACCCAATATGAACACACAGTGCATATACCTATGTCAATACTTTAAAAAAAAGATATATATTTCACCTTTTATTTAACCAGGTAGGCTAGTTGAGAACAAGTTCTCATTTACAACTGCGACCTGGCCAAGATAAAGCAAAGCAGTGCGACACAATCATCAACACAGAGTTACACATGGTTTAAACAAACATACAGTCAATAATACAATAGAAAAGCTCTACATACAGTGTGTGCAAATGAGGTAGGATAAGGGAGGTAAGGCAATAAATAGGCCATAGTGGCAAATAATTACATGTGCAAGTAGAGATACTGGGGTGCAATGGAGCAACATAAATAACAGTATGGGGATGAGGTAGTCTGATAGGCTATGTACAGGTGCAGTGATCTGTGAGCTGCTCTGACAGCTGGTGCTTAAAGGTAGTGAGGGAGATATGAGTCTCCAGCTTCAGTGATTTTTTGCAGTTCGTTCCAGTCGTTCCAAGCAGCAGAGAACTGGAAGGAAAGGTGGCAGTAGGAGGAATTGACTTTGGGGGTGACCAGTGAAATATACCTGCTGGAGCGCGTACTACAGGTGGGTGCTGCTATGGTGACCAGTGAGCTGAGATAAGGCGGGGCTTTACCTAGCAAAGACTTATAGATGACCTGGAGCCAGTGGGTTTGGCGACGAATATGAAGCAAGGACCAGCCAACTAGGGCATACAGGTCGCAGTGGTGGGTCGTATATGGGGCTTTGGTGACAAAATGGATGGCACTGTGATAGACTGCATCCAATTTGCTGAATAGAGTGTTGGAGGCTATTTTGTAAATGACATCGCCAAAGTCAAGGATTGGTAGGATAGTCAGTTTTATGAGGGTATGTTTGGTAGCATAAGTGAAGGATGCTTTGTTGCGAAATAGGATGTGAGTCTGGAAGGAGAGTTTACAGTCTAACCAGACACCTAGGTATTTGTAGTTGTCCACATATTCTAAGTCAGAACCGTCCGGAGTAGTGATGCAGGACGGGCGGGCACGTGTGGGCAGTGATCAGTTGAAGAGCATGCATTTAGTTTTACTTGCATTTAAGAGCAGTTGGAGGCCACGGAAGGAGAGTTGTATGGTATTGAAGCTCGTCTGGAGGATAGTTAACGCAGTGTCCAAAGAAGGGCCAGAAGTATACAGAATGGTGTCGTCTGCGTAGAGGTGGATCAGAGAATCACCAGCAGCAAGAGCAACATCATTGATGTATACAGAGAAAAGAGTCAGCCCGAGGATTGAACCCTGTGGGACCCCCATAGAGACTGCCAGAGGTCCGGACAACAGGCCCTCCGATTTGACACACTGAACTCTATCGGAGAAGTAGTTGGTGAACCAGGCGAGGCAGTCATTTGAGAAACCAAAGCTGTTGAGTCTCCCGATAAGAATGTGGTGATTGACAGAGTCGAAGCCTTGGCCAGGTCGATGAATACAACTGCAAAATATTGTTTCTTATCGATGGCGGTTATGATATCATTTAGGATCTTGAGCGTGGCTGAGGTGCACCCATGACCAGCTCTGAAACCAGATTGCATAGCGGAGAAGGTACAGTGGGATTCGAAATGGTCGGTGATCTGTTTGTTAACTTGGCTTTCAAAGACCTTAGAAAGGCAGGGTAGGATAGACATAGGTCTGTAGCAGTTTGAGTCTAGTCTGTCTCCCCCTTTGAAGAGGGGGATGACCGCAGCTGCTTTCCAATCTTTGGGAATCTCAGACGACACGAGAGGTTGAACAGGCTAGTAATATGGGTTACAACAATTTCGGCAGATCATTTTAGAAAGAATGGGACCAGATTGTCTAGCCCGGCTGATTTGTAGGGGGTCCAGATTTTGCAGCTCTTTCAGAACACCAGCTATCTGGATTTGGGTGAAGGAGAAATGGGGGAGGCTTGGGCAAGTTGCTGTGGTGGGTGCAGAGCTGTTGGCCGGGGTAGGGGTAGCCAGGTGGAAAGCATGGCCAGCCATAGAAAAATGCTAATTGAAATTCTCAATTATTGCAGATTTATCGGTGGTGACAGTGTTTCTCAGCCTCAGTGCAGTGGACAGCTGGGAGGAGGTGTTCTTGTTTTCCATGGACTTTACAGTGTCCCAGAACTTTTTGAAGTTTGCTACAGGATGCACATTTCTGTTAGGAAAGCAAAGGCTATCTTTTTCGAACTGCCTGAGTATATTGGTTCCTAACTTCCCTGAAAAGTTGCATATCGCGGGGGCTATTCGATGCTAATGCACTACGCCACAGGATGTTTTTGTGCTTGTCAAGGGCAGTCAGGTCTGGAGTGATCCAAGGGCTAAATCTGTTCCTGGTTCTACATTGTACTTTCCATTTCTCTAACAACCTGCTATAACATGAAAACCACAAGTCTCTGCATTGAGGATGCTAACAGGGCTCTTAATGATGCTAATGGTAAGCTGTCGCTGGGTAAACCTAATGACAATCCTAAAATTTTAAGATTTCAGTTTCTTATTCTTATTTTTGCCCTATTCATGTACCATTGGCTTATGTTCCTTATCTGGCTGGCTTGAGCGGCAGGGATCTGTGAAGTTCCCGCTAAACGAGGGAGCATGTAACATAATTCCTCTTTCTGCTTTCCTGAGCCCAGTGTGATGCACACAGGGCCACCGGGCCTCTGGCTGCCCAGGTTATTTTTCTATTTATTTAATGTGTTTGAGCAGCCCAGTCTCCAGAGGCCCTTCCCTCTCTTCTCCTCCGCACGTGGAGCTGTGCCTGGACAGGAATCTGGCAATCTGTTCCAACTCCTCTATGAACACACTCTAACTATCTCTCTCTCACTCACCTGGGGACTTTGCTCACACCTGTCCCCCTCTCTCTGCCTCTCTTCCTGCAGGGAAAATGTTTGGCTTATGGCCTCTTTGGACACCAGTAGCTTGTGTCCGTCTGAATCAGCTGTATCAGGTTGTATAACGGGAAGGGATCCACAGACAAGGAGGGAAGGGATCCACCGACAAGACATCCTACATGCGTAGTAACCAGGTGAGTCAAGTTGGACTTTACTGCTGAGCTTATTCTGCGATTTTATTTAGCAAATGTCAATGGTTTTTTGAAGGTTGTGTGGAAAGTGTGGCTTCAATCTTTCTGAAACTGACCTGATCGTCATAGCTTAACTGAATCACGAGCCTTGTTTTTGCGTTCAGTTAGTATCATCTTTTGGCTGCTACACGAATTGCAGAGACATAAATGGGATGCCATACATAACACAGTCAGACCTCTTACAGAGAGAGTCAGCTAGATAGAGCATGTTTCTATGTTATGAAACCAGCCACAGAGCGAGTACGCTAGATAGGGCATGTTTCTATGTTATGAAACCAGCCACAGAGCGAGTACGCTAGATAGGGCATGTTTCTATGTTATGAAACCAGCCACAGAGCGAGTACGCTAGATAGGGCATGTTTCTATGTTATGAAACCAGCCACAGAGCGAGTACGCTAGATAGGGCATGTTTCTATGTTATGAAACCAGCCACAGAGCGAGTACGCTAGATAGGGCATGTTTCTATGTTATGAAACCAGCCACAGAGCGAGTACGCTAGATAGGGCATGTTTCTATGTTATGAAACCAGCCACAGAGCGAGTACGCTAGATAGGGAATGTTTCTATGTTATGAAACCAGCCACAGAGCGAGTACGCTAGATAGGGCATGTTTCTATGTTATGAAACCAGCCACAGAGCGAGTACGCTAGATAGGGCATGTTTCTATGTTATGAAACCAGCCACAGAGCGAGTACGCTAGATAGGGCATGTTTCTATGTTATGAAACCAGCCACAGAGCGAGTACGCTAGATAGGGCATGTTTCTATGTTATGAAACCAGCCACAGAGCGAGTACGCTAGATAGGGCATGTTTCTATGTTATGAAACCAGCCACAGAGCGAGTACGCTAGATAGGGCATGTTTCTATGTTATGAAACCAGCCACAGAGCGAGTACGCTAGATAGGGAATGTTTCTATGTTATGAAACCAGCCACAGAGCGAGGACGCTAGATAGGGCATGTTTCTATGTTATGAAACCAGCCACAGAGCGAGTACGCTAGATAGGGAATGTTTCTATGTTATGAAACCAGCCACAGAGCGAGTACGCTAGATAGGGCATGTTTCTATGTTATGAAACCAGCCACAGAGCGAGTACGCTAGATAGGGAATGTTTCTATGTTATGAAACCAGCCACAGAGCGAGGACGCTAGATAGGGCATGTTTCTATGTTATGAAACCAGCCACAGAGCGAGTACGCTAGATAGGGAATGTTTCTATGTTATGAAACCAGCCACAGAGTGAGGACGCTAGATAGGGCATGTTTCTATGTTATGAAACCAGTCAAAAGCCTCCAAATCACTCTCCAGCAGTGGATATTCAGGGGCCCCCCAAACAATAAAGATAGCATATGATAGCAAAATGTGTAGAATAGCAGGAAATTTGCTTTAAAACTGAATATTTTTCTCTCACTTTCATGGTAAAATGTGTAGAATAGCATTATAAAACTGACTTTTTTTTCTACGCGAATTGTGTTGAAATGCAGGAAGTTAGCCGTTTTCAGATTATTAATAATTTTGTGGGCCCCCTAGATAACACATGATAGCAAAAGGAGTAGAATTGTAGGAAACTGCAACATTTTCTCTTGCCTCATAACAAAATGTGCATAATAGCATTATAAAACTGCAACTTTTTCAATGTGTTGAAATGCAGAATATTAGCTGTCGCTCCCCCCCCGAAAAAAAGAATGTTTTATAATTGGTGCTCTGGGTAGTCCGGCCTGCTTTGAACTCATCCAGTTGTCATGGATCAAAATAATGTGTGTATGTGTGTGTGACACCCTTGCTGAGAGTCTGGGACAGGTTTTCCATCTCTGCTGAAGCGCTGGGAGGCAAAGAGGAGGAGGGAGATTGGAGAAAGGGCCGAGGATAAGATGTGGGAACTTATTCCATGCCTAAAAACCCCATGGAAAACAAACAAACAAGCGTTATTACTAACAAACCGGAGAACTAACCAATGGCTGCGACTGTGGAGGAAATGAGCCCTGCTTAGCCAAAGCCTCCCACGGTAGGAAGGGACAGGTCACCATCAAGAACATGCCATGTACAGTTCATCTCTGAGTCTGGAGAGCTGATTTTCCTGTCTCCAGACATCACCTCCCAGAGCCTCTATACGGTTGATTCTTTCAACCATATTTTATTTTCAGGCTCTCATTCCCTCATTAAATGGTCAATATTTAATACTAACCGTAGATAGTATTACTTCTACCGCCCCTCCTATAGTGAGGATGTGGCTTCATTTTTACAGACACTGCTCTCCTGAATTATCCCTCTGTGTCACCTACAGAGGATTACAGATATTTCTGTCCCTAGATAATATAGAAGAATATAAACATGAATATTGAAAATATATAATTTTTGATTTGGCAATTGTTTCAACATATTGTTGAACATAATATACTCTATGGGCATATCAACGTTTCAGAGTGGTATCTCTGCTACTTTTAGGGTTATGATCTAATTTGTAAGCATTACCGACCGAGTGAATGTAAAAATGAATTCAAAATGGTCGACCTATGCTTGTGATTTGCAGGATGTGCAATGATACAAGTAAAAGGAGGGCTGTGATTGGTTGCATTGCCTACTATTCCAATTTCTCTGTATAACTTGGGCCACTTTAAAACTAGCGGAGACCCCACTCTAGGACTTTAATATGCCAGTAGCGTATATTACAGTGAGCGCCAAAACAATGTGTCGTGTGGATGGACAAAATCAATGTGTGCGCGATGGGGCACGCGGACGAGAAAATAGCAAACTTCCAGGAACTTGCACAAGTTTTCACAAGTCTGAAACAATCAAATAGATCAAATCGGACAGGATAAGCAGGGAAGGGAAAGGGAGAGTAATATGGCAAATATGAAGTTGTTTCAAAACACGAGGAAACCAAGGAGTGACGGCTTCGTTGACGGAGAATTCAGGCAGATAGGAGAGTGACGTACAGCACAAATGAACAGGTCAGAGCCGAGGTAATAACCTGTGATAAGCATGTATGACCTTATTGAGTGATTCCTCACAAAACCCAAACGAAAAAGGCCATGATTATGAATTTTCACAAAATGTAATCCATAGAATAGTCCTTTGGAGGAAGGATTGTTGACATATATTTTCCATGTGTATTTAAAAGCATAATTGAGAAATAATGAATCAAAGTTGCCATATTTATGACATTTTTGCCTTACGCGGGTCTCCTTTAAGACTCCCTAGTGTTTAATCTGTAAATGCTACAAAGCAAAAAGTGGTGTCAAATGAAAAAGCTTTACCGCCTGCTCTGTAATATTTTTATTTCAATAAAACATGAATATTGAAAATATATATTTTTTATATTAATTTGGCTAATTGTTCAAAATAGTGTTGAAAATACAGTGAGCTCCAAAAGAATTGGAACAGTGACACATTTGTTGTTGTTTTGTCTCTACCCCAGAACGTTGGATTTGATACAATAACGATGAGGTTAACGTGCCGACTGTCAGCTTTAATTTGAGTGTATTTTCATCCATATCGGGTGAACCGTTCAGTAATCACAGCACTTTTTGTGCATTTAGAGGACCCCTATTTAGAGGACCAAAAGTATTGGGACAAATTCACTTAGTGCCTCCAGATAGTATTCACACCCGTTGAATTTGTCCACATTTTGTTGTGTTACAACCTGCATTTTAAATGTAAAAAAAAAAAAAAAAACTACACACAATACCCCATAATGTCAAAGTTTTAATTATGTTTTTCAAAATGTTAACAAATTATTTAAAAATTAAAAGCTGAAAAGTCTTGAGTCAATATGTATTCAACACCTTATGGGAAGTGTAAATAAGATCAGGGGTAAAAATGCTAATTGCTCTGAGATACGAATAATATTACTACACAAATCAGACGCATAACGTTAGCTAGCAAGCCAGCCGGCTAACGTTAGCTAGCTAACAGTACGCTTTAACTTGAAATGAAAACGAAAAGTACCTGAAAATGTAGCTAGTTAGACTATCTTACCCATATACATGGATGGACGGTTCTCCCTCTCTGTCACGGATGCCATGGTTGCCTTAAGTTGAAAATGTATTAAAGACCTGTCTCCGGATTACATCAGCCTTCTGAGTGCTCTCTTTTCGACTCTGTCTGCATATTTGCAATCAAATTCCAGTATTTTCTCTATCTCCTTAGTTATCATTAGCTTTGCAGTTCTACTACATGATATCTTTATAAAAAACAGCGTTAGAAAGGATTACCTACACATACTGATCAGCTCATGTTATAGCCAGAAGGTGCTACATGGCAGACCAATCCAAACTCATCTCTTGGCATGTTCAGCCCATTCATTATCTCAGCCGATCAAGGCTAGCGAGAAGGTTCCTGGCTTTTTCTGTGGCTAAAACCAACTAGGCTCATAATTTAACAATTTTATTTGTATTTACAGATGGAATACAAGTTTGTTATTAAGGCACATGAAAGTTCACATGTTCCAGAAGGCATTTCTACACCCCAAAAAAATGCATTTTGATAAAAATAAAATAAAGTTTACGTTCAAATGGCTCTCTGTGAAGTAGTGACCTTCGCTATACGCCTTTACTGAAACGAGTCACATTTATAGATAGGTAAAATAAAAAAAGTAGACATTGAATATCCCTTTGCGTATGGTGACGTTATTAATTACACTTTGGATGGTGTATCAGTCACAACAAATATACAGGCGTCCTTCCTAACTCAGTTGCCGGAGAGTAAAGAAATCGCTCAGGGATTTTCCCATGAGGCCAAAGGTGACTTTAAAAACAGTTCAAGTTTAATGACTTTGATAGGAGAAACCTGAAGATGGATCAACACCGTTGTATTTATTCCACAATACTAACCTAATTGAAAGAGTGAAAAGGAAGCCTGTACAGAATAAAAAATCCATTCCAAAACATGCATCCTGTTGGATTTGATACAAAGGCACTAAAGTAATACTGCCAAAAATGTGTCAAAGCAAGTTTTTTTCCTGAATACAAAGTTTTATGTTTGGGGCAAATCCAATACAACACATTACTGAGGGCCACTCTTCATATTTTAAAGCATAGTGGTGGCTGCATCATGTTATGGGTATGCTTGTAATTGTTAAGGACTAGGGAGTTTTTCAGGATAAAAGATTAATTGATTGGAGCTAGGGCTGGGCAGTATACCATGTATTGCGATATACCGGTATTGATTCACGGACCGGTTTGGGTTTTTACTTCTATACTGGTATTTGAATGTTTGGTTTGTTAAATGTGATACACACTGTGTAACGTCCATTTTTATAGTTTACTTCTCTACTTGAGTCATCTCTCCACCCTATGCTGCTTTCCACGCAGACCTAGCCACGCCCCCTGTCACTCAAGGAGCGCATTTGATGTTCCTCACATACGAGACACTTGCGTTCAGTCTGCATGGTCAGTGCAGCATATGCAACACTGTTGATGACAACGATGCAGTTGTCACTTTGCTTTTTTAATATAAATCTACTGGCATTCCATAATTGCACTATTAGCTTCTGTTTCTTACATCTGCAAACAGCTAGTTTATTGTGTGTAGACGGGTGGGGAAAAAATCTATTTAATCAATCTTGAATTCTAGCTGTAACACATCAAAATGGGTAGTAAGTCAAGAGGTATAAGTTTTGTATTTGGTACCATATTCCTAGCACGCAATGACTCTACAAACTTGTTGGATGCATTTGCTGTTTGTTTTGATTGTTTTTCAGATTATTTTGTGCCCGATAAATGAATGGTAAATAATGCATTGTGTGATTGGAGTAAATACTTCTACATTAATGTGGATGCTACCATGATTACAGATAGTCCTGAATTAATTGTGAATTATGACGAGTAAGAAAGTTAGACTCACAAATCATACCCCCAAGGCATGCAAACCTCTCACCATTACAATTTTTTTTTTAAATTGGGGGGGGGGGGGGTGGGGAGTGATATTTGTCCCTGCTAAATTGAAGGAACTATGTACAGAAAGTTCACCCAATAGGGATGAGAGAACCCTCAAATAAAAGTTTAGCTATTTAGCATTATGGAGTCTAAAAGGAGGCCTGCTTATGGCCAAAATGTAATAAATATGCCAATTTGATGAATTATTACTCAATTATGCCTTTAGATACATGTCAAATATACGTCAACAATCCTTCCTCCAAAGGACTATTTTGTGAAAAATCTGTCTTTTTTTGTCTGTGTTTTGTGAGGAATCACTCCATAAAGTCATACATGCTTATCCCCTTATTATGACTTTTTCTGCTGTTATGGCTCTGACTATTTCCTTTGTGCTGTATGTCACTCTCCTATCTGCCTGAATCAACTGTCAATGAAGCGGTCATTCCTTGCTTTGAAACAGCTTCATACCATATTTGGCATATTCCACTACCCACCCTTTCCTTCCCTGCTTATTCTGTCCCACTTGATCTATTTTGTTGTTTTTGAGACTTTTGAAAACTTGTGCAATTCCCCCCCCCCCCCCCCCCCACAAAATATTTCTTTAATGAATCATTACTTTTGGCCTTACTGCTATTAGCCCATACACACACATTAAATAACAGATTCACTACATGGAACAACAGAGTGTCCGCCGAAAAAAGTGTATGTCCTATATCTGAGACTAAAGGACACATTTCCACCGGTCTAATGTCCATTGCTCGTGTTTCTTGGCCCAAGCAAGTCTCTTCTTCTTATTGGTGTTTTTTTAATAGTGGTTTCAACCATGAAGGCCTGATTCACAGTCTCCTTTGATCAGTTGAAATTGAGATGTGTCTGTTACTTGAACTCTGTGAAGCATTTATTTGGGCTGCAATTTCTAAAACTGGTAACTCTAAAGAACTTATCCTTTGCAGCAGAGGTAACTCTGGGTCTTCCATTCCTGTGGCGGTCCTCATGAGAGCCAGTTTCATCATAGCGCTTGATGGTTTTTGCGACTGCACTTGAAGAAACTTTCAAAGTTCTTGACATTTTCTGAATTGACTGACCTTCATGTCTTAAAGTAATGATGGACTGTTGTTTCTCTTTGCTTATTTGAGCTGTTCTTGCCATAATATGGACTTAGCCCTGTTTGGTAAAGTACCATCTTCTGTATACCACCCCTACCTTGTCACAACACAACTGATTGGCTGAAACGCATTAAGAAGGAAAGAAATTCCACAAATGTACTTTTTAAGAAGGCACACCTGTTAATTGAAATGCTTTCCAGGTGACTACCTCATGAAGCTGGTTGAGAGAATGCCAAGAGTGTGCAAAGCTGTCATCAAGGCAAAGGCTGGCTACTTTGAAGAATCTCAAATATTTGATTATTACTACATGATACTTTATGTTATTTCATAGTTTTGATATTTTCACTATTATTCTAATATGTAGAAAATAGTACAAATAAATAAAATTCCTTGAATGAGCAGGTGTATGGAAACTTTTGACTAGTACTGTACATATTCGTGAGAGTATCACCTTTACACAGAGGTGTCATATTAGTTTGTAGCCCAAACAGTTTGACACTACAGACAGAAGTTGGCAGATCGGCTATACCGACCTCAGACGAGTTCCAGAAAAATTGGGAACACCATTGTGTTCGTGAGAGTCTCAACTTTTCACAGACAGGTAATAGTTTGTAGGCCAAATCGTTCGGGAAGCTACAGACTGTTTTTTGAGAAAACCGATTTCCGGGGTTTCTCATGGTCTGACAAATACCTCTCTAACTTTGTCACCTTTCACCACAGATGCGGAAGTGTTACATTGGCGGATGCGGTGGATTGAGAGACCTACAGTACAAAAAAACATCTCTATCTTTTATATTGACAGATTTTTATGGGGATTTTTAAAATTATTCTAAGTTCATTTCCACTGGGGTGTGGACAACGACCCTAATTAATGGGTTTAAAGCTTCTTAAAGGTAATTAAGTAATTTAAAAATCATCTGAAAACGAAGAATCTCAATAAAAACTACAAAGATATGTCAAATCAGGTAATTCCAGTCAGAAAGAATGCTTTGAATTAATTTCCCTCAGTCACTGGGTGTGTGTCACACTCCATTCTAACGAGTCCTTGTTCCTGAGCGTCGTAGCTTTCAGGAATGGGCTCATAATATTTTAACTTAAACCGTTCAAACACTAGAACCAAATTCATATGAAGAAAGAATCCACATGCAACATAGGCCCTAGAAACCACACTATGGACATCCACCAAAGTGATAGAAACCACACTAGACATCCACCATAGTGTTAGAAACCACACTATAGACATCCACAATAGTGCTAGAAAACACACTATAGACATCCACAATAGTGTTAGAAACCACACTATAGACATCCACCATAGTGCTAGAAACCACACTATGGACATCCACCATAGTGCTAGAAACCACACTGTAGACATCCACCATAGTGTTAGAAACCACACTATAGACATCCACCATAGTGTTAGAAACCACACTATAGACATCCACCATAGTGCTAGAAACCACACTATAGACATCCACCATAGTGTTAGAAACCACACTATAGACATTCACCATAGTGTTAGAAACCACACTATAGACATCCACCATAGTGCTAGAAACCACACTATAGACATCCACCATAGTGCTAGAAACCACACTATAGACATCCACCATAGTGCTAGAAACCACACTATAGACATCCACCATAGTGCTAGAAACCACACTATAGACATCCACCATAGTGATAGAAACCACACTATAGACATCCACCATAGTGCTAGAAACCACACTATAGACATCCACCATAGTGCTAGAAACCACACTATAGACATCCACCATAGTGCTAGAAACCACACTATAGACATCCACCATAGTGATAGAAACCACACTATAGACATCCACCATAGTGATAGAAACCACACTATAGACATCCACTATAGTGATAGAAACCACACTATAGACATCCACCATAGTGTTAGAAACCACACTATAGACATCCACCATAGTTCTAGAAACCACACTATAGACATCCACCATAGTGATAGAAACCACACTATAGACATCCACCATAGTGTTAGAAACCACAGTATAGACATCCACCATAGTGTTAGAAACCACACTATAGACATCCACCATAGTTCTAGAAACCACATTATAGACATCCACCATAGTGTTAGAAACCACACTATAGACATCCACCATAGTTCTAGAAACCACACTATAGACATCCACCATAGTGATAGAAACCACACTATAGACATCCACCATAGTGTTAGAAACCACAGTATAGACATCCACCATAGTGTTAGAAACCACACTATAGACATCCACCATAGTTCTAGAAACCACACTATAGACATCCACCATAGTGTTAGAAACCACACTATAGACATCCACCATAGTACTAGAAACCACACTATAGATATCCACCATAGTGTTAGAAACCACACTATATACATCCACCATAGTGTTAGAAACCACACTATAGACATCCACCATAGTTCTAGAAACCACACTATAGACATCCACCATAGTGCTAGAAACCACACTATAGACATCCACCATAGTACTAGAAACCACACTATAGACATCCACCATAGTGATAGAAACCACACTATAGACATCCACCATAGTGATAGAAACCACACTATAGACATCCACCATAGTGTTAGAAACCACACTATAGACATCCACCATAGTTCTAGAAACCACACTATAGACATCCACCATAGTTCTAGAAACCACACTATAGACATCCACCATAGTGTTAGAAACCACAGTATAGACATTCACCATAGTGATAGAAACCACACTATAGACATCCACCATAGTGATAGAAACCACACTATAGACATCCACCATAGTGATAGAAACCACACTATAGACATCCACCATAGTTCTAGAAACCACACTATAGACATCCACCATAGTGATAGAAACCACACTATAGACATCCACCATAGTGATAGAAACCACACTATAGACATCCACCATAGTTCTAGAAACCACACTATAGACATCCACCATAGTGATAGAAACCACACTATAGACATCCACCATAGTGATAGAAACCACACTATAGACATCCACCATAGTTCTAGAAACCACACTATAGACATCCACCATAGTGATAGAAACCACACTATAGACATCCACCATAGTTCTAGAAACCACACTATAGACATCCACCATAGTGATAGAAACCACACTATAGACATCCACCATAGTGATAGAAACCACACTATAGACATCCACCATAGTGATAGAAACCACACTATAGACATCCACCATAGTGATAGAAACCACACTATAGACATCCACCATAGTGTTAGAAACCACAGTATAGACATTCACCATAGTGTTAGAAACCACACTATAGACATCCACCATAGTGATAGAAACCACACTATAGACATCCACCATAGTGATAGAAACCACACTATAGACATCCACCATAGTGATAGAAACCACACTATAGACATCCACCATAGTTCTAGAAACCACACTATAGACATCCACCATAGTTCTAGAAACCACACTATAGACATCCACCATAGTGTTAGAAACCACAGTATAGACATCCACCATAGTGATAGAAACCACACTATAGACATCCACCATAGTTCTAGAAACCACACTATAGACATCCACCATAGTGTTAGAAACCACAGTATAGACATTCACCATAGTGTTAGAAACCACACTATAGACATCCACCATAGTGATAGAAACCACACTATAGACATCCACCATAGTGATAGAAACCACACTATAGACATCCACCATAGTGATAGAAACCACACTATAGACATCCAACATAGTGATAGAAACCACACTATAGACATTCACCATAGTGATAGAAACCACATTATGGACATTCACCATAGTGATAGAAACCACACTATAGACATCCACAATAGTGTTAGAATCCACACTATAGACATCCACCATAGTGTTAGAAACCACACTATAGACATTCACCATGGTGTTAGAAACCACACTATAGACATCCACCATAGTGCTAGAAACCACACTATAGACATCCACTATAGTGTTAGAAACCACACTATAGACATCCACCATAGTCTTATAAACCACACTATAGACATCCACCATAGTGCTAGAAACCACACTATGGACATCCACAATAACGTTTGTCATTTTGTTACTGAACGTCCAGTTTTTGATCAAAGGGCCAGTCTAAATGAATAAACGGGCCCCCAGTTGAATAGCCCTGCCGTACACACATCATTCACATGGTTGCCAACCACACTTTTCAGATGGTTGCCAACCAGATGTCATGATGAGTTCAATGTCTAAGGTGCAACAGAGTAAACACCACCTCTTCCTTCCTAATCTAACCTCTGAATCTTGGTCTACCAACCTTTCGTTGGGGGCCATATAAATGCCGGCCACACATCTATCATCAGTGCTCTAATTTTTCATTTGACCTCACTTACCGCCCCCGGTCGTACTGTCTGAACTAACTTGACTGTGTATCAAATCAGGCTTCGCCAAATGTATACATATTTAAATCATTATGTGGTTCATAAACTAGTTCTGTAATTGTAAGACATTTTTACAGTTTGTCTAGTGTCTGTAGCATAAACTGTTAATTAAGAGCTGTACCTTTTTGAAAAGCAACCACTTTCAGCTACATGCTAGTTAGCGTGCCATCTCAAATGGTTATAGTGTGCAGTAATAATGTTTTGGTGGCGGGATATGTGCTATTATCAGACGTTTGTCTGAAGCCGGATAAAGACAGGACATTGTCGATCTAATTTGACCTATGCACTAACAAGGCTTTTCATCATCAGCAGCTTGACTACTGCTAGAGTACTGTACCTTTGTTGATCTACTGTACCTCAACAACAGATGTACTCACATTGGATGGGTTGATTAGGATTCAAACGTCTCAAACAGCCTAATACATACTCTTAGAGTACGTTCACCCCATTCATGTACTTGGTAATGTAAACGTGTTTTTTCATGTAAGACACACATGCAGTCTGCCATCTGGGAATTTGTTCAATGTTCCTAATCTTGATATATACCCACTGGTTCTTAAAGGGGTAGTCTGCTGTTCAAACAACAACAAAAGCCCGACGCCCCGCCACTGTTTTGGTAAAAAGCTGAAGGGTGGAGAAATTGAACTCCTCTCAAATTCATCAATAGAGCTTTGGATACATACTTTACAAACAAAAATGAATGGAATTAATACAATACAATCCTTAAGAATAGAGTAATGACTTACATTGCTACATTCGGTGAAACAGCCTTATAATAACCAAAGGTGGCAGCAGGTAGCCTTGCGGTTAGACTCAGTAACCGAATTCCACGAGCCGACAAGTTGAAAAATCTGTCTGTGCCCTTGAGCAAGGCACTTAAACCTAAGTGCTCCAGGGTTGCTGTTGAGAATGGCAGACCCTGGCTGTGACCCCACTCTGAGGGTGTCTCAGGGAGAGTAGGATATGCAAAAAAAAACACATTTCCAATTCACAGTTGTGAAATAGGACAAATAAGAATACATTATTTGTATTTATTTGTAATAAAAATTTCCTATTAATAGCTGAATATAGAGAGAGCATGCCAACCAATAGGCCCTTCATGACCCCAATGCATTAAAACTAGAACCGCCTGGCCTTCCAGCCTATAAGTACCCTCTAGAAAACGTTGCCGGGCGTCCCCTTTAGCATATGCATCAGATGCATATCAACCTACAAGGTGCAGCAAACGTAACAAAAAACGCTTGGTATTATAAAAGATTAATTGCATGAATAAATATTTGTCAGGAAAAATAACGATAGTCAAGGCTACAAGGCTACAAGGCTTTGTGTAACTCCTAGAGAAAACGTAGGCCTATAGCCTATTTTACTTTCTCTTACAATTTCAACATTAGTGTAATGCATATGATCAACTTGATTTGTAGATTCCATTAGTAATAGTTATAGAAATGAATAAAGTCCAGTTACAGATTATTTTGACAAAGTAGAAATTAAAAGGATAATATAACCAACCAGGTGCACAGGTGAAATAATTAGCTATATTCCTAAACAAAAACACCAGTGCATGAACAATTGTAAAGGATGACTTGTATAAATAAATAGCATATTTTAATTTGATTGTTACCAGTTTTTGCTTAGTAGCCACAGTAATGCTGCCGAGCGAGTGGCCATGTGCTGAATGCAGGGACAGCACAGATATTATTGGATAAACAGGCATTCGGAAATAGAGTTGCACCTCTTGGAATTCTGAGTTATTTGACAAAGGTAAGTGTCATAGAAACTACACAATATGCTCTTTCTGATACTATATAGAAATCTTAATGACTTGCATCCTTTATTTCTTGCTCATCAACTTGGATAGAGTCAAGGACATGTTTTGCATTATTCTAAAGGCCTACTGCATCACATTGCATGTTTACGTTCCCCTTGCAATACATTTGATTAGTAATAAAACTGTTCTGTAACAGCTACTTTTTACAAAGTTAATTTGTATAAGATAATTATCCAACCCGCAAGGTGTGGTCAAATTATTAACATGAGCTCCAACGCTGATTGAATAGGCATAAGACAAAATCATCATCACACTATTGTTCTATATTAAATCAACCTCCTCACCCTCATCATTCGGTTAGGCCTAATTTAAACTTGATTGTGAAATAACTTGCACAATTATCACCCATCCCATCCATTTGTCATTCATTCAGTAGGCTGGCATCGTTTGCTACGCTGGATAGTCAAGGTTATGCGAGAATGGTATCAACACCCAACACTTGTTCAAAAATATTTTCTGCTGATAAATAGGCATAACGCAAACTCATCTCGCTATTGTCTTTCTAAATTTAAATCAACCTCTTCACCCTTCCTTATCATTCAGTTTGACCTAATTTAAATTACATTGGGATGTAAGGTGCACACGTATCACCCATTCATCCATGTGTCATTCATTCATGATCCAAGATGGCATAGCTGTCAGACGTCCTTTGTCCTCGTCTTGTCGTGTCCCGTGTATATATATATATTTGCATCTTTTCTTCGCATATGTTTTTCTAAAAACTCAACTTCAAAACACTCTCCTGCAACCCGCCTCACCAAATTTGATTTTTAAAAAGTATTATTCACCTCAAATCTGAAATCTACAACAGAAGCTAGCCAGAAGTTAGCCAGTTCACTATTGGCTAACGTCGGTCCCGGAGAAAACATCAATTATTCCGGAGCTAGCCAGCTGAAGAGTTCCATCAGCCACTCCTGGGTTACAATCACCTATCCGGACCCGTTTTACTGCCGATGCGGAGCCCCACTGGGCCTTCACGACTGGACTACGACGTTATCTGCCCGAGGGAGTTATCCAACTGGCCCCTCCGTCGCGACGTTACCTGAACACCCATCTGCGGCCCGCTAATCGTTAGCTGTCTTATCGGCTGCTATCTGAATAGGTTTATCGGACAATCTTGGGCCACTATAACTATATTGCCAATTGGATTAGTCCCCTCTACCACACGGAACCCCACTAATCTACCGACGGAAACGCACGAGGTGGCTAAAAACAGACCTCCATCTTCTACCAGCTTGCTACCCATGGCCCGGCTAGCTGTCTGAATCGCCGTGACCCCAACCAACCTCACTACTCACTGGACCCTTATGATCACTCGGCTAAGCATGCTGTTTTAAAATATGTAAAATATGTAGAAAATCAAATGTCAGTGACCATTGGCCTATGGCGGTTCTAGTGTTCAAATCTACACCATGTCCAGGCCAGTAGAAATTCTGTTTGGGCAAGTAGATGTTTTTGGCCAACTTCCCCCGGTCGTGCCAGTGAGAAAAAAGGTTAGCATGGACCCAGAGTTTTACCTGACCAGGTCATGAGATCAAGAAAAACTCCATACACATTTTGCCACACCACTTTTGAACCTGTGCTTTAAATCCTATAACTTATGTCTCAAGAGCATAGTGTAACTGTCCTATCATAAAACAAAATATGAGGTTGCATTACTCCGTTTATAACAGGAACATAAACCATGTATTGCTTCAAAATCTGTTCAAAAGCTGACAACTACCTGGTCCATTTCCCATCGGAGTAGGCTTATGTGTTAGGCTAAGTCAAACGTAGGGTTAAAGGAGCGGTTTTGTGGACACAGATTACACCTAGTCCTGGACTATAAATCATTTTGGCTGGAGATTTTCTATTGACCTTGCTTTTTAGTCCAGGACTAGGCTTAATCTGGGTCTGGGAAAACGTCCACATCATGTTTAAATGAGTGGAATGGGATGTTTTCCATGAAAAAAACACGTTTACATTACCAAGTACATGAACGGGGTGAACGTACTCTAAGAGTATGTATTAGGCTGTTTGAGACGTTTGAATCCTAATCAACCCATCCAATGTGAGTACATCTGTTGTTGAGGTACAGTAGATCAACAAAGGTACAGTACTCTAGCAGTAGTCAAGTTGCTGATGCTGAAAAGCCTCGTTCGTGCATAGGTCAAATTAGATCGACAATGTCCTGTCTTTCGGCTTCAGAAAAAAGCGAATTTCACTTAAAACGTCGTTTTTTTTTTTGTATTAATATTATTAGTGTTTTCAAAAGAGAAGGCATAGGTAACACTAACTTATTATTCAACTCCAGTGCCTTTGAATCCCTTTCAACCATCTGGGCTGTCAAGTGTTCATAATCAAATGCAAGTTTAGAACTCACACAGTTTTGTGTGTTTGTGTTCCATGGCCAAGAAGCGAGGAGTATCTCTCTTTCTCTAAACCTTGAACTGGGATTGGGTTATGACAGTGGAGGAGAAAAATGTCAACAACACAGCAACCCCAGTGTGTCTGAACGAACTCTCTGTTTCATTGGGCCTTACAACGACTGTCCTCTTCATTAGATTTGCATGATTGCACTAGTACCACAGCAAAATCCTGCATTTGTCTTGGGGTGGACTCAGACTCATCTCAAACTTAATTGGACTTTCTGGGTTTGGCAAGCACCACACAATTATCTCTATGCCTTCTTGTTCCTGTTGACATACGTGTCTCCTATCTCCTCTGTAAGAAATAATCTCTTGGGGGAGAGTCGGGTATATTTATTTGTTTGACATAATTCACCTAAATGCTGATTGGCTGATAGTGAGGTCATTAGCTTAAATGTGCTGAGCATAAATAGGAATGTGGAACCAGCGTCTCTGCTTCCTCTGGGGACGCCCACACTGAGGCGACAGACATAATGATCCACCGCCATATGATAATGTCTAGCCAATGGCAGAGAGCTACAAAAGCCCAAAACAAATGGCAGACACACCAGAGCAGAACTTATTTATCTAATTTAGAAATTCATTTCAGGTAATCAGAATGATGCTCCCATTGAAGAGGACAACGTTAACTCACCAAGCTGAAGGGTCGACAGTATCGGTTTTCTGACATCACGCAACATTTCGTCATTATCAGAGCAAACGCCATGTTTTCCGGGTCCCACTTGACACTTTTGGGCAAGGCGATGCATCGAAATCAACTGTTTAGAACACATTAACCCTGTTGCCTCTAATCTGGATACAGTGATTCCCACGATATAAAGAACGGTTTAGGACTTCTGTGAGTGCTTCCGCGTAACGTGAACGTGCTCGAATATCCAGAGCCATTTCAGGCTTGTAAAACTGCACTCATCAAGAGTCTGCTGTTTAGTCGCTGATTCAGCTCTTGGCTGGGACCATGTTTATAGGTTTCATAAGGCACGCCATGGCCACTTCAAACTGGTGGTGAAACGAAATCCAGGGTGGTCGGCTGGTCCTTCCTTCTACGTACATAGAGAGGTTGGAGGAGGTGCATTCTCAGTGTCTAATCGAGGGCCCATTGGGTTTAGCACTGATTGTTTAGTGGAGCATCCATGATTTGTATCACCGATTGCACAGTCTGTTTTTGTTGTCGTAAATCACTGTAGGTGAGACGCTACTCCTTTAGATAAACGTCAGCCTCAACTCTTTCGTTAGTTTCAAACATAACATTTGGCGAGGAACGAGGATGGCCGGAAGGTATTTCTACGTTATCCCTACCTACTCAAGGGCCGTTCTTGCCTCGTACAGGAAAACCAACAATCCCATGGGACAGATGGAAGCTGTCGTTCCAGACGTACATGCTAGCTACCGGACTGCATGTGGTTAGCACTGAGTGGAAAAGTCTCCACTGTCTCGATGCATAGGGCCTGCACATCTGCCAAACACTCGGGGAAGTGCACATATAATGCAGCTTTTGAGCTTTTGGATGCATTTTCAGCGACACAGGACGTTGCTGGTCTTAAGCTGTTCGAGCTGTGCAGCAGTCTGTTGTCAGACTGTACCTGTCAGTCAGACAGTGACATGAGCCTCAGTGCTGTTGATGGGACCCCAGTCGTGTCAACGGTGTGACAACTGTGGTGCCAGGACACCATGCACGGGCCCCTGACTGCCCTGCAAGTGGATAGACGATGTCAGAAACAAAATCGATTTGCAAAATGGTGTAGGCAGTGGTGTAAAGTACTTAAGTAAAAGTACTACTTATGTCGTTTTTTGGGGGTATCTGTACTGTACTATATATATATTTTTGACAACCTTTACTACACTACATTCCTACAGAAAATGAGGTACTTTTTACTCCATACATTTTCCCTGACACATTTTGAATGCTTGTCAGGACAGGAAAATGGTCTAATTCACACTCTTATCAAGAGGAACACCCTGGTCATCCCTACTGCCTCTGATCTGGCGGACTCACTAAACACATGCTTCGTTAGTAAATGATGTCTGAGTGTTGGAGTGTGCCCCAGGCTATCCCGTAAATTAAAATAAAAACAAGAAAATGGTGCCGTCTGGTTTGCTTAATATAAGGAATTTGAAATGATTTATACTTTTACTTTTACTTTTGATACTTAAGAATATTTTAGAAATGACATTTACTTTTGATACTTAAGTATATTTAAAAACATACTTTTAGACCTTTACTCAAGTAGGATTTTACCGGGTGACTAACTTTTTCTTTAATAATTTTCTATTAAGGTCTCTTTACTTTTACTCAAGTATGATACTTGGATGTAGGTCAGCTCCAACCCAAACCCCTGTGCCCCAAATATCACATCCCATGGACACACCCTCTGCTGTCATTCACACTGTGGGCTCACACCCGGCTGGCTCACGCCCCACAGACATGCCCTTTCCTGTCACTCACCTGGTTGGCTCAAACCCAGCTGGATCACACCCCACAGACATGCCTTTTCCTGTCACTCATCTGGTAGGCTCAAACCCAGTTGGATCACGCCCCACAGACATGCCCTTTCCTGTCACTCATCTGGTTGGCTCACACCCAGCTGGATCACACCCCACAGACATGCCCTTTCCTGTCACTCACCTGGTTGGCTCAAACCCAGCTGGATCACACCCCACAGACATGCCCTTTCCTGTCACTCACCTGGTTGGCTCAAACCCAGCTGGATCACACCCCACAGACACGCCCCCTCATGTCGCTCATGCAGTCTTGCTCAAACCCGGCTGGGTCACACCCCGCAAGCCATGCCCCCTCCTGTCACTCGCACGGTTGGCTCAAACCCGGCTGGGTTTTCCAATAGTGCTGTATACCTGGGGCGTTCCTCCATTCCTCTCGTGACACAGGAGCAAAAGTGTCACTCATTAACATTGCCACCTACTAGCAGTTTTTGTCCCACTTTCCCCTCCAGCCGCCCAGCCTTAGCCTGTACGGATATGGGCGCTCAGTGATTGATGTCATCCACTTTATACACTCACTTGTGCAGTATGGCAACAAGGCCCTCACTCAGTTCCCCTTCCACATCACATGGCAGGGCACTAATATCTTAGGTCTGGACCTGTTCACCAGCCTAGGGTTCTCGCTGTTGGATAACAGTGCACATCGCCTCCACATAATGGTAATAATCATTTTTTTTAAAGTGCTTTTTACGACAACCAAGTCACTTCACAGGACAATCAGCTGGATAAAAAGCAATACGATCATATATTAAAATGAGTAAGTAAATACACTGAACCAAAAAATAACCGCAACATGTAAAGTGTTTCATGAGCTGAAATAAAAGACCCCCGAAATGTTCCACGTGCATAGAAAGCTTAACTCTCTCAAATGTTGTGCACTCATTTGTTTACATCCCTGTTAGTGAGCATTTCTCCTGTGCCAACATAATCCATCCACCTGACAGGTGTGGCATATCAAGAAGTTGATTAAATAGCATGATCATTACACAGGTGCACCTTGTGCTGGGGGATAATAAAAGGTCACTCTAAAATGTGCAGGTTTGTCACAACACAACAGGGTTATGGTATGGGCAGGCACACTTGCTTTTCATCGAAGGCAATTTGAATGCACAGAAATACCGTGACGAGATCCTGTGGCTCGTTGTCGTGCCATTCATCCTCTGCCTCATGTTTCAGCATGATAATGCATGACCCCATGTCGAAAGGATTTAGACACAATTCCTGGATGCAGAACATGTCCCAGTTCTTCCATGGCATGCATACTCACCAGACATGTCACCCATTGAGCATGTTTGAGATGCTCTGGGTCGACGTGTACGACAGCGTGTTCCAGTTCCCGCCAATATCCAGCAACTTCACCCAGCCATTGAAGAGGACAGGGCCAACATTCCATAGTCCACAATAACAGCCTGATCAACTCTATGTGAAGGAGCTGTGTTGCGCTGCATGAGGAAAATGGTGGTCACACTAGATACCGACTGTTTTTCTGATCCACTGCCCTACCATAGATTGGGGCCTAATGAATTGATTTCAATTGACTGATTTCCAGGTATGAAATGTAACTCAGTTATATCTTTAAAATTCTTGCATGTTGCAGTTATTTTTGTTCATTATAAAAGTACACTAAACACGATGACAGACTAACCAGGGAGGAGAACTAGACAGAGGATAAAAGCTAAGGTTCTGACATGGAGAGAGAGTGAGTTCCAGAGTTGGGGAGCTGCACTGCTTAATGCCTGGTCTCCCATGGAGCGGAGCCTGGTACAAGGGATGGTGAGGAGGCCAGTGTCAGAGGGGCGCAGTGAACAGGTGGGAGCGTAGGGGTGCAGGAGGTCAGTAATGTATGTGGGTCGGCAGTCCATTGAGTGCTCTGTAGGTGAGCATGAGCAATTTGCCGATTTATCCTTTGTTGAACTGTGAGCCAGTGGAGTTTGAGGGTGCGGGTGATATGGTCCCAAGGTCTGTTCCCATGTGTCTCAGTTAGCTGAGCATGGCACTTGCAAAGTCAGGGTTGTCGGTTCGATTCCCATGAGGTACCAGTACAAATAAAATATGAAAAGGTATGCACTCACTACAGTATGTCGCTCTGGATAAGAGCATCTGCTAAATGATAAAAATGTGAAATGTCTGGTGAGGACTTGTACAGCTGAAGTTTGAATATGTTGACATCTGTTCAGTGTTTTGGCGGGGAGTCTTTAGAGAGTGACGTTGCAGTAGTCCAAGCATGATAAAAGGTGTGAATGAGGGTTTCAGCGGTGGGGTCAGTGAGAGAGTGAGCTGTTTTTGACGTGGAAGAAGGCTAACTTGGGGGGTTCAAATGACACACCAAGGTTCCTGACTGTGGAGTTGGAGTGGATGGTGCAGCCGTTGATTGTGATGACTTGACCCATGAGCATGATCTCTGTTTTGTCGACATTTAGTTTAAAAAAGTTATTGCTCATCCAAGTTCTCATTTCATGGAGACCGTCAACAACAGAGGGGGGTGGCAGAGTGGAGTTGGGGTTTGTGTGGATGTAGATTTGTGTGCTATCTGCATAACAGTGAAATGAGTCCAACTTGATGGAGGATCTGACCCAGGGGCAGCATGTAAATACTAAACAGTAATTGACC
This sequence comes from Salvelinus fontinalis, assembly GCF_029448725.1. Classification (NCBI taxonomy): domain Eukaryota; kingdom Metazoa; phylum Chordata; class Actinopteri; order Salmoniformes; family Salmonidae; genus Salvelinus; species Salvelinus fontinalis. The sequence goes on from NC_074673.1 coordinate 56,138,713, forward strand.
TAACACTGAGCCTTGTGGGACACTTTGTGATACAGGGGCTGGGGCAGGCCTGCAGTTGCCAAGAGAGACAAAATGTGGTCTATCAGATAGATAGGAGTGGATCCAGGCAAGGGGTGTTCCGCAAACGCCTAGAAGCATCTCTATGCGGTCAGTTAAAATCTGATGACCAACAGTGTCAAATGCTGAAGAGCAATGGCCAATCCTCTTCAACGGCGTAGGTGCCCTGACAGCATTCACACACAATGCTCTCCTCGATCCTACGGTGACTCTAGTCATTCAGCCTCTACGCCGTATCCCGCTGTCTTTACGCGAGGAGGTCACTCAGGATCTACGCAAACCGCTTGAGGATGGATGTATGGAGCCGGTGGATGCCTCATCATGGGTGTTCAACTTGGTCATCGCTAAAAAGAAGTCTGGAGAGCTGCGGGGTCTGCTTGGACCTGAGAGCGGCCAACAAGGCCGTCATACCTGATCGGTACCCACTGCCAACCATAGAGAACTGGGGTTTTCAAAGGTTTTCAGCTGGACCTTCACAAGAGCTACGTCCAAGTTCCCCTACACCCAGAGAGTAGGAACCCGCCAGCCTTTGTCACTCATATCAGGGTATTCCGCTACACAAAGATGCCTTTTGGTCTCAGTTCGGCCCCCATCTGTTTCCAGAAGATAATGTCCACCATCCTTGCCTGGTTCACTGGAGTGGCTGTCTACTTGGACGATGTAGTCCGTGGTCCCAACACTACGGTCCATGCCAAATGTCTGCAAGCAGCCATTCGCAGCGCTCCGTCAACACAACTTCACACTCAACACTGAGAAGTGCCTGATCTCAGTGCCAGAGATCGACTTCATTGGGTTCCGCATCAGCCTGAGGGTTCTTACCGCTGCAGTCAAACGTGGAAGCCATCCGTTGTGTCCCAGAACCGACATCTGCTACACAACTCACTTCATATCTTAGAATGCCCCACTTCACTTCCCCACTGTGTCAGCTGTTGAAAAAGGAGGCGTACGTGGTCTGAACACCCGACTGTGCACTGGCTGTCCACTCTCTCAAAGAACTACTGACCACTTCACCTGTGCTGGCCCACTTTAACCTCACCAGCCCAACTCTGGTCACATGTGATGCATCAGCCACAGCAGTGGGAGTGGTCCTCTCTCAGCTCCCGGGATGGTGTTAAGAAGACGGAGGCTTTCGCCTCTGGCGCATTGAATACCACCGAGCAGAAGTACTCCATTGGAGAGAGTGAGGCCTGTCTGGGCTTGTGAGCGGTTGCTCTATGGATGTTCTTCCACCCTGTATACCGACCACCAGGCCCTCACAGCCTTGATGTCTACCTCCAGGTCGGGTTACAAGCCTCTCCGCATGTACCGCCTTCAGCAATATAACTTTAAGTTGCAGGTCACACCGGGCAGGGACAATGTAGAGACTGACCTCCTTTTGCTCTCAATGCCCAGGTTGACTCAGAGGAGGACCTCATCCAGCTCCTAGGTGCACATCTCCAAGACAGTGTTGCTGAAAGAGCTGACCCAAGAATCAGCCAACGACCCAATCTTCATGACCTTGCAGGAATACGTAGCTGGCTGGCCGACACAGCTCCCATCGGAACTCCAACCATATGCCAGGTTCAAACCTGAGCTGTCATGCTGGAATGACACGTCTGGCTGATGGAAACTACTCGGTCATACCAAGCAGGCTCAGAGGACGAGTGTTGGCCATGGCTCATGAGGGCCACCTGTGCATTGCGAAGCTGAAGCAGCGCTGCCGGGACCTGGTGTGGTGGCCTGGCATCGATCACAATGGGCTAGTATGTGACTGTGCTCCGTGTCTTGTCAGTGGAAAGACAGGCCCAGCTCTGCCACCACCACTGCAACCACTGGCCTGGCCCTCCCGTCCATGGGATCATATCCAACTGGACAACTGCTGTGAACTCCACAATTTGTCACTTCACCAACACTTCCTGGCGGTTGCTTATGACCTACATTCAAAATGACCAGAGGTCACACCCATGGGTTTTGTTACATTAGGGGCCATCATAAACTTCCTGGAAATGGTCTTTGCTCCCTGTGGACTGGCTGCAACTCTGACCAGGAACAATGGCCCTCAGCTGGTCGTGGTAGATTTCAGCTCTTACATCCAAAGCAAGGGGATCAAGCCCATCAGAACCGTCTACTACCACACCCAGGTTCAATCAAACCCTAGCTCACCTAGTTCAGGGTTGCTCCTTCACTGAGTCCTTGTCGCATACTCTGCTGCTCTACAGAGCTGCTCACCACTCCACCACAGTCTCTCCTGCCAAGCTGATGCAAGGATGGGAACTAGATCTGCCCTTACACAGGCTCCATCCCTCGGTTTGCCACTCAACAGTCAAAGCAACAGTGCAAAGCCAACAGTTTAAAAGTCAAGAGCGCTGCAACAAAAGACAGAGCGCATGGCTTCCTGGGATCCAAGTGAGGGATTGAGTCAGGGCGCAACAACCACAACGCGCAGACAAGCTATTCACCTTCTGGTCAACACCATGTCACGTTGAACGTCACCTGGGCCCAGCAACATTTCATCGGCTCTCACGGTCATGCCAACCGACTGAGGAAGGTGCCACCTCCTGCATGTCTCTGACGTGCGATTGATGCCACCCTGAGTGGTTCACTACCGGTGGCACACGCTCCCTTGGCCCCACCTGAAGTGCAAGTGCCAGCTTTACAGGCACTTGTTAATATTTCTGCAGCACCCGTCCTGCGGCCTGTAAGGGTGCGCTTCCGCCCTGCTCACCTTCAATATTTTATCATCTCCTTTCATGCCTAGTTTACAAGAGGGGGGATATTGTGTTCAGCACTGATTGTTTAGTGCAGCATTCATGATTTGTATCATTGATTGCACAGTCTGTTTTGTTTATATGTTGTTATCGGAAATCACTAGTTGATTTGGTTGTTCTATTTATGTTGTATGTGAGATGCTACTCATTTAGATAAGTGTTTGTTTCGTTATTTTCAAACACAACAGGGTCACTGCCAGTGCAAGGGAAGGGCTCTTGAATTCTAAGCCTGTACCAAACTCCCACTAGAAACACTTTAAAATACAGTCGGACACATTTTTACACTTCATTCTAGGACAGAAGCAGAAGAACTGAAATATGGCATTGAGGATATTGTGTGGAGTTGTCAGAGGCATAACGTGATCACTCAGAAGAACGCCGGAGGACTTCCAAACTCAGGGTGTATTGACCGCTTGTAGTGTGGAATCATTTTGTTTTACGTTTGGCTTACTCGGGAAAGATTCCCAATCGATGGTTGTATATTTTCCCCCTCTTAATTGCCCGTGGTAAATGACTTGGTGTGTGACGGCAATGTTTTTCTTTCCGACATTCCCACTCCGAGGGGCTCTTAGAGCGCTCTCTTTATCCAGCCTCTGTAGTAAACTATGAGAAGGTAATCCCTCGGGGCTCAGTTGATCAATACAACAATCAATAAAGCTATACAAAGTACCTCCCTGGAAATGTGGTACAGACAGTAGCTGAAAAGATGGGACTTCGATAGGCTGCTGTCCTTCATACCATGAAGTCGTTGGATGTAAGCTCAAGGTGGATCAATACAAGGGGATGCCTGAAATGTAGGGGGCCGTGACTCACCCGATCCCCTTGCCTATCCCCTCCCAGGCCCCTCTAGACAATGCTACTGGAAACCACAGCTGTTGGCTTTCCTATCAAAGCCCCACGGAGAGGAGAGTAACCGACGCAAGGCCAGACGAGGGCCTGAAATATCAATATCAAATGGACGTTTGTAGTGCTCTTCTCTTTCCCCAAACACTACTCAGGCAGTGCCTCAGAGGGATAGCTACTGCACCTGCTCAGGTTCAAAGGGCCCAACTGTTAACATAGGATTCGAATGGGGAAGGTGGGATGCAAGCTCCCTTCCTTTTTGCATAGTCCCAAATGGATCGTCCAGAGTCAACTACAATTCTGTTACCTACGATGTTGCAATTGTCCCGTTTGAAAAATGTAACAGAAGAGCATAGAAAAGCAGAACCAAACAAATTCAGTCGACTTTTCTAGCTGCTGGGAATAACGGTCGATCGGTGATGTCCGTTTGACATTCTCACCCTCCCAGATCAAATGTCAGCGGCAGAAGAGTGGGTGGCAGTCCCTCTGAATTCCCCCTCCACGGCCACACTGGTTGCTATAGTTATCCCCGGCCTGTTTAGGCTGAGGAATATGGGAGGAATGTGCAATAGCATGAGAAGAGGTCATCAGTCCTGATAGCCCGACGTGACTATCCCAGCCATGGTCAAAGGTGTAGAAAGACGGCCATGCTTTCCCACACACACAAATACTAGTCTTCATGGGAGATTATCGCAATGGGTTGGTTGGTCTTATATCGCAAAAGAAGAAAATGACCTGACAATCAGTACAAAGGATATTTGGCTAACCTTGGAAGACAACGGAAGTTGAATTAAACCTATTACTTTATTTTTGTGGATTCCAAATAGTATTTGCTACATTAGCCATTAGTCACTGATTGATCCTGCTTCATGAAAACAGCAACAATGACACATATCCAGCTGTTCGATCAGCAGGCAACAGATTAAATCAACATTCTTTTATTGGGAGGTTATTTTGAGTCATTTTTTATTTGCTTGACTTCACATCCCTGCCGGTGGCCATAAGGTCAGTATGATCGAAAACACATGGCCTCAGATGTTATATTTGTTTCTGAGTGTTTTGTTCAAGCCCTACATGTTCTGTGTTTTAACTTCGATCACATGGAGAATGTGTACTGTGTGTACTTATGCGAAGGCTATGGATTTCCGTCCACTACTCTGCAAATGGGTCTGGAGCAGCTGTAAAATCTGTTCAGCACTAAAAGGCTGCTGCTGTTATTCCAATGTATTTTAAAGTGTTTAAAGTACATTTGTTTAAATGTACATTGTATTCCCGTATGTTCAGGGCAATTAATAAGTCAAATGTATAGTAATTTGATAAACCCCTGCGTTTTGTTTTACTCAAATACAATGCTGGGTTGACCATATAGATTAGTCAAACACTTATTCCAGCACACAAGGGAAGTACTTTGGCAGTAGTCCTCAGAAGTCATCTAATTCACCTACTAGGCTAAAACGTTTGAAGATCTCTTGTTTGTTTTCATTTGTTTGAAAGGAGTGGAGGGAAACGGCTAAACATATGCACTACGTTCGATAAACTCCAAACTTGGTCCTGTTTGCATCATTGGGTGTAAAGGTCATGGGGTTAAGAATGTCAGGTCTTTTTATTTTTTCTCTTGATGTATGTGTGTATGTCATCCGCAGGGGGAAGGTTACAGAGTTTCTACTTGGGGGCAACGGTGCCCGAGCCATTGCAGATCAGACAGGATTCAGTTACTTCACAGTGCCATGTAATCTGTGTTTCTGATTAGTCAGTCTGGCTGTGGTCTGGCCTCAGACTTTCAGCTTGATCTCCTCGCATTTGTCTGCCCAGCTATTGTTTCACTGTTTAGTCAACCTTGTCATGTGTGGCTTTAAACAGGCCCTACGGTTTCAGCTGTTTCAACTGGTGCCCCTCTTTATGCTTTGAAGTTGGTATGATAAATGGGATTTCAGGCTTTGGAATTGATATTGGAACGGGAATGGGGGAATTGCAAAGGGGGGGGGGGGGGGGTCAACGTGTCTTCACTGAGTAAGCCCTCTGGCTGTCATATCATATGGCACTGAGCTCTTGAGCACTCATATCATTAGTGATATAGCTACAGCTCAGTCACCTGGCCTCCATGCAGGATCACACTGCTCTGATCTGCTTGTGGTGCTGTGCTTTCTTGCTATAACATTACAAGAGTCCACCATTTGGATAGGTGTGTGAAAGAGGTGGGTGCAGTCACTGTTAGATTGAACTTTTGATCCTAACTGCACCCCTTGGTTTTCTCCCTCACCTGATATAAAATATGCAACAGAAACTGAATAAACTCCTGCTACCTGCTGGTCAAGGCCCCTGTCAGCCCTTACATTTTCATGTAGCAAAGTATGAAAATGTTGGGACCTGAAATCGGAGGGAGGCCAAACCCAGAAGAGTCTTATGTTACACTTCCTGTTAACCAAAGACTGTTGACAGAACCACTTTTCAGGAGCGATTGGAGGGATCCCATTCAGCAGTGGCTAATGTCAAGTTATTGAGATGGGCGGGATGGCAGTTGCTGCTCCTCTCTACCCATGTTTCCTTCCCAGGGCCCACACAATAAATGCGTTGCAGATTCTATGCAAGGCCAGCACTCAGCCGTTCATCGTCCTGTCAATTTAAAAGGCTTTTTCACTGCCATCACAACCTTATTTGGACCTTCAAGTGCAGGCATATTGACGAACCGGAGCACTATCGATCGGGCGAATGCGGAAATTGTTGACTCGCATACAATGAAGCAACAGCCTGGGATGGAGGACGGAGGGTGAGAACTTCTGCGAAGAAGAGTCCCATTTCTTGGAAAAGGAGTTCTGAAATGAAAACCTCCCCTAGTGCACTAAATACTGCACAGTTCTAATCCCTCTGTCACAATTCTATGAAGTCTTTAAACTGTAATGATCGTTGCTCGGGCACCAGCAGAATTCTTCATCGGGTTGACTAGAGGCCTGGAGAGCTACTCGCAGCGCACTGAGATCGCAGCGAGAGACTAGAGTTCCTTTGCCACATGCGTAATCCCATCAGCCGCTGCTTCGTTTTCTGCCCGGCTGGGCTGACCCCTTGACGCTTCTCTGTCCAGACCCTTCAACACCCTGCCAGAGCTTGGTTCTCCACCCTCTGCAGTTTTTTGTTTTTGCTGTGCTTACAGCCTTTTATCTTCCTGGGCTGAAGGGTGGAGTTTTCCTTCCTTTATTCCAGAGATATTCCACATCGCTCATATTACTCTTGACATGTGGGTCAACTCCTGACTTTAAAAGGACAAGATGGACAAGTGTGAAAGTGGAGTGAAGTCGAAGGGAAATAAATTACCCTACCGCTATGGAGGTAGAATCGTTCCCTTGCTAAACTCAGCCAGGTCAGATGTTTTTGAGAAATATTGTAGAAATTCATGGACATTCTTTACTTTCGCACAAACATGTTTTCCCGGAAAAATACACCCATGAACATCATGAGTTCCACCTCACATGTATACATTTTACAATGGAATCTGTGTTTACAAATTTGCCCCAAGTACTGATGGTACAAAAAACAATAATGGCATCCCAGATTCCACTATTAGCCCAACCACCATAGTCTTGTACACAGTCTCTTTCCTGTTAGGGGGGGTTTCCTAGCACTGTGGCAATGCTATCCCTTTGGAGAATGAAACTGTCAGTGTCTCTTCAAGAACAGATTTGGTCAGGCTTTCCAGGATTCGCTATGTTGTGACACAAATCTCACATTGTTGTCTTACCCTCCAAATCTAATGTCTTTGTTCGTGACATTGCATAATGCTTCTCTTGTTACTGTGCACTCTTCTTCCCCATAGTAATACCAAAGCAATATCTGTGAGGAGCTGGCATGACCAGAGGGTACATTGAGTGTATGTGATTAGCATGATTGCGCTCATTTGTGTCAGTTGCATTGAAATCCCAGAAGTGATCACGCTAGCAGCAGGCAGGAATAATTTAGTGTGATTGTGACGCCCACACCGATAGTATATTTTTCACAATGTTGAGATTTTAGTGTAGTGTTTCATAAACATTACATTGATATACTCAACGAGTGAAGTGAGGCTTGCTTGATTGCTTCTTCCCCTCTGAAGCATATTTATTAACATGGCTCTAATGTACATTATATAATTCATTATTACGATGTGGGTTCCGGGAATTATTGGATCCCTTGATAAAGATGAGAAAAAAGACTATATAAAATAAATAATACAAAAAGGCTACAGTTGAAGTCGGAAGTTTACCTACACCCTAGCCAAATACATTTAAACTCAGTTTTTCACAATTCCTGACATTTAATCCTCGTACAAAATTCCCTGTCTTAGGTCAGTTAGGATCACCACTTTATTTTAAGAATGTGAAATGTGAGAATAATAGTAGAGATAATGATTTATTTCAGCTTTAATTTCTTTCATCATATTCCCAGTGGGTCAGAAGTTTACATACACTCAATTAGTATTTGGGAGCATTGCCTTTAAATTGTTTAACTTTGTTCAAACGTTTCAGGTAGCCTTCCACAAGCTTCCCACAGTAAGTTGGGTGAATTTAGGCCTGCTCCTCCTGACAGAGTCAGGTTTGTAGGCCTCCTTGCTCGCACACGCCTTTTCAGTTCTGCCCACATATTTTCTATAGAATTGAGGTCAGGGCTTTGTGATGGCCACTCCAATACCTTGACTTTGTTATCCTTAAGCCATTTTGCCACAATTTTGGAAGTATGCTTGGGGTCATTTTCCATTTGGAGACCCATTTGCAACCAAGCATCAACTTCCTGACTGATGTCTTGATGTTGCTTCAATATATCCACATAATTGTCCATCCTCATGATGCCATCTATTTTGTGAAGTGCACCAGTCCCTCCTGCAGCAAAGCAACCCCACAACACGATGCTGCCACCACCGTGCTTCACGGTTGGGATGATGTTCTTCGGCTTGCAAGCCTCCCCCTTTTTCCTCCAAACATAAGATGGTCATTATGGCCAAACAGTTTTATTTTTGTTTCATCAGACCAGAGAACATTTCTCCAAAAAGTACGATCTTTGTCCCTATGTGCAGTTGCAAACCGTAATCTGGCTTTCTTAAGGCGGTTTTCGAGCAATGGCTTCTTCCTTGCTGAGCGGCCTTTCAGGTTATGTTGATATAGGACTCGTTTTACTGTGGATATAGATACATTTGTACCTGTTTCCACCAGCATCTTCACAAGATCCTTTGCTGTTGTTCTGGGATTGATTTGCACCTTTCGCACCAAAGTACATTAATCTCTAGGAGACAGAACGCATCTCCTTCCTGAGCGGTATGACGGCTGCATGGTCTCATGGTGTTTATACTTGCATACCATTGTTTGTACAGATGAACATGGTACCTTCAGGCGTTTGGAAATTGCTCCCAATGATGAACTAGACTTGTGGAGGTCCACAATTTTTTTTCTTAGGTCTTGGCTGATTTTTTTGATTTTCCCATGATGTCAAGCAAAGAGGCACTGAGTTTGAAGGTAGGCCTTGAAGTACATCCACAGGTACACCTCCAATTGACTCAAATTATGTCAATTAGCCTATCAGAAGCTTCTAAAGCCATGACATCATTTTCTGGAATTTTCCAAGCTGTTTTAAAGCACAGTCAACTTTGTATGTAAACATCTGACCCACTGGAATTGTGATACAGTGTATTATAAGTGAAATAATCTGTCTGTAAACAATTGTTGGAAAAATTACTTGTCATGCACAAAGTAGATGTCTTAACCGACTTGCCAAAATTACCTGGATTACCTGGATTTCTGCATAAATTGTTGTGACTTAGATGAAGATCCGATCAAATTTTATGAGCAATTTATGCAGAAATCCAGGTAATTCCAAAGGATTCCCATACTTTTTCTTGCCACTGTATGTCATATTTATTACATTGCATCACTATAATTGAATGAAATCAGAGGGAAAAGGGATTTTGGGTGACTGCAGCGAAACAGGCTTAGCTTATTCATCACTTGGTCATAAGTGAGGAGAGGGATGATTTTCTAGCTAGCTTTAAAGTACATTACATATATAATACATACATACGCAGAATGTCCCTCCAAATACTTGTTTCACAACATCATAATGCATTTCCTCCCCTGGGAATATTTACATGCAAATAAATCAGGATTTTATTTACATGCAACAATAATTTTTATTGGGTGTGGGTGTGAGGGAGATACAGAGAGTGTAAGAAGTGAGAACAAGAATACGTTTTGGGGAGAGCAAAAATAGAGCAAGTGAAAATGAGAGGGGAGAGCGAAAATGGGGCAAGAGATTAAGAAGTAGAGAGAGGGCAATACCATTGTAACGGAATTACGCTTTTTTACTTTAAACTTTTTCAAATGTATGCCAAACAAAAAACATTGATTTCAAAGTTTAACAAAACATACAACTCTGCACAATGACTAATTTGAACAAATTCCACGGAACATTTGACAAAAATAAATTTAGCGGAAGAACTGTGCCATTGCAAACTTTGGTCGCAGAATTCTGGTAAAATCTCTCTCCGGTTTTTATGTGACCACGTTTTCCAAAACCTCAGTTAAATATCTGCTCTGAATTACGATTCAAAGAAGAATTGGCTGTCAGCTATGACATGGCACCTTGAGTTTGAAATCATCTATTTTGGTTCATGAACTACAGTAAGTGAAGTGGCTTTACACCTGGTAACGGAATTACGGTAACAGAATCATGGGTCCCTGGTCTGTACTACCCAGAAATGCAAAATGATGGATATAATAATAAATGGCATTTATCAGATGCTTTTATCCAAAGCGACTTATTGTCATGTGTGCATACATTTCATGTATGGGTGGTCCTGGGAATTGAACACACTACCCTGGCGTTACAAGCGCTATGCTCTACCAACAGCTACAAAGGACCACAATAATTTCCCCCTCATGTTTCACAAGTTGACATCACAGCAGAACAGAGTAGCGTAGAGTTTAGTGTACTAGAGTACAGTACAATATACTGTAATGTACTATTGTATGTGGCTGTACTCTACTGTGCTTTACTCATTGTCCAGTACTGTATAGTAGTCTACTGTGCTCTACTCACTGTACTGTGCTATCCAAACTTGTGAAACATACTTCTATGATAGGTTCAGATTTGGTCGGGTCCGTCTGTGGATGTTAACATCAAGGCCAGAGTGGACCAAATGTAAACTACTTTTCAACGTCCGTTGTCGGTCGGTGCTCAGTGGGTGAGGATGGTCATGGGTAAGAGCTGGGTAGGTGACATTAACCAAGGAGAGAGAGGGAGGTTGTTCAGACTGTTTTAACACACTTGGTTTGCCCAATAGAAAGCAGAAAATAAATATATATAAGTTGAACGTAACAGTATGCCAGTGGAAGGGAGGATAGTAGCGGGTGACCTAACTGTGGTTTGTGATTATTATGATTTCCCATTGTAACCAATTCAGTTGCAGTAATTCCGTTACTGTTTTTTTTTTTTTTTGGGGGGGGGGGGGGGGGGGTAATTTCGTTACCAATTTAGTTGTGAAATGAGTTTTAATAATTAATAAACAAAATTGTTATCAGTAAAATCACTACAACTAATTGGTAGGTCTACCATTACTTATTACTTCTGTGAACTATCATTATCCTCCCTCCTTATGAGTGAGAAAAATGAGAAAATAAATAAAAAATGTGCGTTTTTGGTAACGGAATTACAAAGCAACATTTCTTAAACTTAGGGAAGATAAACAATTTCTCCAAAACTTAATATATTATGTTGATATTAGTTGGCAGGGGTCATTACTTTGTTTTGATGTATTTCCTCGATACCTTTTAAGACTTTCTGGTAGATGTTTTTTAAGTCCCCCTTTTCCATCTGTTTATCCCCCAAAAATGTTATGAAAAATGTATCTATGCTTTAATTTCCCAAAAATATGCAATCTTAGCTTTCATTTGACACCCAATTTGATATGCTCTCATGAACTTCACATGTTGATGCTCATGGTTCCTTTTCGATGGAAATGCCCAAGAGGGAAAGCGAGTCGAGGGGAAAGAGACCGAGTCGAATGCAGCAAAATGCTTGGGGAGAAAAGGAGCATATTCCGATATAGAAGAAGAAAGGGTTGTTACGTAACAGTATAACCCTCACGTGTTGATGCCACATCCCTAGTTCCTGTACAGTAATCCTTCACTGTGGAGTCTATAGCGTCTGACTCTTCCCTCCAAGCAGTGGAATCAGTGAGCATACTCCTCGGAGCATTCGCGCTTGGATGCCCTTCAATCAAGTGTGCTTAAACCGCTCATCACTTGCAGCAGGGGAAGGGAGAGAGAGAGAGGAGTGAGACATGTCAGTCACATCAGGCATAAAGGATCTCGACTGATTGATGCTTGCCATATCAGTTGCATTTTGAACACTAGAATTTCCTTCATCGCTGTTGTAATATAGACTACCATTGGATGTGATCATCGTTCGTCTCGGCCATTGGTTTCTTAGCTGTATTGGCAAAACGCATATACACACACACACATTGTTTTGTTCCTGGTCATTGTGTTTGTTTGCAACATTCATTATCCACTTACGTTGTGGTATTGTTTACTCTTGAATCTTGGGTGGTCCTTTTGTAGCTCAGTTGGTAGAGCGTGGTGCTTGTAACGTTATGATAGTGAGTTCGATTCCTGAGACGACATTGTGGAGAAGTTGGAGTCTGTTTGATTGAGTGTGTGGACAGGTGTCTTTTATACAGGTGTCGAGTTCAAACAGGTGCAGTTAATACAGGTAATGAGTGGAGAACAGGAGGGCTTCTTAAAGAAAAACTAACAGGTCTGTGAGAGCTGGAATTCTTACTGGTTGGTAGGTGATCAAATACTTATGTCATGCAATAAAATGCTAATTAATTACTTAAAAATCATACAATGTGATTTTCTGGTTTTTGTTTTAGATTCCGTCTCTCACAGTTGAAGTGTACCTATGATAAAAATTACAGACCTCTACATGCTTTGTAAGTAGGAAAACCTGCAAAATCGGCAGTGTGTCAAATACTTGTTCTCCTCACTGTATGTAAAACGTATGCACGTGTGACTAAGTTGCTTTCGATAAAAGCGTCTGCAAAATGGCATATACATTTTACACTGAGTGTACAAAATATTAGGAGCACCTTCCTAATATTGAGTTGCACCCCATTTCCTCTCAGAATAGCTTCAATTCATTGGGGCATGAACTATAAGGTGTCGAAAGCGTTCCACAGGGATGCTGTTACATGTTGACTCCAATGCTTCCCACGGTTGTGTCAAGTTGTCTGGATGTCCTTTGGGTGGTGGACCATTCTTGATACACACGGGAAACTGTTGAGCGTGAAAAATAAATAATATATTATAATAATTCCTGATATTTCTTATCTCTCAGATAATAGGACAGACACTTTAGAACAAACTTCCTTCAGATTTTTTTTTGGGGGGGGGACTATCTGTTGTTCCATGTAGGGAATCTGTTATGCAATGCATTTGTGTGTGCTAATAGCAGTAAGGCCAATTCAAAATCAAATAGCTAAATTATTCTTGGTATGACCTTTTAAAAAAAATAATTTAAAAAAATCCATATAGTTTAGTAGAACCCCTCCCCCGTCTTAGACGGGGCTTAGACTCTTATGGGTTTAAGTAGATAGATTGGGGGTAAGGCCCTGCAATAGACTAGCATCCTGTCCAGGGGGTCCTGTCAGGCTGCCTCAAGCTACAGAAACAGGACATAGGCGCAGGGAGCCTATCAGCCGTTCCGGCTCGCACATGCCAAGGCTCGTGCAAGGCTACTTCTGGAAAGACCTCATGTACTTTCTGTAGAACGGTTCACTCTGTATTCATTGGTAGGCTGGAAGAACGTTCTATCCATTGATCTGCTGCCTTCTGTAAGTTAATGCTCTAAATGGGCCCAAGTTATTTCAGGAAATCCTATCATTTTTGCTCGATGAAGTCAGTGGCTTAATTACTTCTTTTTTTGACTCATTTTGAGGAGCGAACTCCACATTCCGGTAATATGAGCCAGCTAATGTATACTGCAGATGAGATTAGTTATCCAAGCGATGGGACCAACTCTTGAGTCATGTTCCGCTTTCCCATTGGCTAAACGAGAAGTCCTGGGGCTCTGAGGACACGGAGAGACTGAAACTGCATCACTGAGGAAATAAGTGAGGTTGATAATCCACTTATGTTGTAGAAGTATTTCCTCTATGCCGACCAATGCCAGTCTATAAGGGTGGTGATGTAGCAACAAAGAGGAGCCTTGATGCATGCATGGCTCATCTGTTGACCAGAACGTGCGCTACATTAGCTTTTCCCTGCCTCTAAGAGTAGCCCCGTCCAACCTCGGGGCATCGATCAGTCTAACACTAATTTGGCCCATTTTGTGTCCCAAGTTGAATACATGTGCCATTTATATGCGCACAATGCAGCAAAAAGCAAGGGTCTACAAGAGAAGCCAGAGAGGAAGGCACACTTTGAGACTTAGCTCGAGGAGCCTTGGTGTCTGCTGAGGCAAAAAAGTAGTGCTTGCTCACCATCAATCACACGCTGTTTGTTTTGGACCTCGTCAAATAGGACATTAACTTTGGGGATCACTTCATAGCTGGGTTGTAATACGAAAATGTATTATGCATCAAGCTGATTTGTTTCCCTCCTTTCTTGCAGACATTCGCCCAATATTTGCTCTCAATATTTATAGAATGCACTTCAGAGTCTGTCACATTCTCGGGTTTCATCTCTGAGTGAAGGGGAAATAATAATGGATGATTATTGATTTGATTTTTGAATTAAACTGGCACGTGATTTCAGTATTGAAATGTATGATGTAAGCTGATTTGATTTTCATCCAATGGATGACAACGCATGGGGACTTCTACTATATGGGTCCTCTGTTTGATTATCGGACTAAACAAACTATAGAGGCTTTGACTGTTAAGTGCTGCTCCAAACTGGAATGGCTGAAGTAATTGAGAAGATGATAGGTTAACCATTTAATGTATCTGACAAGTATTAAGTGCACCAGAACCCTTTTAGGCAGTTGGGCCTTATGACGACGTGAAGTCTTGTATTCCAGCACAAGCGATGCAAGATTATGTCCCAGGTCAAAGACGACATTAGTATGTCTGAGTCACTGATGTTCTGCTCAACCAGACCCATCTTGCCTCCCAGCCCCTTCCCTTAGCCCCCACCTCTTCAGTGTTTATTTTTTATTAGTCTCTTGCCAGGAGAGTTGGAAAGCTATATATTTTCTCAAGTATAATCCGATTTTTTTAGAGAAATGGCAAAAGGAAAAGTGAGAAACTATTTTAGCGGAGAATTATTATTATTTTTTTTTATTGGTCAAAAAGCAAAGTCTCACCTTGGCTTTGTAAGAGGATGATATAAAAATATAGAATATAAATATAGATACAATATAGAAAATACAGCAGGAATGCTCAGCCAAATAACATTTTAAAGACTACCTTTCTAAGTTCTTCA
This sequence comes from Salvelinus fontinalis, assembly GCF_029448725.1. NCBI lineage: Eukaryota > Metazoa > Chordata > Actinopteri > Salmoniformes > Salmonidae > Salvelinus > Salvelinus fontinalis. Next base: position 56,153,804 of record NC_074673.1, read on the forward strand.
GGTACCCTGTAGGCTTGTGGCGATTTTTACGATAGCATCGTCTTATCACACAATGATTGAGAGTCATCGTTGATGTCGACGACATCATGATGTGACAATTTGAGAAACGATGGTTTAACCTATTTGATCTTGACTGGCACCGCGCAGTACAGAACGGAGTCTCGCAGCACACAGCAGGACAGCACTCGTGACATTCCAAGTCATTTGCCTATTCCTTTTTTCTATAGCCTATTTCAATAAATACGTTATACAGAACGCAAGAGGGGAATGTTGGCCAAATAGAGCGTAGAATTCCACCAAACCGGCGTAAAATGTCCAGTCTGAAAATATTTCGACATTTTTATAATGGACACTCCTTAACTATCTTGTGACTAGCAGTTTTAGAAAACATAGCATATTCCTTTCTCTATGTATATGACTTTGGGCTATAGGCTACTTTTTCCTCGTTTTATGCTTGGTTTTCCTCTTAATCAAACAATGAATGTAATGGAGTTCCATCTCAAAGTTGTTTGAATGGCCTAAAACCATAAGATAGAGGACTAACAATGAAAGAGAACCAACAATATCAATAGCCGAATAGCCGTGTTGTCTTAAAGTTGCAACTTTCAAAAATAACAAGAATTATAGTTGATAGCCTAAGCATGGGCTATTCTCGATCATAGCTTTATTTGCCTCGTAAAATAACAGAACAATTTGATTTATTTACTGAGGCAAATAAAGCAATTTTGATCCAGTTTTGAAGATGGTAGGCTGCTTCTATCCAGCCCATGATACAGTGCATTTGGAAAGTATTCAGCCCCCTTGATTTTCCCCCCCACATTTTGTTAGGTTACAGACTTATTCTAAAATGTATTAAATTGCTTTTTTTCTCATCAACCTACACATAATGACTAAGCAAAAACAGTTTTTTAGAAATATTTGCTAATTTATAAAAAATAATAAATAAAATCTATTTTATTTGTCACATACACATGGTTAGCAGATGTTAATGAGAGTGTAGCGAAATGCTTGTGCTTCAAGTTCCGACAATGCAGTAATAACCAACAAGTAATCTAACCTAACAATTCCACAACTACTACCTTATACACACAAGTGTAAAGGGATAAAGAATATGTACATAAAGATATATGAATGAGTGATGGTACAGAACGGCATAGGCAAGATGCAGTAGATGGTATAGTGTACAGTCTATGCATATGAGATGAGTAATGTAGGGTATATAAACATAAAGTGGCATACATTTACTTAAGTATTCAGACCCTTTACTCAGTACTTTGTTGAAGCACCTTTGGCAGCGATTACAGCCTCGAGTCTTCTTTGGTATGACACTACAAGCTTGGCACACCTGATTCATCCAGTTTTAGCATTCCATTTTTCACTATATCCCAATGATTATTTTTAGATATTTCCCCATTCTATGCACAATGCCTATTTTGAACAATTAAAATGTTTTACTGGAAAAAACTGCAGGTGCAAAGTTTAGTAACAGAATGATGGTAAAATCGCCTTCAGTTTTATTCTATGACCAAACTTTGTATCGCCACAGTTCTTCCTTGTAATGGGTTGTAAAATGTTCTGTGGAAATTGTTAAATGTAGACCTTGTGCATATAGTTATATGGTTTGTTCAACTTTTAAATCAAATATTTGTTATGTATACATTTTAAAGTGAAAGAGCTAACTCTCAGCGTAATTGCGTTAACACGAAATTGCCCAGAATCAATACAGTACTCAGCTGGCATTCCACAGATTCCTTTTTATGATGGAAACACTTTCAACCGATGGACAAAATAAATATCAGAATCAATGCCACCACTACAGCATTTCATTTCATTATCGATTTGAGCATTTGTCAGGAATGGTGCACAACAGAGTTAGCGAATGTGCTAATTTACATCCCCAGGCAGGATACAAGGCACATGGCACATACATGTCAGATCTGCATGTCTCCAGATTGATACTACATGGCTCCTCTTTGAAGATATTTCTTTGTGTGAAATTATTTTCTTTCTCCCTTCAAACATTTACCCCATTGAGTCATTGCTCGTTTGCACTGGTGAACATCCTGTGAGGCCAGTGAACTGTTGTCTGAATGGAACACACCGAGCATGGGGCATACCGCAGGGATTGAGGGGAAGCAGATGGCGGATCTTCAGTAATGGAGAATGTAACGAGGTTGAAAAAACGTCATTACCTAAGACAATGACGCTCCTCTCTCTTGGGGGTCAGGGTGTGAGGTGTTGGGGTCGGAGTCTCCGACACGGGGTCAGCCTTGGGAGTTTCCAGAGTAGTGTAGTTTTTCCTCTTCCGTGTGGTCGAACGGCTCAGTATTCCACAGAGGGCTAACACACGTGTTCCACTGGCACTAAGTGTCGTAGGCCATATACTGATATACAGGCCGTAGCTCAAACACTTAAGATCTGAACAAAGAAACAGATGTTTGTCGTGGTGGGACGCAAAGGTCCTGAAAGGCTCCGTTGGAAAGAGCATGGCTCCCACACATAATACAACTGTACTGTAAGTCGCTTTGGGGGGGAAAAAATTACTAAGTGACATATAGGCTATTATAGAAACATCCAGGGATGCACCAATCATTTCAGTTGAAATCAATTGAATCCAAACGTTCATTGGTGACTGAGTTGGTGGGCTATCTGTCCTGTTTGAGAAACAGTACAGGGCACACTGAAACTGTCTGCAGATAATGTTGTCCCACTGTCCACACTATTCTAACTGTGCAGTGTATGACTCATTGACAGTGTCCTTCATAGGAAATGATCAACAAGATACCCGGGCTCTGTCTCTCATCGTGGCGTATGAAATTTCTTCAGGTGTTAAGTTACATGTGGTTGTTTATGCACAACGGAAGTCTATTGTGCAATGAGCACCGTCTATGATGTGAACAAACATCGTACTCAGAAAATGACAGTTGAGGAGAGATTCATGTTTCCTAATAGGCTTTCTATTCTCACTGTGTAATGGAAAACAAGAATGGAAATCCATTATGCCGTCTGTCAGATAAACAAACAATATTCACTTGGAATGGTTGCAATGGAAAGATTTTGCAGTTAGTCAATGGAAAGTTTGAATAGTCAGTGGAGCGAAGCTCATAAATGGAGTCACAGAGAAGGAGTTCATTCTGTTTCAACTTAGGAATGACATCAATTCAGCAAATGGAATTCAGGCAATTGTACTCATAACTTCAAACTTTTAGTTTCTAACTTTGACCTTCATCTTTGCTTGCTCATGTAGGAGGGGCATACAAATATGTCTCCAGTGCTTTATTGAAAAGGCCAATGTTTGCCTTGTGACCCGTGCTTCCTGCTTGTGTTTGGTGTCCTGTCGCTGCATGTCCCTTCGCTCTCTCAGCTCTCAGCTATTGATGGAATGTCAGGCTGAGGAGAGCAGAACCACGGCTTGTGTCTGAGCACTTGAGTGTCCCCCTATGGGCTACAAGCCAGCTATAGGTAGGCCTATCTACAGTTTCTTTCACCAATTCTGTGGTGAAGTACAAACCCCTCTACATAGTAGTGTTACTCCTTCCATCCATGAAGGATTTTAGATTCAACTGGTTTCCATTGAAGATATTTTTTTGTGTGGCCTTTTTTCTCCTAACTTAAATTGGAAGTCTAGAAAATGTCTTAAAACACTGACTTTGAGGCATAGTTTTGTGTATGAACCTTTAGTATAACAACATACTGTAGTATGTATGTAGGATTAAGGTGTATAGCATGTTATTAACAAGGTCTACAGTCCCTTCCAAAGTAGTCATGCCCCTTGACTTGTTCCACATTTTCTTGTGTTACAGCCTGAATTCAAAATGGATTAAATGGATTTCTTTTCTCACCAATCTACAAACAATACCCCATAATGACAAAGCGAAAACATGTTTTTAGAGAAATGTTTGCACATTTATTGAAAATTAAATACAGAAATATCTCATTTGCATAAGTATTCACACCCCAAAGTCAATACATGTTAGAATCACCTTTGGCAACGATTTTGCTACTTTATTGACTCGACACATTTCAGCTTTGTAAAAATGTAAAAAAAAAAATACTTCCACTTTGACATTATGAGGTACTGTGTGTAGGTCAGTGACACAAAATCTCAATTTAATACATTTTAAATTCAGGCAGTAACGCAACAAAATTAGGAAACAGTTAAGAGGTGTGAATACTTTCTGAAGTGGTATTAAAACTTTTTCAGCGGGGACCCCATTTTCTCCGCATGAATTTCTCGCGACCTCCACCCCAAATCTATAGACACAACCTTAAAATCTTTAAATGTTTATTTTTACATCAACAAATAAGCTTAAATTCATGAAATGTTCATATCTTACCAAAATGAAATGAAACCTATAAATACATTTACTCAATTGAATTGTATATTTCAAATTATCTTTCTCAAAAATGTTTTTATATGTATGAAGGTACGTTTTTAGGAGCTCAATTCACACCGGATTTCTATTGGAGGCTCATCTAACTTATCTATCTCCTGACAGAAAATACCCTAGAAAAGCAAATTAAATTCCTCACTCAGTGAGTCTTCTCACCAACTTCCTTAAATAACCCTGAAATATAAATATATTTTGCCCTCTTTCATTGAGTTTATTATTCCTCATTGTACAATTCTCCTTTCACAATAAGCTGAGTCGTTGCTACCGACTCTTTCTCTCTCCCTCGTCATTTTTTCCCTCCCGAATACTTGAAATTGCAAATCATCAGCGAGCTAATTTTAGGACCGAGTTGCTTTAAATAGACTGTAGAATCCACGTGATGCTGGAAAACGCTAGGGGATTGCCTCCCTGTTCTGATTACTTCATTTATATGCTAAGCGCTAAACAGAGCGCTGATTGATATTGATGGCGTGCTCAGAGTCTTAGCGCCTTTGCGTAGCCTCATCATCTGCATGCAGGTACTCATGTCTACTCTGCCTCGAGACAATTCCTTTTTTATTAGGGTGAAGAAATGTTGAATTTTGATTGAGAGGCCACACAAGATTTGTCATAGATTGTGCTTGTGTGTCTGTGTTACTCCTATGGCCCCGGAGAGAGGAGGGAGAGAGCGATTCTTATTATCCCAGGCTTTGTAGTGGTTGCGCCTTTAGGGGATGATGCAGTCAGATTACATTTTTAAACACGGCATGTTGTAGTCACTAGTACATTGATGAAAACTCCGATGTCAAGGAATACATTCATTCATGTAGGTCTATATTCCATACAGTGCTGCTGGTTACGCAATTCTTTCTGACCAAAATAGATTCAAATCACGAGATCTAAGATGAGCAGTAACTGCAGGAGAGGCTTTTAATGTCCAGGTTTTTCCTGATACATCTGCAACTTTGATGGCATGTCATTTGCACTAAGCTGATCCTAAAATGACATTGTTCTTGTATGCTCCTCCACTGGCAGCCATTTTTAACGTTTGACCCTCTGCACTGTATTGTTTTCCACGTGAGACACAGATAGACATCATTGTATTTTAAGACAATGGGGGTTTGAGAGTTGTTTTTCTCTGCGATGTTATTTTTGCATGTTTCAAGCAATGTTGTTTACAAAGTGTCCAATGTGTGTCATTCCACAATGAACAGAACTTTCTGTTGTCTTTTCAAACAGGGAGAGGCTATACGGACACGCCTGGTGCCACAATTGATGTTGCGCAGCTGAGAGTCAAATTGAGACTATTGGATTCAGTTCAGGCAGTCGTCCTGATGAGCCCTTCCCAGCTATCTAGTCAATGCTTACGGCAAACTTCAGCAAGAATGTGAAAGTTGTCTGCCGAAGTTGGAATCATTCCGTTTTATTTGATGTAGTTGTTAAAGGTCTAGTTGTACATTTCCAGTGAAAATCACTAGTTACCCTGGCCTGGTATTATATCACCCTTGTTTTGGCTACATTAGTTGTACATTTCCAGTGAAAATCACTAGTTACCCTGGCCTGGTATTATATCACCCTTGTTTTGGCTACATTAGTTGTACATTTCCAGTGAAAATCACTAGTTACCCTGGCCTGGTATTATATCACCCTTGTTTTGGCTACATTAGTTGTACATTTCCAGTGAAAATCACTAGCTACCCTGGCCTGGTATTATATCACCCTTATTTTGGCTACATTAGTTGTACATTTCCAGTGAAAATCACTAGCTACCCTGGCCTGGTATTATATCACCCTTATTTTGGCTACATTAGTTGTACATTTCCAGTGAAAATCACTAGCTACCCTGGCCTGGTATTATATCACCCTTATTTTGGCTACATTAGCTAGCTACGTCCCGTCTCTTTACGGAACAGTAGTGCTCAGCAAGCTGTGCCCTCTACCCATTGAGCAGTAGACAGTATCACAGTGACATCCAGATGGTTACTACAAACTTTAGGTGGGATGGAACAAATTGTCGACCACCGGCGCCATGTGATACAGCTGCCTCGTGGGAAGCAGGGCAATTCCACGGTAATAGAGTGAGGCTGAGACTAACTTTTTCAACTTGGACTGTAATGCCAAACAAAAACCATTGAATGCAAAGTTTCATCAACCGTACACCTATACGCAGATGCCTATATTTACACGAGGAACGGTGCAGATGCAAAGTTTGGTAACAGAATTAGTTTTTTTTTTATGTGACCACATTTTCCAAAAACTTTTAAATATCTACTCCAAATTGGGATTCAAAGAATAGGGTGTCAGCTGTGATATGACACCTTGAGTTTGAAACAATCTATTTTGGTGATCAACTCCCTGTAACAGAATTACATGGATACTTGATCTGTACTATACAGAAATGCATAATCACGAATGTCATTCTTTCCATGGCGATGTATCCTGAATAGGTTCACAAAGGTATAAATATGTAATATCCTCCTCTGCATGTTTGGGTATTATTCTACACACTGGCTCAGTGTTTCTGCTGCAGCAATTTAACTGTGGCAGTGCGCCACGGCAAAATCATTGCCGTCACGCCAACAAAAACATGGTACATGAATCACGCGGAGGCGGACGTTGAAAATACTGGAGCAGTCCACATTTACTTTTCCTCTGCTAACAAAACGAGTAATGAATAGAAAAATCGGACAATAGTTTATCTATTCACCTAGTCGGTTTGTTGTTGTGTGTTCTATGCGAGATTAATGTTACTCTCGAGGCGCATTCATGCATTCATGTTACGAGTGCCATAGGGAGGGAATTCCCAGAATCGAATATAGGTCGGAAAAATAGGCTACATTTATTTAGAAGGCTATTCAAGCACCTGTTTACACTTTATATGGCATGCGTATGATCTAATCAACAAAAGCCTGAATTAATGTAATAATTAACTGAATTATCAAAAACAAATAGGTCTACCTGCTGGCACGTTGTGCAGGCTATCTGTCCATCGACTGTGTTGTCCTTCTAAACTGGGAATTTCATTTGCACAACACCTGTTTCAAAGATGGTGTCCTATTCCCTTATCATAACCTTTCTTTTTAATGTCTCCAATTAGGCCTACATTATCCATTTTAGGGAAAGCAGACTTGTCGTATTCTCACGTGGGTAGACTGAATATAATCTCTGAGCGTGGACAAATGTCAAATGTTTTAGCGTCACACCAATAAGGGACAGTTCCTGCCTCCACACACTCTCACTGCGTGCGTCTGGTAGCCGTATGTCTACCTCACCGCTCACATAATGGAATTCCCAACACAACAACCTCATGGATTTTTCAAAAGTGTATCATCTTGCTTCAACATTTTTACAACCCGCAATGTAAATGTTCTGAACCACGAGCTAGCCATTTTAGTAATATGTTATTTGGCAAATTTCTGAACCTGGAAATTATGTTTTAGATCAGTGATCACCAACCTTTTCTGAGTCGAGATCAATTTCTGAGTCAAAATGCAAGCCAAGATCTACCGCTAAGATACATGACTTAAAAAGGTATGCAACATTAACCTGTTAAAAACAGTACTCTATCCAATGAGGTTTGTGCAGTAGGCCATACATTATCACCGCAGATTGGCGTTGCTTGAATTGCCTTATCAATGCATTGTTGTTTGGACTATTTAAAAATGATCACACCGGTAATATATCAGTTGTTGTATTACTTGTGAGGAACAGCTGAGTGAACATACAGTACCAGTCAAAAGTTTGGGCACACCTACTCATTTAACGTTATTTTCAATTTTTTTTACTATTGTCTAAATTGTAGAATAATAGTGAAGATCTCAAAAGTGATGGAGGGCTGCATCAGATGACCTGGGCCTCCACAATCACCCAACCTCAACCCAATTGAGATGGTTTGGGATGAGTTTGACCACAGAGTGAAGGAAAAGCAGCCAACAAGTGCTCAGCATACAGTTGAAGTCGGAAGTTGACATAAACCTTAGCCAAATACATTTAAACTCAGTTTTTCACAATTCCTGACATTTAATTCAAGTAAAATTTCCTGTCTTAGGTCAGTTAGGATCACCACTTTATTTTAAGAATGTGAAATGTCAGAATAATAGTAGAGAGAATGATTTATTTCAGCTTTTATTTCTTTCATCACATTCCCAGTGGGTCAGAAGTTTACATACACTCAATTAGTATTTGGTAGCATTGCCTTTCAATCGTTTAACTTGGGTCAAACGTTTCAGGTAGCCTTCCACAAGCTTTCCAGAATAAGTTGGGTGAATTTTGGCCCATTCCTCCTGACACAGCTGGTGAAACCGAGTCAGGTTTGTAGGCCTCCTTGCTCGCACACTCTTTTTCAGTTCTGCCCACACATTTTCTGTGGGATTAAGGTCAGAGCTCTGTGATGGCAACTCCAATACCTTGACTTTGTTGTCCTTAAGCCATTTTGCCACAACTTTGGAAGTATGCTTGGGGTCATTGTCCATTTGGAAGACTCATTTGCGACCAAGCTTTAATGTCCTGACTGATATATCCACATAATTGTCCATCCTCATGATACCATCTGTTTTGTGAAGTGCACCAGTTCCTCCTGCAGCAAAGCAGCCCCACAACATGATGCTGCCACCGCCGTGCTTCACGGTTGGGATGGTGTTCTTCGGCTTGCAAGCCTCCCCCTTTTTCCTCCAAACATAACAATGGTCATTATGGCCAAACAGTTCTATTTTTGTTTCATCAGAGCAAAGGACATTTCTCCAAAAAGTACAATCTTTGTCCCCATGTGCAGTTGCAAACCGTAATCTGGCTTTTTTATGGCGGTTTTGGAGCAGTGGCTTCTTCCTTGCTGAGCGGCCTTTCAGGTTATGTCGAAACATTACTTGTTTTACTGTGGATAGATACTTTTGTACCTGTTTCCTCCAGGATCTTCACAAGGTCCATTGCTGTTCTGGTATTGATTTGCACTTTTTGCACCAAAGTACATTATCTCTAGGAGACAGAACGCGTCTCCTTTCTGAGCTGTTTGACCGCTGCGTGGTCCCATGGTGTTTATTTCTCTGTTATAATATATTTGAGCATTTGCCTGATCAGTAGGCAACGGCCGGCCACCCTACCAAGATGGGCCGGCCCGGTCTACTGATTGACTGAACTGAGGTCGCAAAGAGACCTGCTCTGACTCTGTCAACAGTCAGCCCAGATCATGGAACATAAAAAATGGAAAGATGGTGCTGAAAAAGATAGAGAGACCAAAAAAATGACTAGACTAGAGGCTGACGATGCTAAATGTGTGAAAGTAACCAACTTATCTTCTAAAAGTTCTGGCTCTGCTGGTCCAAGTGCTGTGACTGTGAGCATCATCTCTCAGCACAGACTTATCAGCTGCTGCTGCAGAAGACAGTGCAGTCGACGTAGCTAGAAACAGTTAAATCAGTTACAATTTTGCCTGTATATCGTATGAAATACTAGGCTAATGAACACTTAGGCCTAATTAGGGAAGGACGGATTCAGGGGAACACATATGACAGCCACTAACTTGCAATAGCCTAAAAAGTCTTAGATTGCCTTTTTATAACACAAAAGCCAATAGCCATCTATAAGACTTTTAAATACAGTTCCACTGCTTTTTATTAAATACAAGTCATCATATACTACAATGAAACGCTAAATAATCCTCTGTTAAAGGTCAATTTGGGGAATGACTGTATTTTAATTGTTTTGTCAAAGTTTATTCCCTTCTGAATCACTCTCTTCAGCCAGCGAGTGAGTCTTAGTTTATGAGCCGTAGTAACGAGTGACTCTGGTGTCAGATTACATTACATAGCCACCGCTACTGAAGGCTGGAAAATCTATTTTCTTCACTGAAAGGCCATCACTTCTTGGCAAAGATACACATACGGGCCACTGTCAAACGAAGCACAAAGCTGGAAATCTATCCCCATCTACATAAAATATGCCATTATTTTATAGTACTATTATTATAAATAATAATTTGTTCTTAACTGACTTGTCTAGTTAAATAAATCAACAACATTTGCTATTAGAAGTAGCTTATTTTATAAAAGTGTACACTGTCTCTTTAACCAGTAATGACATCAATCACAAGGCAAGCGAGGGGCGGCCGTCAGAGCCCTGTTTGCTGAGGCAATAGATCATCTTTGGGAGAGGTCTGAGGGACCGCAAATGAATAACGTTTTGGTGGCAATGCAATCAGCTTTGAAATCAGCATATTTTTGCATGAATAGTTTGCATAATATCGCAAACAAAGTACTAGGATAGTGAGGGAGACATCTGCTATAAGGTGGACATCTGCTGCACTGGTAGACAGACTTGATCTGTGAGACACATTTGACAGAAGTACCGAAAGTATACCGTGCAACTCTATTTTGAACCGGTGGGACAAGGACGTTAGCCTCCGCCAATGAAGGGTTTGTCCAACAATTGTTGTTTTCTTGTGGAATTCACCTAACACACTTAGGGGCGGTTTCCGGGACTCAGATTAAACCTAGTCCTGGACTAAGAAGCATGTTCAATGGAGATTCTCCATTCAAAAGTGCTTTGTAGTTCAGGACTGGGCTTAATCTGTATCTGGGAAACTGGCCTTTTAAATCTGTACTACACCAGTGTTGAGCCAGTGATACGACCTTGGCTAGGGTCAAGCCCACTCTGGGCTGCAGTGTGTATGAGCTATGACTCAGTGTTTTACGGCCCTAGACAGACCTCGTTCGCTCCATTTCATTAGTGTTGCTTTACACTCTTTGCTGGAAGTGCGCTCTCTCATAACCCCCACCCGTGCATATTTCATGAGATGACACCCAGGCCTACACTCTGTAAATATAATACATTGGGGATATCTGTTGCTGTTACTTTTTAAATGGGAACCAACGATTGGTGTGAAATAGGAATCTGGAGTTGCCGCTCTTGAGGACTCGGAGTGAAGGCATCACGGTGCAAGCTATAATACCTTTTTAATTATGCATGGCCCTAACATGATACTGGTTTGATGTAATATGATGTTAATTGCTCGTTGACGAGAGAGTTACGACCATTTCAGTATTGCCCTAATTAGGGATGCTTGATATGACAAACTGTAATATACTGTTCATGCATGATAGAGTATGCTCCCCTCTTTTGGGTTAGGGAAAAAACAACGTGAAATAGTCACAGTATTTTATCCCACACAAAAGCCTACAACTGAAAGGATATGATTGCTAAAAGCCCCAGCACTGAAATGATTGTAATTTTGCCCTTACTTATCCTCATGGCCATAGTGAAGAGGCTCTGCCCTGTCAGAACAGCATCTATTGCACTAATCCAGCATGCAATGGTGTTAAGTGCTAGTCAAGCATGGGGGAATTAGGCTCCTCTCTTTCCTCACTTCTAACCTTTCTCTCTTTCCTCATCCTATCCAAAGCACACATTTTGTAGCCGTTCTCATTGGGAAAAACTCCTATTCAAATAACACCTGATACACAGATGACATTCAGCTAATGGGTCAGTCATGTCATTGGAAAAAGTTTACTCAAGTACAGTGAGCTAAGTCGCCATGTAATGTGTCAGCTTTTCATTCCCCATAACTGGACCTATAATGGAACCGTTACAGTGCTAACCAAATAACAATTACATGAAAGGGAATTGGCACTCTTTTTCTCCTGGTATTATTACTCCTGCTGTGTTCTTAACAAACCTAACTGATAAAACATGACAACCAGAGAGATGCAATTCATTTGATCTGTTCTGAATTCCTCACTTTGATCTAGTGTTGCACTGTACACCGAAACTAAGGTCATTTTCCGATACTACAACAAGAAAAACTGTTGGATACTAAAATGTTGTTACTTTCGGGTTCTGCTATCAAATGTCTCACTGTTGGAAATCAACTAAATGTTTTGAACTTACTGGAACGTATATTAATTAGCCCGTGTTTAATCATAAGACCTGAACAGAATGCATCAGTGATTAGATTTTGAAACATTTTTATTCGGATCCCCATTAGCCAACGCCAATGGTGACAGCTAGTCATACTAGTGTGTGCGCATCTATCAGTTACACATACAGTGCCTTGCAAAAGTATTCATCCCCCTTGGGGTTTTTCCTATTTTGTTGCATTATAACCTGTCATTTAAATTGATTTTTATTTAGATTTTATGTAATGGACATATACAAAGTCCAAATTGGTGAAGTGAAAGGAAAAAAATTATTTGTCTCCACAAAAAAAAAGGATAAGTGGTGCGTCTGCAACACCACAAAGCATGAAGACCGAGGAATTCTCCAAACAGGTCAGGGACAAAGTTGTGGAGAAGTACAGATCAGGGTTGGGTTATAAAAAAATATCCGATACTTTGAACATCCCACGGAGCACCATTAAATACATTATTAAAAAATGGAAAGAATATGGCACCACAACAAACCTGCCAATAGAGGGCCGCCCACCAGAACTCCCGGACCAGGCAAGGAGGGCATTAATCAGAGAGGCAACAAAGAGTACCAGAGATAACCCTGAAGGAGCTGTAAACCTCCACAGCGGAGATTGGAGTATCTTTTCCATAGGACAACTTTAAACCGTACACTCCACAGAGCTGGGCAATACGGAAGAGTGGCCAGAAAAAAGACATTGTTTAAAGAAAAAAAATAAGCAAATATGTTTGGTGTTCGTCAAAAGGCATTTGGGAGACTCCACAAACATATGGAAAAGGGTACTCTGGTCAGATGAGGCTAAAATGTAGCTTTTGGGCCATCAAGGAAAACGCTATGTCTGGCGCAAACCCAACAACTCGCATCACCCGAGAACATCATCCCCACAGTGAAGGATGGTGGTGGCAGCATCATGCTGTGGGGATGTTTTTCATCGGCAGGGACTGGGAAACTGGTCAGAATTGAAGGAATGATGGATGGCACTAAATACAGGGAAATTCTTTCAGTCTTCCAGAGATTTGAGACAGGGACGGAGGTTCACCTTCCAGCAGGACAATGACCCTAAGCATACTGCTAAAGCAACACTCGAGTGGTTTAAGGGGACACATTTAATTGTGTAAAATATCCAATTGAGAATCTGTGTTATGACTTAAGGATTGCTGTACACCAGCGGAACACATCCAACTTGAAGGAGCTGGAGAAATTTGAAGGAGCTGGAGCAATCCCAGTGGCAAGATGTGCCAAGCTTATAGAGACACCCCAATAGACCTGCAGCTTTAATTGCTGCAAAAGGTGGCTCTACAAAGTATTGACTTTGGGAGGGGGGGTGAATAGTTATGCACCGTCAAGTTCAGTTTTTTTGTCTTATTTCTTGTTTGTTCACAACAACAAAAAATTGCATCTTCAAAGTGTTAGGCATGTTGTGTAAATCAATTGAAACAAACACCACAAAAATCCATTTTAATTCCAGGTTGTAAGGCAAAAAAATTGTAAAAATGCCAAGGGGGTGAATACTTTCGCAAGCCACTGTACATGTCAGTACATACACACAAGATGGTCACATGGGGAGAGGTGTTGTGCCATGAGGAGTTGCTTTATTTGTTTTTTTTAAACCAGGTTTGCTATTCACTTGCGTTATATGAGATGGAAGGGAATTCCATGCAATCATGGCTCTGTATAATACTGTACATATCCTTTAGCTGGGGACTGTGAAAAGACCCCTGGTGGCATGTCTGGTGGAATAAGTGTATCAGTAGTGCTGTCTTTAAGTTGACTATGCAAACTATTTGAAATTTCTAACACATGAATGTTTCTTCTAAAAACAAGAAGTGATGCAGTCAGTCTTTCCTCAACTCCTAGCCAAGAGAGACTGGCATGCATAGGTGTTGATATCAGCCCTCTGATTACAATTAAGAGCAAAATGTGTCGCTCTGTTCTGGGCCAGCTGCAGCTTAACTTGGTCCTTCTGTGCAGTACTTGACCATATGAATGGACATTAATCAAGAAAAGATTCAACGAGAGCCTGCAGGACATGCTTTGTGGAGTGTGGTGTCAAAAAAGCAGATCTTTTTTTTAAATCACGGACAGACCTTGCGCCATCTGTACAACCATTGAATCTATATGTTTTGACCATGACAGTTTACAATATAATGTAACATCAAGTAAATAAGTCTCTTCAACTTGTTCAACAGCCACACAATTCATTACCAGATTCTGCTGAGGTCTTGAAGTATTTGTACCAAATGCAATGCTCTTAATTTTAGAGATGTTCAGGACCAGTTTATTACTGGCCACCCGTTCCAAAACTTACTGCAACTCTTTGTTATGGATTTCAGTGACTTCAATAGCTGTAGTTTCTAATGTGTATAGGGTTGAATCATCAATATACATGGGCAAAAAGGCTTTGTTTATTAATGGCAGTGGCAGGTCATTGGTAAAAATAGCATAGAGTAGAGGGCCTAGAGAGCTGCCCTGTAGTACACCAGACTTTACATGTTTCACATTAGAGAAGCATCCATTAAAGAAAACCGAGTTCTATTAGAGCTTTGAATGCACTAGGTTGAAAAGCCATACCATACGTTTTCTCAACAACCGGTTATGGTGCTTCTACATCTGCATTGCTTGCTGTTTGGGGTTTTAGACTGGGTTTCTGTATAGCACTTTGTGACATCTGCTGATGTAAAAAGGGCTTTATAAATACATTTGATTGATTGGTCAATAATATCACAGGCTGCACTGAAATCTAACAGTACAGCTCCCCCAATCTTCTTATTATCAATTTATTTCAACCAATCATGAGTTGTTCCTTCTTTCATTTTTCGCCGTGCATTCATTTTGGTATACATGTAGAGTATCGTGATACTAAACCTGGTATTGGTATCAAAGTCAGAATTGTGGTATTGTGATCAATAAGAGAGACTTACATTTCCTTTTCATACTGCTCCTGTGGGTCGCTTCACTTGGTTGGGTGTTGCATGTGGGGATAACTCCATTGAATGAATGTCCATTGAGTGTGTGTACAGCTTAATAGCCCTTCGAATGGCTTTTCTTACTGCTCAGAGGGCCGAATTTCTCACTGTGGAGTGAGCGGAGGACAGTCAACAAAGGAAGCGCTGAGTTCAGGTGCTTTCATTAATGCCAGTAATCTTGCTCGGCCCCGCCACCTAATGTAGCAAGAGCTGACACTGACTTCAAAAGCGCCAATGGAATTCCTGAAACCATTCGGTTAGGCTATCATGTCCTTGTTGATTGTTTAGAAGCGGTTGGTTTGTCATTGAGTCAATGCCTTTCCCCCTGCCTCACTCACAACCACACTCTGCTATAAAGCCTCAAAGGAGGTAACATTTCATCTTGTGTTCTACAGCGTCGTACAAATTGAATGAGAGGTCATCTTCCAGTACTTTCTGTACCACATGGCCTACTGATGTATGAGCGGACCAACTGTTTTTGTGTTGTCAACCTTTTTTAGTTTGATTACAAGTCCATGCACGTATGGACACACACGCACTGGCACTGAACTTCCAGACACAGGAAGAAAGGTGTAGAATTTGCCAGGTACTCTAGGGTCGATGTGTGGTGCAGTGGGAGCACACTGGCGCATTCAACGAGGGGAATGTGACAGTGGCCAGAGAACCCTGACCTGAACCTTAAATGCGCTGGACCACTGACAGCTGGTGTCCCATTTCTCTGAGTAGACGGACATTCTTCCATATGCCCACTGTTTTGCTACAGTACTGAATGCATTCAAAGGCTCCAGCCAGTATCACTCAGAAATGCGGTATAACTTTCTATGAACCCCTTTGTGTAATGCATAATGAATGCATATCGTAATTTATATAGGCCTTGTGGATTTATAAAAGCCTCACGCTATGGCCATGGTAAAAGTCTTACAATACGTTACAGGCATTCATAATTCATAATGCATTCATAATGCATTATACACCGGTGGTAAAGAAAGTGTTAGATAAGCTATTCTTACTTGAAGAAGTTCCATGGGTATGGTACTATTTATAGGTTGCTGTCTAGTCTGTTTTTAGCATCTTCCCTCCCCCTTTTGAGTGGCTGAGGTGAAATGCTTGCTTATGATCCCTTTCCAATAATGAAGAATAATATTTACAAATAAATAGTAACACTAGGAATAAAATACAAAATAATTAACCATATACAGGGACCATATGAGGTAGATATGTACATAAAGGCAGGGTAAAGTGACTAGGCAACAGATTAGATAATAGGAGTAAGAATCGACCATGGAGAGCGAGATCACACAGTCATCCAGAACAACAGGGGCTTTCATGCAGGACTCGTGTTGTTTTCCTTGAAGCAATCATGAAAGGCATTTAGCTGGCTTGGAAGTGCTTTGTAATCCGTTATTGTCTGCAAGCCCTGCCACATCCAACGAGAGCCGGTGTAACAGGATGACCACCTTCCTCCTAAATATTGTCCTTTTCCATGTTTTATGTCTTATTGGTGGTCGTAGCGGTGAGTCAGGGATTGGACGGTGGTATCAGAAAGACAATTATGAGGATAACGCCACTCTAATTGACCTGATGTGCACTCCTCCGTGGCGCTTTTCACACCAGGGGATTAGTAGTCCTTCTGCTGACTGAATCACCACGCAGGCTTGTCATCTTTCCATGTATATACCCCCCCCCCATGCACAGATCATGCACAGTCTCATTTACCATGTGAAGTCAGGATTTGCTGTAGCAGATCTCTAACATGTGGACAGCCTAGGTATTACTAATGAGCCTGGATGCACCAAGGATTGATACACAGACCCTGTTATAGGTTAATGTCTCCGCCTCCATGCATCACTCCTTCTCGTAGCAGCAGGTTGTAAACAACAAAGAGCTGTAGTACTATCTGTGCCAACCAGACGCTCTACTCGCTCCCCAGTGCGCTACTGAAGCTTTTTCATATGTTTTGATCCTGTTAATAGTGATTTGCTACGAGGCAGCAGCCTATAAGGAGGGCAGATTTTAGGGCCATGAATGCTGATAGCAGTGCAGAGGGGGATAGCAGACGAGGAGAATGCCTTGTGGGAGTCACGAGGGCCCTGTACAAGCTGTATCTCAACCATACAGACGTTTCTCAGAGAAGAAAAGCCTAAACAGCCTCATGGCCACATTTAAATTCTTAGAGCCTGGCAAAAGCCCCACAGATCCACTCAAGTTGAACAATACAAACTGAATCGAAAGCTGTTTTTTTCTTCTTTTTTTTAAAAGTCTGTCCAAAAAAACAGGGGCTCTTATTTGGGCAAGAATACACTGACGCATACAGATGAGGGTCCTCAAGGATTTTTTTGGTCAAGGAACTTGGACTGGACCACTTGACCAAAGACTTCCAAGATGTGCTTCCCATGGACCATTCTTATCTTTTCTCGCCGTCCAGCTCTGGTTGACAGAATTAGTCTTTCCCCCCCTCACACGTTCTGGCTCCAGTGCCTTATCTGGCGGTGGCTTTATATGGGCTCAGAACAGTCTCTACCGCTCTGGCGTCAGGGCTGAAAGAGAGGAGCATCTAGCTATGCTAGATCTAGTCATGAGCCTGAGCAGCCACTTCATATTCCCAGCCGGGTTTGAAGACCAATTGATAGGACATTGTGTCATTTCTCCAAAGATGTCAAGCTTATTATTGGTCTGTTGTAATGTCATGCATACTGAGAGCATGTACAGAGAGTCAAAACATGCTTCCTCTCTCTGGTATGTGTGAAGAAAACCCTTTGGTGAGGAAATAGCTGGGATAAATCAACAAGAGAAATGGCCAAAGGGAAAGCACGTTGAGCCCTGGTGTCTGCTCAAGCCATGGCATTGAAGCTCAGTGTTTTTCCCACCCTGTAGACTTTAGATAGGGTATTAATGTAACAGGAAACGGCAATACATCAGCAATACAACAGCTCACACCCTGTGGGTTCTGGAACTATTCGTAAAGTCCGGGCAAAGACGCACTGGATTAGAGAGAGAGAGAGCGAGAGAGCTTCAGTTAAGTGGTGCTGGAGAGGGGTTAAGATAGTCATTTCTAGGCAGGAGGCAAGGCACTCATCCAGGTGTATGTGAGGGGGGCATCTAAAGTGGTGCCTCTCCTCGAAAAACTCTCCCAACAAAAACCATTGTGAAACTAAATGAGGAGTTGTCAAAGAGCGCACTCTTTAACCATTGTAATTTTCTTGGCCGGAGTCTGGCATTAAGTTTGGTAATTAACAGTCTTCTCAGCTGACTCAAAGCAGGGCAACTACAATACACTCTGTACTAAAGAAAATATCGGGGTTTTTTCATCAAAAACCCTATTGTGATGATGTGTTTTAGGGTGCTCTAGATTCCCATAACCATCTGGAGAGTTATTAGCTACGGGGGCCAATCATATGTATTTTTATTGACCATTGCAGTAAACAGACTACTGTGTTCATCCCCATTCTCATGATCTATCTGCCAGCTCAGAGGCCACGTTTTCTTCTTACGTACAATGTTTCTCTACCCTGTTCTGTGTCTATATACAATTCACATATGGCATTGTTCAGGAAAGCACAGCCTCCGTTCCAAGCACTGGCCATTTTCTTCTTTTTCCTTTTTACATATTCACATTTTGGGATTACTGTTTCAGAAAATGCTCCTGAGTATTGCTCAAAGCTCTGCTAAATAAAGACTTCAGCTTATTTCCCATCATCTGTAGAGGACCGGATACTGTGAGTTTATTATTTCACAAGCTCTCTACTCTATGCCTTGTGTGCTGGGAGATCAGTCTTGTCAGTGAGCCCACCATCTGATCCCAGGACAGATAGTGTCAGGGACTACAAAGGCTCTCGTGCTATTGTAATGTCTCTCAGGGGACCTGCGATGTTGTAGCCTCTATCTCTCCCCGCTTGTGAGGGCACGTGGATGGCTAATTACCGGCAACACCAGACACGACCTACCCCCTCCTCCTTCTTTTTCCTCTTTCCCTCATTCTCTCTTTCATCATCCTACCTACTTTCTCCTTCCTTCCCTCTCTTTCAGTGTTCTATGCTTCTTCTCCAGGGAGAACACGTGTGAGTGAAGATTTCTCTTGTCTTTTGTGTATACCCTCTGAATTTGTTAGGAACGTATAGCAGGGGTAAGAAATTGCTTGAGCGGATGTTGTACATCCTGTTGATGAATGAATAAGTAATTCACAGATCCTCTTTGCAAAAGGATACGGTTCACCTAACAGTATCCTATTAATAAAAGATCTCGTATGAACACTTTCTGGTAATATATCCTTTTTCAGTCTCTGTTCTGGGGGGTGGGCAGTTTTGTTTTATCTGAAATCCCTATCACACACACTGATTAACTTGTCATATAGCAGATTCAAATGTTTTAAGATTAATACTGGCATCTTTAGAAATGAGCTATGACATACAGTGCATTCGGAAAGTATTCAGACCCCTTGACTTTTTCCACATTTTGTTACGTTACAGCCTTATTCTAAAATTGAATTAATCGTTTCCCCCCCCTCAATCTACACACAATACCCCAAAATGACAAAGCAAAAACTATTTTATTTTTCATTTGTGCCATTTAAAAAAAAAAACGCATCACATTTACATAAGCATTCAGGTTACAGACTTATTCTAAAATGTATTAAATAGCTTTTTTTCCTCATCAACCTACACATAATGACTAAGCAAAAACAGTTTTTTAGAAATATTTGCATTTTTTTATTTTTTTTATCAACCCTACATTTACATAAGTATTCAGACTCTTTACTCAGTACTTTGTTGAAGCACCTTTGGCAGCGATTGCAGCCTGGAGTCTTCTTGCATATGATGCCATAAGCTTGGCACACCTGTATTTGGGGAGTTTCTCCCATTCTTCCCTGCAGATCCTCTCAGGCTGCACAGCTATTTTCAGGTCTCTCCAGAGATGTTTGATCAGGTTCAAGTCCGGGCTTTGGCTGGGCCACTCAAGGACATTCAGAGACTTAGCACGAAGCCACTCCTGCGTTGTCTTGGCTGTGTGCTTAGTGTCTTTGTCTTGTTGGAAGGTGAACCTTTGCCCCAGTCTGAGGTTCTGACCGCACTGAATCAGGTTTTCATCAAGAATCTCTCTGTACTTTGCTCCGTTCATCTTTCCCTCGATCCTGACTAGTTTCCCAGCCCCTGCCACTGAAAAACATCCTCACAGCATGATGCTGCCACCACCATGCTTCACCGTAGGGATGGTGCCAGGTTTCCTCCAGATGTGACGCTTGGCATTCAGGCCAAAGTGTTCAATCTAGGTTTCATCAGACAAGATAATCTTTTTTTCCCATGGTCTGAGAGTCCTTTAGTTTCCTTTTGGCAAACTCTAAGCATGCTGTCATGTGCCTTTTACTGAGAAGTGGCTTCCATCTGGCCACTCTACCATAATGGCCTGATTGGTGGAGTGCTGCAGAGATGGTTGTTCTTCTTGAAGGTTCTCCCATCTCCACAGAGGAACTGTGGAGCTCTGTCAGATTTACCATCAGGTTCTTGGTCACCTCCCTGACCAAGGCCCTTCTCCCCCGATTGCTCAGTTTGGCCCGGCGGCCAGCTCTAGGAAGAGTTTTGGTGTTTCCAAACTTATTCTATTTAAGAATGATGGAGGCCACTGTCTTCTTGGGGACCTTCAATGCTGCAGAAATGTTTTGGTACCCTTCCCCAGAACTGTGCCTCGACACAATCCTGTCTCGGAGCTCTACGGACAATTCCTTCAATCTCATGGCTGTGGGACCTCTTATAGACAGGTGTGTGCCTTATCAATCAATTGAATTTACCAAAGGCAGACTCCAATGAAGTTGTAGAAACATCTTAAGGATGATCAATGGAAACAGGATATACCTGAGCTCAATTTATAGTATTATAGCAAAGGGTCTGAATACTTATGTAATTTATTTATGTATTTGTTTCATTATGGATTTTTTAACATAATACATTTTAGAATAAGAATAATTTGGAAAAAGTCAAGGGTCTGAATACTTTCCGAATGCACTGTAACAGCTTTGGATTTCACCGTCTAAAAAGTGAATGGTTTTGACCATTTGTAACTTCATGGAGGAGAGCTGCTCTCTTCTCCAGTTCCAACCAATGTGGCTCGCAAAAATGATTGCTGTCCTTGTTATGAAATTACACCTTTACCCTGTTCATGTAAAAATGACCAAATGCACTGACTGTTTAAAGCAGTACCACCAAAAAGGAGTTATATGGTGAACTTGGCAATCAAAAAGTCCCAATCAGCGAGATGTAAGTTGTGTTCACTCCGGTAGTAAATTATATTGGTTGTCCCTCAATTAATAAATCCTGTGATCTAATATTGCGTAAGCCATTTTACAAACATCTGAATGCTGAAGGTGCAGCTCCTACCTATATTAGAACAGGGATAGGGTTGGCCTACCACACGTTGGCGCGAGCGAGTAGCTGCGTCTCCCGCACTGAGTGCACAGTTGTTATCTGACGTGTAGGTCAATGTCATGCAGATACATGAATAGCAGTTTGATAGGCTGAAGGAGATGACCCATCAATTCAGTCAGATTTAAAGCTATTTTCAGAATAAGTCAAACGTCTTTGTGAACCGGCATTTCGTAACCTTTGAATCAGTTTTCTAACACATCGCTTCTTAAAGGTGCAATATGCAGAAATTGCTCTGCCATTTCCCCGGTTGCTAAAATTCAAATAGTTCACCTAATTGAAGTTGAACAAAATAAGTGTCTTTAAAAAAGTGTTTATAACCCTTGACTTTTTCCATGTTTTGTTACAGCCTGATTTTAAAATTTATTTAAATTTAGATTTTTTTTGTCACTGGCCTACACACAATACCCCACAATGTCAAAGGGGAATTATGTTCTTCAACATTTTTACAAATAAATGTTAAATAATGAGTAGGTATTCAACCCCTTTTGTTATGGCAAGCCAAAATAAGTTCAGGAGTAACAAGTCACATAAGTTGTATGCACTCGCTCTGTGTGCAATAATGGTGTACAACATTATTTTTTAATGACTACCTCAACTCTGTACCCCACACATACAATTATCTGTAAGTTCCCTCAGTTGAGCAGTGCATTTCAAACACAGATTCAACCACAAAGACCAGGGAGGATTTCGAATGCCTTGCAAAGAAGGGCACCTATTAGTACTGTAGATGTGAAAAAATTAAATAAAAAACAGACTGAATACCTGTTTGAGCATGGTGAAGTTATTTAATGGATGTGAAAGGAGAAAACTGAGGATGGATCAACAACAATGTAGTTACTCCACAATACGAACCTAATTGAAAAGAAGGAAGCCTGTACAGAATAAAAATATTAAAAAACAATCCTGTTTGCAAATGGAACTAAGGTACTACTGCAAAAAATGTGGCAAAGCAAATTAACTTTTTGTACTGAATACAAAGTGTTATGTTCGGGGGAATTGGAATACAACACATTACTGAGTACCACTCTCCATATTTTCAAGCATGGTGTTGGCTGCACCATGTTATGGGTATGCTTGGAATCGTTAAGGACTGGGGAGTTTTTTGGAATAAAAAAATAATAGGAATGGAGCTAATCACAGGCAAAATTCTAGAGGAAAACCTGGTTCAGTCTGCTTTCACTAGACACAGATGAATTCACCTTTCAGCAGGGCAATAACTTAAAACACAACAACAAATATACACTGGAGTTGCTTACCAAGAAGACAGTGAATGTTCCTGAGTGGCCGAGTTACAGTTTTGACTTAAATATACTTGAAAATCTATGTCAAGACCTGCAAATGTTTGTGTATTTAATATTCCCCAAAAACATGTATTCACTTTATCATTATGGGGTATTGTATGTAAATGGGTGAGAAAAAATATATATTTAATACATTTTGAAATCAGAATGTAACACAAATGTGGAATAAGGGGTGTGAATGGTTTCTAAAGGAAATGTATTAAATCACATTGTATTTGTCACATGCGCCAAATACAACAGGTTTTGACCTGTGAAATGCTTACTTACAAGCCCTTAACCAACAATGCAGTTAAGAAAAATACAATAATTTAAAAAAAGTTACATAAATAAATAGCAGCAGTAAAAGATCAATAGCGAGGCTATATACAGGGTGTACCGATACAGAGTCAATGTGCGGGGGCACCGGATAGTCTAAGTAATATGTACATGTCGGTAGAGTTATTAAAGTGACTATGCATAGATAACAAACAGAGAGTAGCAGCAGCGTGGGAGGGGGGAGGGGGGGGCAATGCAAATAGTCTGGGTAGCCATTTGATTAGATGTTCAGGAGTCTTATGGCTTGGGGGTAGAAGCTGTTTAGAAGCCTCTTGGACCTATATTTGGATCTCCGGTACTGCTTGCCGTGCGGTAGCAGAGAGAACAGTCTATGACTAAGGTGGCTGGAGTCTTTGACAATTTTTAGGGCCTTCCTCTGACACCGCCTGGAATAGAGGTCCTGGATGGCAGGGAGCTTGGCCCCAGATGTACTGGGCCGTACGCACTATCCTTTGTAGTGCCTTGCGGTCGGAGTCTGAGCAGTTGCCATACCAGGCAGTGATGCAACCAGTCAGGATGCTCTCGATGGTGCAGCTGTAGAACCTTTTTAGGATCTGAGGACCCATGCATAACCTTTTCAGTCTCCTGCGGGGGAATAGGTTTTGTTGTGCCCTCTTCACGACTGTCTTGGACCATGTTAGTTTGTTGGTGATGTGGACACCAAGGAACTTGAAACTCTAAACCTGTTCCACTACAGCCCCATAAATGAGAATGGGGGCGTGCTCGGTCCTCTTTTTCCTGTAGTTCACAATCGTCTCCTTTGTCTTGATAATGTTGAGGGAGATGTTGTTGTCCTGGCACCACACGGCCAAGTCTCTGACCTCCCTATAGGCTGTCCTGTTGTTGTCGGTGATCAGGCCTACCACTGTTGTGTCATCGGCAAACTTAATGATGGTGTTGGAGTCGTGCCTGGCCATGCAGTCATGAATGAACAGGGAGTACAGGAGGGGACTGAGCACGCACCTCTGAGGGGCCCCCGTGTTGAGGATCAGTGTGGCAGATGTGTTGTTACCTACCCTTACCACCTGGGGGCGGCCCGTCAGGAAGTCTAGGATCCAGTTGCGAGGGAGGTGTTTAGTCCCAGGGTCCTGAGTTTATTGATGAGCTTTGAGGGCACTATGGTGTTGAATGCTGAGCTGTAGTCAATGAAAAGCATTCTCACATAGGTGTTCCTTTTGTCCAGGTGGGAAAGGGCAGTGTGGAGTGCAATAGAGATTGCATCATCTGTGGATCTGTTGGAGCGGTATGCAAATTGGACTCGGTCTAGGGTTTCTGGGATAACGGTGTTGATGTGAGCCACGACCAGCCTTTCAAACACTTCATGGCTACAGACGTGAGTGCTACGGGTCGGTAGTCATTTAAGCAGATTACATTAGTGTTCTTGGGTATAGGGACTATGGTGGTGTGCTTGAAACATGTAGGTATTACAGACTCAGACAGAGAGAGGTTGAAAATGTCAGTGAAGACATTTGCCAGTTGGTCAGCGCATGCTCGGAGTACACGTCCTGGTAATCCGTCTGGCCCTGCGGCCTTGTGACTGTTGACGTGTTTAAAGGTCTTACTCACATCTGCTATGGAGAGAGTGATCACACAGTCGTTCAGATCAGCT
Source organism: Salvelinus fontinalis (assembly GCF_029448725.1). Classification (NCBI taxonomy): domain Eukaryota; kingdom Metazoa; phylum Chordata; class Actinopteri; order Salmoniformes; family Salmonidae; genus Salvelinus; species Salvelinus fontinalis. Next base: position 56,178,680 of record NC_074673.1, read on the forward strand.
GATGCTCTCATGCATGTTTCAGTATTAATTGCCTCGAAGCGAGTCTGTAATAGTTTCCAAGCCCTGACACATCTGATGAGTCGGACCTGGTGTAGTATGATTCGATCTTAGTCCTGTACTGATGCTTTGCCAGTTTGATGGTTCATCGGAGGGCATAGCGCGATTTCTTTCCGGGTTAGAGTCCTGCTCCTTGAAAGTGGGAATTCTACCCTTTAGCTCAGTGTGGATGTTGTCTGTAATTCATGGCTTCTGGTTGGGGTATGTACGTACAGTCACTGTACGTGACTGATGTGGTGTACTCCTCAATGCCATTGGAGGAGTAAAGGTGGTCTAGAGTTTTTTTCCCCCTCTGGTCGCACATTTAACATGCTGGTAGAAATTAGGTAAAACAGATTTAAGTTTCCTTGCATTAAATTCCCCGCACAGTAGGAGTTCCGCCTCTGGATGAGCGGTTTACTGTCAGCTTATGGCCGTATACAGCCCATTGAGTGTGTGTCTTAGTGCCAGTATCGGTTTGTGGTGGTAAATAGACAGCTACGATTTTTTTAAAATAAACTCTTGGTAAATAGTGTGATCTACAGCTTATCATGAGATACTCTACCTCAGATGAGCAAAACCTCGAGACTTCCTTAGATATCGTGCACCAGCTGTTTGCAAATATATATACACTGCTCAAAAAAATAAAGGGAACACTTAAACAACACAATGTAACTCCAAGTCAATCACACTGTGAAATCAAACTGTCCAATTAGGAAGCAACACTGATTGACAATAAACTTCACATGCTGTTGTGCAAATGGAATAGGCAAAAGGTGGAAATTATAGGCAATTAGTATGACACCCCCAAAAAAGGAGTGATTCTGCAGGTGGTGACCACAGACAACTTCTCAGTTCCTATGCTTCCTGGCTGATGTTTTGGTCACTTTTGAATGCTGGCGGTGCTCTCACTCTAGTGGTAGCATGAGACGGAGTCTACAACCCACACAAGTGGCTCAGGTAGTGCAGTTCATCCAGGATGGCACATCAATGCGAGTTGTGGCAAAAAGGTTTGCTGTGTCTGTCAGCGTAGTGTCCAGAGCATGGAGGCGCTACCAGGAGACAGGCCAGTACATCAGGAGACGTGGAGGAGGCCGTAGGAGGGCAACAACCCAGCAGAAGGACTGCTACCTCCGCCTTTGTGCCAGGAGGTGCACTGCCAGAGCCCTGCAAAATGACCTCCAGCAGGCCACAAATGTGCATGTGTCTGCTAAAACGGTCAGAAACAGACTCCATGAGGGTGGTATGAGGGCCAGACGTCCACAGGTGGGGGTTGTGCTTACAGCCCAGCACCGTGCAGGATGTTTGGCATTTGCCAGAGAACACCAAGATTGGCAAATTCGCCACTGGCGCCCTGTGCTCTTCACAGATGAAAGCAGGTTCACACTGAGCACATGAGCACATGTGACAGACATGACAGAGTCTGGAGACGCCGTGGAGAACGTTCTGCTGCCTGCAACATCCTCCAGCATGACCGGTTTGGCGGTGGGTCAGTCATGGTGTGGGGTGGCATTTCTTTGTGGGGCCGCACAACACTCCATGTGCTCGCCAGAGGTAGCCTGACTGCCATTAGGTACCGAGATGAGATCCTCAGACCCCTTGTGAGACCATATGCTGACACATGCACATTTGTGGCCTGCTGGAGGTCATTTTGCAGGGCTCTGGCAATGCACCTCCTTGCACAAAGGCGGAGGTAGCGGTCCTGCTGCTGGGTTGTTGCCCTCCTACGGCCTCCTCCACGTCTCCTGATGTACTGGCCTGTCTCCTGGTAGCGCCTCCATGCTCTGGACACTATGCTGACAGACACAGCAAACCTTTTTGCCACAACTCGCATTGATGTGCCATCCTGGATGAACTGCACTACCTGAGCCACTTGTGTGGGTTGTAGACTCCGTCTCATGCTACCACTAGAGTGAGAGCACCGCCAGCATTCAAAAGTGACCAAAACATCAGCCAGGAAGCATAGGAACTGAGAAGTGGTCTGTGGTCACCACCTGCAGAATCACTCCCTTTTTGGGGGTGTCTTGCTAATTGCCTATAATTTCCACCTTTTGTCTATTCCATTTGCACAACAGCATGTGAAATTTATTGTCAATCAGTGTTGCTTCCTAAGTGGACAGTTTGATTTCATAGAAGTGTGATTGACTTGGAGTTACATTGTGTTGTTTAAGTGTTCCCTTTATTTTTTTGAGCAGTGTATATATACCACCACCCCTTGTCCTACCAGAGGCTGTTGTTCTATCCTGCCGATACAGCTGGCAGGTTACACAATGTATGTTATTCATGTAGTCGTTCAGCCACGACTCGGTGAAACAAAAGATATTACAGTTTTTAATGTCCCGTTGGTAGGATAGTTTGTCCACTCATCACTGGATCCTTACAAGGCACCCCGAGCTCCTTCCGCGAAATCTCAGTTTCTTTCTCCTACGAATGACGAGGATGAGGGCCTCGTCGGGTGTCTGGAGTAAATCCCTCTCGTCCGACTCATTAAATAAAAATTATTTGTCCAGTTCAAGGTGAGTAATTGCTGTTCTGATGTCCAGAAGCTCTTTTCGAGACGGTAGCAGCAACATTATGTACAAAATAAGTTACAAACAACCTGAAAAAACTAACAAAATAGCACGGTTGGTTAACAGCCCATAAAACGTCAGCCGTCCCCTCTGGCGCCATTACATGTATAGTGTAGAGAATCATTGTACCATCTAAACCGCTGTGAAATATTTAGTAACCGAAAGTAAAAGATGCAAAAACGAAACTTAAAAATGGGAAGCATAGAAATAGTGCACATAGAACAGATCTACTGCTTCTTAGACTTGCTTTCAATGAGAAACTCACATTTAGAAACTCACGTTTCTGTTTGAATTTTGTCGAGTCGCCCAATTTTTTTTACATATTGCAGCTTTAAACATTTGAACCGGGGAACGATGCATATTGGTGAATCGTTACATCCCTAATGGTTGTCCTTGTAAGCCCTTGGATCTACTTCCCCTCAGAGGAAGTGTCATGCTGTCACTCTGAAACTGGACCCTGGCCTTCCGTATGAAGTGCATATGGCCATGATCTGCATCATACATCTCCTCTTGGTCCATTCTTGGTCAATGAGGAAGTTGCTGTTGTCCAATCAATGTAGTGTCTTGCCATTAACACTAAACACTGTAAAGAGATGCTCGATTATTGGCCATAGGGTTGGTGCACATACGCATGCACACACAGTGTCCCATAAAGCTTGACAGTATAAACAAAACATTTGCAAGAGGAGGACTATTTCACAGGGGGACTTATTCAAATTCATGTGGCCGGTAAACCCCAAGTCAAATAAAGTGGGCATATTGCAGTCTGAGAACTCTTTACGACTAAAGTCTTGTAGCCAAACATTGACTATAAAACAGAGCGTGTGAGTACTGTAAGTAGGGAGGCAACCAGGGAATGTTACAGTAGCTGTGGAAACCAAACAGAACTAGCTTACTTAATTGTAGCTATGTTTGAGCGATGCTAGCTAGTAAAACTATTGTCTGCCTTTCATCTCTGTACAAATGACGCGTACGGAAAAGTATGTTCAAGAAATATGTATCAAATATGGTGGTCACAGTTCATAAGCATGGCAGACAACATTGTTTTCCTCATAGCTCACGTTGGAGGCAAACAGATTGGATACATTTCTTGGATTCCATTTTTGGAAAACCCACAGCTGGCTTCTTCCCAGGTCTGTTCTCTGTAGTGTTGCTCTCACGCCTACCTAGCCAATCAGGACACTTTTTGATTGAGACTTGGAAGGGACCTTGGCTACATGTGTAATAGCATGAAGATGACTTTGAGACAGTAAAGCGGTAAAGTTCGAAAAAGTGTAACCTGATAGGAAAAATAATATGATGAACAGTCAGAAGAACAGAGTGGAGGCTGTTATAGCAGCAAAGGGGGGACCAACTTCATATTAATGCCCATGATTTTGGAATGAGATGTTCGACGAGCAGTTGTCCACATACTTTTGGTCATGTAGTGTATTTATTGAATAAAATTGTTGCCTAAAATAGCCTAAATAGGAATAGAAATGAATAGGCTAATTGATGGCCAACAGGTGCAACTTTGTCATTGTCAGTTTCACTGTCGACTTTTCCCTGACAACAGAAGCACGCGAGGGAGTTCCATAACTTCCATTTCAAAATGTCCACTCTCGCAGCGCTCAACACCCAAAAACTGAGCATGCGTAAACATGCTGACCAGACCGCTCGCGCTCATGTTGATTTTGTCCACCCACACCAGACGCCATCAGGACACGCAGGTTGAAATATCAAAACTCTGAACCAACTATATTCATTTGGGGACAGGTCCAAAAGCATGAAACATATTTGGCAATTTAGCTAGCTAGCTTGCTGTTGCTAGCTAATTTGTCCTGGGATATAAACATTGGGTTGTTATTTTACCTGAAATGCACAAGGTCCTCTACTCTGACAGTTAATCCACACATAAAAGGGTAAACCGAGTTCGTTTCTAGTAATCTCAACTCCTTCAGGCTTCTTTTTTTGGACTCTATATGGCGGTTTGCAACCAACTTTAAGGTGCATTACCACAACCGACTGGAGTGGAGTGTGGACCTCAGTTCATCTTTAAATCACCTACTTGGGAATATGCTCCTAAAACCCAATGAGGAGATGGGAGCGGTGGGACTTGCAGCGCAATGAAGCTTCATAAATAGAATCAAGTTCTATTTTAGCTCCTGGCTACGCAGACGCTTGTTGGCGTGCAATGATTGAATAACATGTATGTGTACATTTATTTTGCGACAGAGTTATGTGGTCAGCATGTAAAACACTTTGCTTGATATGGTTTTTCCTAAGCAAAGTCAACATTATAATGCAGTTTAAACCACCTCTGAGCAAATTTATCCAATGGTCTAAAGAGCGCCTAAAGTTGTTTTCCTGTGATTTGTCACCTTTATTTTTTGATGCACATCAGTTCTAGCGTGTTAATAGGTTTTATGGAAAATGGGTTGGAAATAGGTGTCTCCATAATGACAATCAATATAGCCTACCTACAACTGATACAAAGTTGTCACGACGTGTGCTCGTACTGCTCTCGTTCCTCTCATGTGATTCTGCTCCCTGCTGCAGCTCTCACCTGAACAAACACACACACACACCCCTTCGCAACCACTCACTGACACACTCAGAAACAGGCTGCCTGATAGTCAGCAGCAGGTCACTGTGAAATATAGATTTTTAAGAAATTGCCATGGCAGCCGCGGTGCAATTTAGAAGTAGCCCAAAAACCCGCGACATCGTTTTCAAAGTAGCAACATTTCTGGAAAACTGCGAACATGGCAACCCAGCTCACACTAAGCAGTGGACAGCTGCTGGGCTCAGGCCCCGCAAAGTGCTTGATTAGGAGGCATTGATCAGATGATATGCCTCCCTGAGAATTCACTCTCCCTGCGGGTCAGATCGTTCGCTCTTTGGAATCTTCAGTTTTCTCGTTTTCCTTGCTCCCTCTTGATTTTGACGCCCCTTTTTGTTGGTACTTTCCCCTCTCTCTGCCACTCCTCTCTATATCTCCAATTCATATTCTCCTTTGCCTTTCGTGTCAATCTCTCACCTTCCCTGGCGCCCACCTCGCCCACCTCCCTCCCCCACCTCGGTCTCTCTCCGTGTGTACGTACTCCTGTTCTTCTCTATGTGGAGTCTGTCTGTAATGGGCTCTTAGCCGTGACTACATTATTGATGTGGCGGATCGGGTGACAGACAGACAGACAGGGGGCTGAGCCTGTATGGGTGCCGCTAAAGAGTGAGGGGAGAGGCCAAGTCCAGTCCTCTCCCTCTCTCTCCCACTCCCTTTTCCTTTCTCTTTGGGTTCGCTCTCCCTCACTTTATCCCCTGCGCTCTCTCTCTCTGTGTTGCTCTCTCACGCGTTATCCCTCATTCGCCAGCTCTCTCCTCGTCTGAATGCATTTGTCATGTGGCTCTTCCCCATGCCCAGGCTCCGATCGGATTCACGGAATCGCTCCGTAAGTTGGGCTCTCCTCTATTTTTTTTTTTACATCTCAAATTCTCCTCTATGCTTGCTTTAGGCAACTGTTGCTGGTGGCAGCTCGCTTTGCCAGTGGGTTTTGGCATAATGTCTTAAGCGGCAGACAAACCGATGGACCGATATAGACACAGACAGACTGATAGACAGAAACAGACAGACGGATAAAGACTGTGAGAGAGGGGGAGGGAGTGACGGGGAGTGTGCAGCGTCACTGACACATTCGGGTCTGTGTATGAAGTGTGTGCGTGAAGTTGCAAGGGGACTTTCGACACCAGGGGTGCTCTGTTATTAGACAGGATGTAGGGCTTTGAACGCGCTGACTGGCAAGTTAACGAGGCGCTTGTTCACGTTCGCGAGCAGCGGGTTTGTCTTAGTCACGGTGTTGCGCTATGTTTTGGTGACTACACGCGATTACATATGAACACACAGTGACACCCTTGTGTTGTTGTTGATAAAATGGTTGCTCAATTGAATAATAACATGATTGTTGATGACCCAAATACATTTGTAAGGTCTGCTATTTAAGGGAAGTAAAAAAAAAAATATGTTTGAGTGGGGATAGTTCATATTTTCAAGATTTTTTAATGCACTTTCAGTTCAGCACCTTTTGGAACCAGTACATGCATTACTATGATTTAACAAAAATCTTGGATGCAACGTAAATATATATCATAATAATATTATGTGCCATTTAGCAGACACTTTTATCCAAAGCGACTTAGTCATGCGTGCATGCATTTTACGTACTGGTGGACCCGGGAATCGAACCCACTATATGGGCCGCGCTCTACCAACTGAGCTGTTTCCGTCATCTCCAGTTAGCCATTTCACCATTCAGATGTCTTCTTCACTTGCGGTGAAACTGCTAGCCAGAAGTAATGGTTTATCTTATTTTAGCCACCATTGCTGGGTCCATTCTCACCTCACCGTAGCCAAATGTGCACATACAATTGATGGAACCTGCACTGAGAACTCCTGGTATAATAAAGGGATTTTCTCAGGAGATTGGAACTGTCTACGCTTCCAAAGGCAGGGAGGGAGAGAACGTTGCCTGGAGCAAGATTATAGCTGAAAGCCGGCCGTATCAGGGGGAGATGATTCATTTGTTAGGGTTTTTCAGCATCCGGTTGAATGAAATCCCCTGGATTGGTATTATCTTGAGTTGGTAGTCTATCTTGGCTTTGTTCGAGCACCACCAAGCACAGCTGAGCAGTCACGAAATGAAGCGCTAACTTATTTTTTTGTGTTGGTGCAATTTTACTGTGCCGATCCACTAGATGCTTGATTTTCAGTTATTTCTATGCAGGTTTGGGGTCAATTATGTTTCAGGAGTTTGCTTTTACTGTTGGATTAAAATGAAGAGGTCAGGTCCTGTCATGCCCCAAAACAGTGCACAGATGCCAGCCAACCATTTGAGTGATGCCATCTCTGGTCTGGCTTGATGAATGGAAGGTGTAACTATGGAGCAGTAAACCTGGAGAATTTTGTCGAATGATGGCATCACTTGTCCTCGTTGAGGAATGATGAGTCATGAAAGGGCTGGTGGCTACTCTGATGCTGGCTGGAATATTACCTGACCAGCTGCTGCATTGGGAACCATTGCTTTATAGATTGATTTTGATTGATTGTGTAATTAACTGTGTGATTTGTCACAGCAGAGAATTGGAGCGTGAATTGAAGAGTGCCCAAAGGCACTTCTATTAAAACACTTGCACTGACTCTCTTGCTCTGGCTCTGTGCACACTCACTGGACTCTACTCACAAATGACACTCTTATATATATATACACACACACACAAACATGCATATTGATGCCACACCAACTCACACTCTTCACATACAGTGATGCTGTTTATTATCTATCCTGATTGCCTAGACACTTTTGCCACTAACTACACTACCGTTCAAAAGTTTGGGGTCACGTAGAAATGTCTTTGTTTTTGAAAGAAAAGCAAAAAAAATGTCTCCATTTTTAAAATAACATGAAATTGATCAGAAATGCAGTGTAGACATTGTTAATGTTGTAAATTACTATTGTAGCTGGAAATGGCAGATTTTTTATGGAATATCTACAAAGGCGTACAGAGGCCCATTATCAGCAACCATCACTCCTGTGTTCCAATGGCACGTTGTGTTAGCTAATCCAGGTTTATAATTTTAAAAGGCCAATTCATCATTAGAAAACCCTTTTGCAATTATGTTAGGACAGCTGAAAACTGTTGTTTCTGATTTAAAGAAGCAATAAAACTGTCCTTTAGACTAGTTGAGTATCTGGAGCATCAGCATTTGTGGGTTCGATTACAGGCTCGAAATGGCCAGAAACAAATAACTTTTTTCTGAAAAAATCAGTCTATTCCTGTTCTGAGAAATGAAGGCTATTCCATGTGAGAAATTGCCAAGAAACTGAAGATCTGGTACAAAGCTGTGTACCACTCCCTAAACAGAACAGCGCAAACTGGCTCTAACCAGAATAGAAAGAGTGGGAGGCCACGGTGCACAACTGAGCAAGAGGACAAGTACATTAGAGTGTCTAGTTCGAGAAACGGACGCCTCAAAAGTCCTCAACTGGCAGCTTCATTAAATAGTACCTGCAAAACACCAGTCTCAACGTCAACAGTGAAGAGGCGACTCTGGGATGCTGTCCTTCTAGATAGAGTTGCAAAGAAAAAGCCATATCTCAGACTGGCCGATAAAAATAAAATATTAAAATGGGCAAAAGAACACAGACACTGGACAGAGGAAATTTGGCAAAGTTATAAAATGATTGCTGTCTGTTCCGAAAATAATAAAAGATTCCTGAATAGCTTTATGCACCATTAGTAGTCCTATAATTTCAAAATCAAAAACAATTTTATTAGTCACATGCGCCGAATACAACAGGTGTAAACCTTAGAGTGAAATGCTTACTTACGAGCCCCTAACTAACAATGCAGTTAAAAAAAGATAAAAATAATTAATTAATAAAATAATAATTAATCATTTTGAGAGCAGCAGTAAAATAACAATAGCAAGACAATGTACAGTGGGGTACCGATACAGAGTCAATGTGCGGGGGCACCGGTTAGTTGAGGTAGTATACATGTAGGTAGAGTTATTAAAGTGACTATGCATAGATGATGATAGCAGATGGTAGCAGTGGTGTAAAATAGACATGGTGTTCAGGAGTCTTATGGCTTCGGGGTAGAAGCTGTTTACAAGCCTCTTGGACCTAGACTTTGTGCTCTGGTACTGCTTGCCGTGCAGTAGCAGAGACCAGTCTATGACTAGGGTGGCTGGAGTCTTTGACATTTTTAGGGCCTTCCTCTGACACCACCTGGTATAGAGGTCTTGGGTGGCAGGGAGCTTGTCCCAAGTGATGTACTGGGCCTTTCGCACTACCTCTGTAGTGCCTTGCGGTCGGAGACCAAGCAGTTGCCATACCAGGCAGTGATGCAACCTGTCAGGATGCTCTCGATGGTGCAGCTCTAGAACCTTTTGAGGATCTGAGGACCCATGCCAAATCTTTTCAGTCTCCTGAGGGGGAATAGGTTTTGTTGTGCCCTCTTCACGACTGTCTTTGTGTGCTTGGACCGTGTTAGTTTGTTGGTGATGTGGACAGCAAGGAACTTGAAGCTCTCAACCTGCTCCACTACAGCCTTGTCGATGAGATTGGGGACGTGCTCGGTCCTGTTTTTTTGTAGTCCACAATCATCTCACGTTGAGGGATAGGTTGTTGTCCTGGCACCACACAGCCAGGTCTCTGACCTCCTCCCTATAGGCTGGCTTGTCATCGTCGGGGATCAGGCCTACTACTGTTGTGTCGTCGGCAAACTTAATGATGGTGTTGGAGTTGTGCCTAGCCGTGCAGTCTTGAGTGAACAGGGAGTACAAGAGGGAGCTGAGCACGCACCCCTGAGGGGCTCCTGTGTTGAGGATCAGTGTGGCAGATGTGTTGTTACCTACCCTTACTACCTGGGGGCGGCCCATCAGGAAGTCCAGGATCCAGTTGCAGAGGGAGGTGTTTAGTCCCAGGGTCCTTAGTTTATTGATGAGCTTTGAGGGCACTATGGTGTTGAAAGCTGAGCTGTAGTAAATTAATAGCATTCTCACATAGGTGTTCCTTTTGTCCAGGTGGGAAAGGGCAGTGTGAAGTGCAATAAAGATTGCATCATCTGTGGATCTGTTGGGGCGGTATGCAAATTGGGGTGGGTCTAGGGTTTCTGGGATAATGGTGTTGATGTGAGCCATGACCAGCCTTTCAAAGCACTTCATGGCTACAGACGTGAGTGCTACGGGACGGTTGTGGATTGCTGTGGATTGTGTGTAGCCCAATAACAATGATAAAGCTACAGTCGGCAATGTGCGACAAATCTGCAGTGATCAGCTTGCAGACAAAACAGGCCTTTTGCCATATTACAAATATAATCGTTGGAAGACACAGGTTGTAAAGCAAAGGGCTTCTACTCTAATCTGTCTGGTGTCGGCTACCAAAATATTTCAGCACCGAATAGGCCTATTGAGCGAACATTTTTTTACAAAGTAAAACTAGAGAGTTAGGCTTTTGGTACAAGCGCATTGGCCATCGCCAGCAAGTGAGCTGCTCATGAGTGGGTGACTCAGTGAAACTGGAAAGCCCTTTTTTGGACTGTAATTTCCTCCTCATGTTGTACAGTGCGTGTCGCCGCACACCGAGGCTATTGATGGATTCCAGATGAGGTTGTTTTCTCAAATCTCAGATCTCTCAAACTGTGATTTCCAAAAAATTGTGCTGCTATTAAAAAAGATTCTGCCAAAGTCTCCAGTCATGTAAAATGAATAGCAATTGCATGACCAGGACCCTAGGTTATTAGAAATGGTCCCCATGTGTGCAACTTCTGTAACCATCTCTACACTACTGCTCTATGCCACTACACAACAGCGATTATATGCATGCAATTACAAAAATGATTAATCATACGTTCTGGTATCTCAGTGCTCCCCTGGTCATCATCTCATGCTCACATTTTGTTCCGGCACCTCGATTTACAAATTTATGCACTGAACACAGGTAGTATAGACTCTAGCTAACCAACAAATACAAAAATTTCCACACAAGCCACTAGCCAGCCAGCCATATACTGTATCATGAGTTAGACGGTTATTGATATTAGGCTATATTAAGAAGGTATTATTTAAGATGAATCACAATCGGTAAAAAAAAATTGAGCTAACTAACTAGCAAATTTACAACAATCATCATCAATGATCAACTAATAGTCTACCCTAGTTCCCCAATGATTGACATGTCTTTAGGAGCCAATGTAACTAGCTTTATAACAATTTGTGATGAGTGAGTGTGCTGAAGAAATAAATATGCTTATGCGAAACATTTTTTTTTTGTTGCTGCAGAGGCAGTTAGTGTGTTATACATTTCAAGATAAACTCAGCAAAAAAAAGAAACGTCCCATTTTCAGGACCCTGCCTTTCAAAGATAATTTGTAACAATCCAAATAACTTCACAGATCTTCATTGTAAAGGGTTTAAATACTGTTTCCCATGTTCAATGGACCATAAACAATTAATGAACATGCACCTGTGTGGAGCGGTCATTAAGACACTAACAGCTTACAGACGGTAGGCAATTAAGGTCACAACTTAGGACACTAAAGAGGCCTTTCTACTGACTCTGAAAAACACAAAGAAAGATGCCCAGGGTTCCTGATCATCTGTGTGAACGTGCCTTAGGCATGCTGCAAGGAGGCATGAGGACTGCAGATGTGGCCAGGACAATAAATTGCAATGTCCGTACTGTGAGATTCCTAAGACAGCGCTACAGGGAGACAGGGCGGACACCTGATTGTCCTCGCAGTGGCAGACCACGTGTAACAACACCTGCACAGGATCGGTACATCCGAACATCACACCTGCGGGACAGGTACAGGATGGCAACAACAACTGCCCGAGTTACACCAGGAACACACACTCCCTCCATCAGTGCTCAGACTGTCCGCAATAGGCTGAGAGAGGCTGGACTGAAAGCTTGTAAGCCTGTTGTAAGGTAGGTCCTCACCAGACATCACTGCCAACAACGTCTGATATGGGCACAAACCCACCGTTGCTGGACCAGACAGGACTGGCAAAAAATGCTCTGCACTGACTAGTCGCGGTTTTGTCTCACCAGGGGTGATGGTCGGATTCGCGTTTATCGTCAAAGGAATGAGCGTTACACTGAGGCCTGTACTCTGGAGCGGGATCAATTTGGAGGTGGAGGGTCCGTCATGGTCTGAGGCGGTGTGTCACAGCGTCATCGGACTGAGCTTGTTGTCATTGTAGGCAATCTCAACGCTGTGCGTTAAAGTGAAGACATCCTCCTCCCTCATGTGGTACCCTTCCTGCAGGCTCATCCTGACATGACCCTCCAGCATGACAATGACACTGCTTGTTCTGTGTGTGATTTCCTGCAAGACAGGAATGTCAGTTCTGCCATGGCCAGCGAAGAGCCCAGATCTCAATCCCGTTGAGCACGTCTGGGACCTGTTGAATCGGAGGGTGAGAGCTAGGGCCGTTCCCTCCAGAAATGTATGGGAACTTGCAGGTGCTTTGGTGGAAGAGTGGGGTAACATCTCACAGCAAGAACTGGCAAATCTGGTGCAGTCCAGGAGGAGGAGATGCACTGCAGTAGTTAATGCAGCTGGTGGCCACACCAGATACTGACTGTTACTTTAGATTTTTACCCCCCCCCCTTTTGTTCATGGAGACATTATTTATTTCAGTTTATGTCTCAGTTGTTGAATCTTGTTATGTTCATACAAATATTTACACATGTAAAGTTTGCAGAAAATATAGGCAGTTGACAGTGAGAGGACGTTTCTTTTTTTTTTGCTCAGTTCATTAATTATGATCGTTTTTTTCAGGGGGGGATATGGTGTGATTCAAGTTGACATCGGCTCTACAGGTCTCTATGAGCAAACCCTGGATATTGACCCACTTGCAGTCCTCAGAAATACTCATGTCCCCACAAACCATCATGACCCCACAAACAACCTAAACAAACCACAACGATTAACCAGACAACCTCTTATCTCACGCAATTTTGTATTTTTTTTTAACTATAATCACATTTGTTTGGCCAAAGGCATGTCCAAATCTTTTTACAACGTACTCCTGCTACGGTATAGTTGATGGCAGTTCCACTATAGCTGAAATTAAGTGTAGGTCGACTTTGATATTGAGTCCTTTTTCCAACAGCTTTCCAGCTAAGAGAAACACTAAGCTGTCTGCCAGTCTGTGGGAGTGTTAAATATCTCCCAGGGCCACCCACACTGTGGACAATCACTGAAGGGTTTCACTTCAACACCACTTTCCTATTCCTCTGCCATTAAACACCCAGACTGACCACACAGACAGGCAGACACACACACACACATCATTGGCACCATCTCCCTGCTGTTTCACACCCTTGCTGTTGGTGCTACCAAAAGGACTGTGGGTGGCAATCCCTCGACTTGAAACAAGGACTGACCACGTGTCTAAAACCCACACACACACTCTCATACACTTTCATTCACACTGTACACTATGCATGTTCCCATCTGTGGACTTTTCTATCATTTGGTTACCTCGGTTAAAGCTTGACACGTGAGATATCCACTTCAGAACGTGCATGGTTGTTATGGTGATACGTTATGGGAGAGGAAGAGACGGATGACAAAACATTCCACAATAAAGGCTCTGTAAAGGGAGGGGGATTAGTAGGAGCATACCAAACAGTCAATCAGAGGACTGACACTGAAAGGCCTAAACAGTTTTCACAATAGAACCCATTGACGTGATCGACTCCGCTATGCGTTGACCAGGTTTGGAGCTATCGATTGCAGTCATTTAAGTAACATGTCATTTTCTCATCGTTTAGTCTATTTCAGTGGGCTTAATTGTTGTGTCGTCTTTTGGAGGACTGAAACACATCTGGATAATTTATAAGTAATGCTAATTTAGACTGATGTCAACAACCGCGGTGCTATAACATGCCAACCTAAGACCACTGATGTACAATAAGCATTTGAAGGATTCTATATGTAGTCTAAGTCAATGTGTTACGCACTTATCATGTGGTCTCTTGTAGTGGCTTTGTAAATGAGTTGTTGCTTGCCATTATGTGTTCCCATCCAAGGTTGCAATATGTTACTCTGTTAACCACGTGGCTCCATTCTCCTTCCCTCCTCTGTTGGCCTAGCACTGCTTTGTCTCGTGTGATGGATCTGAACTTACCACGTGGTGACATTTCGAGTCTTGTTCTTTGGTTAGCCTCTCTCCCAGTCCTGTTAATGAGAGTGAGAAACATCTAGGGCAGCATTCCAAATGGCACCCTATTTCCTACTTAGTGCGCTTGATAAGGAGTAGGGTGTGTCGCTCAGGGGAGACGATTCGCTAACTTGTAAGACACCATCTCCTCGTAGCTCTAATTGATACCAACCTAACCGCACACGGACTTGGTAGCAACTTTCTTCAGCTCAGCACACAAACAAATGTGCATGTTTGCATTGTTTTTAAGTTTGACTTTGTAGAAAGAGGGCTTTTCAAGAGAGCCAGAACTTCTAGAGCTCAACCTTTCAATAAACAAATCAGTGGCTTTCATGCTGCGAAGCCATGGGCAATTCCTTTTCTGTAATCAACATTACATTTCACAGTTGGGCATTTCCATGTAAAAGGACCCATTAGCAGGAATATGTGAGGTTCCCCCCTGGACTCTGTGCAAACTGTAAACGGCATATCCTAAGGCAACATTTATTGTAGCTGGGGACTTAGTAAAGGACATCTGAGGAAAACGCTACTGAAGTTCTATCAACACATCTCATGTGCTAATCGCGCAGGACTCTGGACCATTGCTACTCCCCCCTCTGGGACGGCTACAAGGCTCTCGCCCGTCTTCCCTTAGGCAAATCAAATCACACCTCCAAACTTAACTTTTTAGGGCTGCAATCCTGTTAACGGGATCGATATGACAACAGCCAGTGAAAGTGCAGTGCGCCAAATTCAAACAACAGAAATCTGGTAATTAAAATTCCTCAAACATACATGTATCTTATACCCTTTTAGAGGTAATCTTGTTGTTAATCCCACCACAGTGTCTGATTTCAAAAAGGCTTTACAGCGAAAGCATCACAAACGATTATGTTAGGTCACCGCAAAATCACAGAAAAACACAGCCATTTTTCCAGCCAAAGACAGGAGTCACAAAAAGCAGAAATAGAGATAAAATTAATCACTAACCTTTGATCTTCATCAGATGACACTCATAGGACTTCATGTTACATAATACATGTATTTTTTGTTCGGTAAAGTTCATATTTATATCAAAAAATCTCAGTATACATTGGCGCGTTATGTTCAGTAGTTCCATAAACATCCGGAGATTTTGCAGAGAGCCACATCAATTTACCAAAAATACTCATAATAAACGTTGATCAAAGATCAAGTGTTATACATGGAATTTTAGATCCACTTCTCCTTAATGCAACCGCTGTGTCATATTTCAAAAAAGCTTTACGGAAAAAGCAAAAACCAAGCAATAATCTGAGGTCGGCGCTCAGAGCCCAATCAAGCCATACAGGTACCCGCCATATTGTGCAGTCAACAGATGTCAGAAATAACATTATAAATATTCACTTACCCTTGATGATCTTCATCAGAATGCACTCCCTGGAGTCCCAGTTCCACAATAAATGTTTTATTTGTTCGGTAATGTCCATCATTTATGTCCAAATAGCTACTTTTGTTAGTGCGTTTGGTAAACAAATCCAAAGTTACGAAGCTCGTTCACTAAAAGCAGACGAAATGTCAAAAAGTTCCGTAACAGTCAGTAGAAACATGTCAAATGATGAATTGAATCAATCTTTAGGATGTTTTTAACATAAATCTTCAATAATGTTCCAACCGGAGAATTCCTTTGTCTTCAGAAATGCGATAGAACAGAGCTCGCTCTCACATGAACGCGCATGGTCAGGTCATGGTAGACCTTACTCAATCCCCTCTGCTTCGGCCCCACTTCACAGTAGAAGCATCAGATAAGGTTCTAAAGACTGTTGACATCTAGTGGAAGCCATAGGAAGTGCAAAATGACCCATATCCCACTGTGTATTAGATAGGCGATGAGTTGAATCCTCAGATTTCCCACTTCCTGGTTGGATTTTTTTTCTCAGGTTTTTGCCTGCCATATGAGTTCTGTTACACTCACATACATCATTCAAACAGTTTTAGAAACTTCAGAGCGTTTTCTATCCAAATAGACTAATAATATGCATATATTAGCAACTGGGACTGAGGAGCAGGCAGTTTACTCTGGGCACCTCTGGGCACCTTTTCATCCAAGCTACTCAATACTGCCCCTGCAGCCATAAGAAGTTAAACAGGAAGTGCCTGTGGTAAGGACTGTTCAACGTTGGTCTGACCAAATGGAAAATAGCTTGAATATTGTTTTGATCATGTGGACTGGGATATGTTCCGGGTTGCCTCTGAGAATAGCATACACTGACTCGGTGACAGAGTTCATCAGGAAGTGCATAGAATTTATCTAAACCAAAAACCGTGGATAGATGACAGCATTTGCGCAAAACTGAATGCGCAAACCACTGCTTTTAACCACGACAAGGTGGCTGGGAACAGTGTTTCCAACTAATTTTCAGGGTAAGTTGGTAGGTTGATTTGTTGCTAAAAGTTGCTAAATCATGTTGTGGTGTCATTGCGTGATAACGTAAAACTGCGTCATTACGTAGAATACAGAATAACGTTTCTCAAATTGACTGGCCATCTTGGCAAAAAATATGATTAGATATTTGTTCAGATACAGACTCCCACTCTTTTCTGTACTTCTGGCTGTACAATTTTGATTGAGACATGTTGATTGATGTTGTAAGTTCTGTTCAAGATCAAACATTCGTGAGCAACTATATTCATTGGGTTTGGCTCGTCGAACCCGTACTACTGCTGCTGCAGTCAGCCAACAATGATTTGCAATTTACTGAAATTGCTGCTGGCCTGATAATGCCTGCGCGAGAGCTGAGCGCCTGCTGCTGACGTCACTCACAATGCACTTCTGCAGCCAGGCACGTGTGTTGTGACTGAGTGTGTGACAGAGAAAATCGTTTTGTGTCATTTAGACGGAAAATGAGTGCATTTTAGCATTTGAGTCACTTTTTAAAGGTGGTAAAAGTTCCAAATACATTTTTTTAATTAGCTAAATTTGTTGCTAGGTGCTGTTTGGGAGAAAACAGTTGCCAGGGTAGTCTGAAAAGTTGCTAAATCTAGAAACAAAATTGCTAAGTTGGCATCACTGGCTGGGAACATGGACATGTGCAAACAGACCAGCTTTGCCCTCCGGAAGGCAATCAAAGAGGAAAAACGACAGTACAGGGACAAATCACAAACCATAAAGGGAAAGCCAGCCAAAGTGCAGACAAGCTTAAACGCTACCTTAGTCTGCTTTGAGGAAAACACAAGAGCTGCTGGCGCGGGCCTCCACCCTCCGCCGATCACGAGGACTGTGAGCTCTCATTCTCCGTGGCCGACGAGAGTAACCCTCGAGAGGCTGCCGGCCCAGACGGCATCCCAAGAGCAGGTTTACGGACATATTCAGTCTCTCCCTATCCCAGTCTGTTGAGCCCAATAATACCCAAAGAAAGCAACGGTAACTTAACTAAATGAATATCGCCCCATAACACTCTCTTCTGTCATCGTGAAGTGCTTTGTGAGGCTATTTAAGGATTATATCACGTCCACCGTAACAAACACCTAAGACCTATATGAATTTGCATACCACCCCAAAAGATTCACGGATGTTGCAATCACCATCGCAACCATCTTTTCATTGACTACAGTTCAGCCATAATGCTATCCAAGCGCATCACTAAGCTTGGGGCCCTGGGTCTGAACCCTGCCCTGTGCAATTGGGTCTGACAGGCCAACCCCAGGTGGTGAAGGCAACACCTCCGCCACGCTGATCCTCAACATGGGGGGCCCCACAAGGGTGGGTGCTTAACCCCCTCCTGTACTCCCTGTTCACCCATGGGGGCGTAGCCACACACGTCTATATCTCAATCATCAAGTTTGCAGACGAGACAACAGTGGTAAGCCTGATTACCAACAACGACGAGACATCCTACAGGGAGGAGGTGAGGGCCCTTGAGGAGTAATAACAGGAAGATAACCTCTCCCACAACATCAACAAAACAAAGGAGCTAATCGTGGACTTCAGAAGACCGCAGCAAGGTCACCCCCCCCCCCCCCCCCCCCTCCCCATCTACATGGAGAGGGTGAAAGCTTCAAGCTCCTCGGCGTGCACTGTTACTAGCTGGCTACCACCCGGTACTCCACCCTGTACCTTAGGGTACATAGTACATAGACTATGTACATAGTCATTGAACACTGGTCACTTTACTGTCCACAACACTGTTTTACCCATTTCATATGTTATCGCAGGTTCAGCGAAGTGATTATGATTCTAGCGCCAACATTACAGTATACAGCGTGTGTGTATGTATGTATGTGTGTGTATATATATATATATATATATATATATATATATATATATATATATATAAATAGTTGAAGTCAGAAGTTTACATACATCTTAGCCAAATACATTTAAACTCAGTTTCACAATTCCTGACATTTAATCCTAGAAAAATTCCCTGTCTTAGGTCAGTTAGAATCACCACTTTATTTTAAGAATGTGAAATGTCAGAATAATAGTACAGCAAATGATTTATTTCAGCTTTAATTTCTTTCATCACATTCCCAGTGGGTCAGAAGTTTACATACACTCAATTAGTATTTGTTAGCATTGCCTTTAAAGTGTTTAACTTGGGTCAATCGTTTCGGGTAGCCTTCCACTAGCTTCCCACAATAAGTTAGGAGGAATGGGTCAAAATTCAGAGTCAGGTTTGTAGGCCTTCTTGCTCCCACAGGCTTTTTCAGTTCAGCCCACACATTGTCCATAGGATTGAGGTCAGGGCTTTGTGATGGCCACTCCAATACCTTGACTTTGTTATCTTTAAGCCATTTTGCCACAACTTTGGAAGTATGCTTGGGGTCATGCTTGGGGTCACCCTTTTGCGACCAAGGTTTAACGTTCCTGACTGATATCTTGAGATGTTGCTTCAATATATCCACAAAAATTTCCTGTCTCATGATGCCATCTATTTTGTGAAGTGCACCAGTCCCTCCTGCAGCAAGCACCCCCACAAAATGATACTGCCACCCCCGTGCTTCACAAGTGGGAATGGTGTTCCTCGGCTTGCAGCGTCCCCCTTTTTCCTCCAAACATAACGATGGTCATTATGGCCAAACAGTTCTATTTTTGTTTCATCAGAGCAGAGGACATTTCTCCAAAATGTACTTTGTCCCCATGTGCAGTTGCAAACCGTAGTCTGGCTTTTTTAAATGGCGGTTTTCGAGCAGTGGCTTCTTCCTTGCTGAGCGGCCTTTCATTTTATGTTGATATAGGACTCGTTTTGCTGTGGCTATAGATACTTTTGTACCCCTTTCCTCCAGCATCTTCACAAGGTCCTTTGCTGTTGTTCTGGGATTGATTTGCACTTTTCTCATGTACGTTATCTCTAGGAGACAGAACATGTCTCCTTCCTGAGCTGTGCGATGACTGTGTGGTCCTGTGGTGTTTATACTTGCGTACGATTGTTTGTACAGATGAATGTGGTACCTTAAGGCATTTGGAATTTGCTCCCAAGGATGAACTAGACTTGTGGAGGTCTACAATTTTTTTCTGAGGTCTTGGCTGATTTCTTTTGATTTTCCCATGATGTCAAGCAAAGAGGCACTGAGTTGGAAGGTAGGCCTTGAAATACATCCTCAGGTACACCTCCAATTGTCTCAAATGATGTCAATAGCCTATCAAGCTTCTAAAGCCATGACATCATTTTCTGGAATTTTCCAAGCTGTTTAATGGCACGGTCAACTTAGTGTATGTAAACTTCTGTTGTGCTAATGCACGGAAAACCTAGCCAACTGTATCTTATCCGTGTCGTTGTTCAGCCACAAATCTGTGAAACATAAGTTATTACAGTTGTTAATGTCCATTTGGTAGGATATTCTCAAATGGAAATCATCCAGTTTATTTTCCAGTGATTGCACGTTGGCTAATAGAGTGGATGGTAGAGGCAGTTTACCCACTCGCCAACAAATTCTCACAAGGCACCCTGCTCTCCGCCCCCTGTATATCCTTATTTTCTTCATGCGAATTACAGAGATTTGGGCCTTGTCTTGGAGCAACATTATATCCTTTGCGTCTGATTCATTAAAGAAAAAATCTTTGTCCAGTTCGAGGTGAGTAATCGCAGTTCAGATATCCAGAAGCTCTTTTCAGTCATAAGAGACGGCTGCATCAACAGTATGTGCAAAATAAGTTACAAACAATGCGGAAAAACACACAAAATAGCACAATTGTTAGGAGCCCATAAAACAGTAGCCATCCCCCCCGGCGCCATTCAATAACAAAAACCTATATTTAAGTCAAGGTGTCTTGTCATAGCTGCCGCCCAATTCTTTCTACAGACATATTTGAATCTTAATTCAGAGCATGTCTTTAAGAGTTTTGGGAAAATTTGGTAACATAAAAAAACGGAGGGAATTTGTACCTACATTCTGGTGCTAAACTTTTCATCACAGCTACAACACCAGTGTGGTAGTGTCTGACCCGTCCTCTGAGTCATATTTTTACGAGTCAACTCAGCATATAGGCTGACCTTTGTTTGGAGCTTTTGGTAATGAAGGTATGTATGACTTGGGGAGTGAGTGATGTGGTCTTCACTGGAATTTCCCATTAGATTGAGCATTTTTTTGCGATTACTCGTTCACTCTGGGCAAGATAGACCACTGCGTCACTCGGGAGGCCCTAAGGCCCAAAGGCTCTGTCACAGCCGACCAAGATACCCCTGGGGCGGCCCACAATTGGCCCAGCGTCGTCCGGGTTAGGGGAGGGTTTGGCCGGCAGGGTTGTCCTTGTCCCATCTCGCACTAGCGACTCCTGTGGCGGGCTGGACGCAGTGCATGCTGACACGGTTGCCAGATGTACTGTGTTTCCTCCGACACATGGGTGTGGCTGACTTCTGGGTTAAATGGGCATTGTGTCAAGAAGCAATGCGGCTTGGTTGGATTGTGTTTCGGAGGATGCACGGCTCTCGACATTCGCTTCTTGATGGCTCTCGACCTCCGAGTCCGTGCGGGAGTTGCAGTGAAAGGACAAGACTGTAACTACCAATTGGATACCACGAAATTGGGGAGAAAAAGGGGTAAAAATATATATCTATATTCTTCTTATTCTTCTTAAGCCTTCGGCCAAAGAGATTTCTATATATATATATAGAAACTCCGGGCAAGATATGGACAGAAATCTCTTTGGCCGAAGGCTTAAGAATTCCCACAGGTTTTTTTCCCCTCGTAACGTTTTCAGCTTTACAGCAGCAATTGGAACATTAAAGTGGAGCTTCAACCAAAATCCACAGTTAAGTGAGTCTTGCTCTTTACCTGAAATATTGCTATATGTTTTATCATTGTTTCTAGGCCTTAAAGGCGGATTAGCTGACAACGTTACGAAAACGATGCACACGCTTTTTTAATGGGGCAGAAGGCTCTGTGTTGCTGTGATTCTGGATGGCCAGATGGCAACAATGACAATAAGCTGCCACGTGGGGAATCGTAGGTGGCTCGTTTCAGCACGACGTCACTTGTTCTTTACACTAGTTTTGCTCAAATGTGGCTAAAATTCACTAGCTAGCTAACCAACAGCTGTAACGATGTATTTTGAGACAAGAAGTGCACCTTGTGCAAATTTATTAGTGTTTTCAATAAACGTTGGAGACGAAATATAGTTGACATGCTGTCAACAATCTAAGCCAACCAGGTCTGTTTAGCCCCATAGTTGCGCACGCAGCCGTTGTGTTGCCAAACATCAAAACCCTTCTATCGTAGCTTCTAAAACTGTCTCTCAGCCTCTCTCTTTTCAGTCCGCTGCCTTTTTATGGCCAGTCTCTGAAATCCCAGCAGGCCTCACCTGTAGGTTCATGGCCAACGGTGGTCCCCTAGCTGTCTGTCCACATAAATCAGCCTGCTGACACTCTGGAAAGGGCTCTCTGCAGTCGGCCCACAACCAATAAACAGCGTTACACACACACACAAGCAGGCACATGCATAATGCACATACACACACACATTCTTGTACAGCTAACCTTGTGGGGACATTCAGTCCCATTCAAAATCCTATTTTGCCTAAACCGAACTAACCCGTACTCTTACCCTAACCCTAACCTTAATCTTAACCCTAAAACTAACCCTTAAATGTTATTCTAACCCTAACACTAATTCTAACCTTAACCCTATACCCTCGTGGGGACGAACAAAATGTCCCCAGTTCATCAAATTTTTGTTTGTTTACTGTTCTTGTGGGGACTTCTGGTCCCCACAAGAACAGTTAAACACATCCACACACAATTCCAAACTGGTGATGTTATGCTAATGCCGCTTTGCCTACGGCTCCTAACCTTCCCACTCTACTACTTTTATGAGAAAGAAAGAAATAACTCTGCTGAAAAGGACTTGTCTCTTTCCTTTATAGTGCATTACACTCACGTATCCAAAGCTATATATACAGTGCATTCGGAAAGTATTCAGACCCCTTGACTTTCTCCATATTTTGTTACGTTACAGCCTTATTCTAAAATGGATTAAATTACATTTTTTTCCTCATCAATCTGCACACAATACCTCATAATGACAGTGCAAAAACAGGTTTATAGAAAAGTATTCACATTTATTTAAAATAAAAAAACGATACCTTATTTACAAAAGTATTCACACCCTTTGCTATGAGACTCGAAATGGAGCTTCGGTGCAGTTTCCATTAAATCCTTGATCTTTCTACAACTTTGAGTCCACCTGTGGTAAATTCAATTTATTGGACATGATTTGTAAAGGCACGCGTGTCTATATAAGGTCCCACAGTTGACAGTGCATGTCAGAGCAAAAACCAAGCCATGAGGTTGAAGGAATTTTCCATAGAGCTCCGAGACAGGATTGTGTCGAGGCACAGATCTGGGCAAGGGTACCAAAAAATGTCTGCAGCATTGAAGGTCCCCAAGAACACAGTGGCCTCGCATCATTCTTAAATGGAAGAAGTTTGGAACCACCAAGACTCTTCCTAGAGCTGGCCGCCCAGCCAAACTGAGCAATCGGGGGAGAAGGGCTTTGGTCAGGGAGGTGACCAAGGACCCAATGGTCAGTCTGACAGAGCTCTGGAGTTCCTCTGTGGAGATGGGAGAACCTTCCAGAACGACAATAATCTCTGCAGCACTCCAACAATCAGGCCTTTATGGTAGAGTGGCCAGAAGGAAGCCACTCCTCAGCAAAAGGCACATGACAGCCTGCTTGGAGTTTGTCAAAAGGCACCTGAAGGACTCAGACCATGAGAAACCAAGATTGAACTCTTTGGCCTGAATGCCAAGCGTCACGTCTGGAGGAAACTTGGCACCATCCCTACGGTGAAACGTGGTGGTGGCAGCATTATGCTCTAGTGATGTCTTTCAGCGGCAGGGACTGGGAGACTAGTCAGGATTTAGGGAAATACTATTTTGATCTTGTCTCATCGCTGCAACTCCCCAAATGGCTCGGGAGGTGAATCTCGAGTCATGCGTCCTCCAAAGCATGACCCGCCAAACCTCGCTTCTTAACACCCGCCCGCTTAACCTGGAAGCCAGCCGCATCAATGTGTCGGAGGAAACCCCTTTCACCTGACGACCGAGGTCAGCCTGCAGGCGCCCGGCCCGCCACAAGGAGTCGCTGGAGCGTGAGCCAAGTAAAGCACCCCCGGCCAAACCATCCCTTAACCCGGACGGCGCTGGGCCAATTGTGTGCCACCCTATGGGACTCCCGATCACAGCCGGTTGTGATACAGCCCGGGATCGAACTCGGGTCCGTAGTGCGATGCAGTGCCTTAGAAGCTGCGCCACTAGGGAGCCCCGACTTACAGAGAAATCCTTGATGAAAACCTGCTCCAGAGCACTCTGGACCTCAGACTGGGGGCGAAGGTTCACCTTCCAACAGGACAACGACCCTAAGCACACAGCCAAGACAACGCAGGAGTGGCTTCGGAACAAGTCTCTGGAATTGAACCAGATCGAACATCTCTGGAGAGACCATTGGCACTGGTGTGTGCGTACATGTAGGAGGTGTATAATGTAATCTGTATTCTTATCTATCATCTCAAGCAAGCAAATAACAATAGATCTCTCTCTCCTGCTCTCTCTTTGTCCTCCCTCCCTATCTCTCTTTCTCTACCTCTCCCTCCTCATCTCTCTTGCAATATGTATTTTTCTTCTCTCCCTACCTCTTCCTCTCTGTTTCTCCCTTTTCTCTTTCTCCCTTTCGACGCCCTGTCCCTCTTCCTCGCTCCCTCACAGACGCCAGCAGTGATAGTGTTGGTCCGACCACCGTTTGCTGGGAGCCGCTGGGAGTCCATGGCTGCTGCGTGACTCATTACACTGTAAGTTGTCTCCGCTCACTCTTCTTCTGTGCTGTAATATGTGTATGTGTGACGGCCATACGGTCACTGGTCCTCCGTCTCTCCCTCTAGCCTCACGTTAGTTATAGAGTGAAGTGTTGCATGGAGTACCAGTGTGGCCAGACAACCAAGATATATTTTAGAATACTAGAACAATACTAGAATATTCCTGCACTTGAGGAAATGAGCAGTGTACTCACCTCCGATGACAAATCTTAGTTTCTCGAGAAAATAAACGACCATTACAATAGGGCAGGACAAAATCACACCCCAGAAATTCCCCAGCTTTTACATTTTTTTCCTACAGTTGTTTGCCACCATGCGTGTTGTTTTGGTGATTTATCTCTTCGCCTTAATACCCTGCAGCTAACAAACTGCTTGTCCATATGTCTCGGGGCCCGTTTGCTGGAGGCTGTAAAGAGCAGCCGTGTGTGTTGCATCCAAGGCTGCGTTCTGCTCGGCTGTGTTTGTGCAGCACTCTGTACCTCTGCTTCTCTTGTCACAGATGCCACTGTTTGTTTGTGCCAGCGGGGAAACTTCCCTTTAGTTACTGTATTATCCCTGAATAACTTTCTCCCATGGCTGCCCTTCACATTTTGTGAGTGATTCTGGATGAGTGTCTCACACACACACACACACACACACACACACACACACACACACACACACACACACACACACACACACACACACACACACACACACACACACACACACACACACACATACATATATACAGACACACACACACACACATATATACAGACATCCTGTACACATATGCATGCACTCTCTCATATAAATACCAAACAGACACTCTCATATAAACACACACACACACACACACACACACACACACACACACACACACACACACACACACACACACACACACACACACACACACACACACACACACACACACACACACACACACACACACACACACACACAAGAGCTCTGACATAACCAGAGAGTTGCAGTCTGCCTGGCAAGCTGAGAGGGTATGAGACAGGAGGTTGAATGTGAGCCCTCCTTTCTGCTATGCCTCCTTCAGTCGGAGACATAGTCTTGTCTCCTGGGTCTCGTGTCTAGGCCGGCTTCCCGACTTCCCTCAGATGGGACTGTGTGCTCCGCTTTTGTCTGGGTAGGAGGGCAAAACGTTCCTGCTTTGTTTGGATCGTTTGGACTTCGCCTCCAGATGCAATGTGATTCCTCCCCGATGTCTGTAATCCAAAGAGCATAGAGTGCATTTCCATTGAAAATGCAACGTGTACAATGCAACAACCTGAGTTAGAAGGACTGGGAAATTTAAATGGTATCCACCTCACAACTCCATGGGTGCTTTGTTCTCTAGAAGTAGGTGGGTAAGTTATTGAATTATTAGTGCTTTGTAATGTAGAATTTAAGTATGTGGGTACGTTTCTTATGTTTTTTTCCCCCCACAGCAATGATGATATGAGGGAAGCTATAGTATAGTGGACGTCCAAATTTGCCCGCAGCCAAAACATGCTCCTCAAGACTGCCAAGTGTGAATTAACAGCCTGGGAATTAACATGTTAAACCTTAACTGCTGGCAAACTGCTCGTCTTGAGACGAGTGTGAGATATTTTAATGATACCTGTCTGGATACATTTCATACATGCGTTGTGACACGTAGATTGTAATATGGGCAGAGAATGGGAAGCCTGCCAGGTCAAAGTGATACGCTGCTGTGTACAGGATGTGTGAAGCTCTCTATTCAAATGTAAATGATCATATTTCAATGATTAACCCTCTGTGTGTTTTTGTTGCTTAATATAATAGTATTGCACTGGCACATCACAAAATGTAGCATACGACTTTGCTTCTTACATTTTGTAAAGTTGCACCCTCCTGAGTAAGCCCATTTGCTATGCATCAGGTCCGGTCCTTGACTAGTTGAATCAGGTGTGGGCTGGAACAAAATCCTGTATACCCAGGAGTCCCCTGACCTAGCGTAGCTTTATGGCAGCCAGAGCCATAGCCAAAAGCCTGTATACCCAGGAGTCCCCTGACCTAGCGTAGCTCTATGGTAGCCAGAGCCATAGCCAAAGTGGGTAAGTCATTACTGAAATAACTCTGGGTCTGTACTGAAAAGAACGGTGGCCCATTTTCACATTATCCTCATCAGTATGTGTCTTGGCAGTGCCACGGGAAAGAGCTGCATTTCACCCATCTCTGCTCCTCTCTGCCTCGCATGCCTTATTTGAGTTGTTACTGACTACTTGCTCTCCATCCTGCCATTTAAAAATAACTCCTATAGTGAAATCTAATCATTGCCCACCGCCCCCCTCACACTCACACACACACACACACACACACACACACACACACACACACACACACACACACACACACACACACACACACACACACACACACACACTTCAACCATGGCATTGGAGTAACCTCAGCCTGCAATCGTGCATAGATCCTCTGATTTCTGCCCTCAGTCGGTTGCTCTCCCCAGAGAGATGTAAAAGAGGGGGAAGACCACACACTGTCTTTCACTCACTCACCCATGCTCCTTCCTCATATAGGAATACAGTTAGGCACTGATGATGCTCCAAGGCTATAGAAAGTCACACGTTTGAACTCATCCCCGATTTAGAGCAAATGGAGAGGATGGGCAATTGAAACAAGTGGACAATTTGACGCTGGAATTAAGGGTCCGGGCTCGAATCGGTAGTGAAAACTTGACATTTTGAATGTCAAGTTCTGGGAGAAAATATAGCACATACTTAGTTGGGCTCAAGGTTGGAAATGACACTTTTTGCACACCACTGTGAAACGTGTCCTTGGTCTCGAATTCTTCAGTGAGTGTTTTTAGACCTAAAGCTGAAATTCACTCTGATCCTGGCCTTGTTTCCCAGAGCCTTTTGTAAAAGGTAGACTCAGCAATATGACATTGTCAGTCTTTGATTCTCTTCTTCTCCTTGCATTCCATAGAACTGTTAACTTTATGTGCGCGTTGACGTAGAGTAGGGTATAAATGTTAATCCCGAGAAAAAATGCATATTATCCCAGGTAAACCTGTATTTCCCACCAAAACCAGAAGTGTCATTCTAAAGCATATAAAACGATGGGACAGAATCATTATAAAAGCCAATTTATGCTTGATCCGAAAAATATGTTTGGAGGCTCCATATGGAGGGTGTGACGCAATTGTGGAGCACCTGGAGGCACGCAGAGGCCAAATTTAAGGGTCTCTTTTCCAAGCTTAAAATTATAAACATTCAACATTGGCCATGCTGTCAATCCAGCATGACTTCTGCTGCGCTCAAAACAACTAGAAACTCGGAACTGGGTAATCTCAGTCTTCAGTGAGTTCAAGACAACTGGGAACTCTGGGGGAAAAAACGAGCTCCGACTGGGGAAAATCCATTTTGAACGGTCATCCAACTAGGAATTGCAAGTAGGGAGCTTGGGCCTCTTTCTAGAGCTCCGACCTAAAGATCACTGGTGTCATCATGATTCAACTTTGTTTTTTTTCAGAGTTCCCAGTTGTCTTGAAAGCACCATAAATCCAGAGAATGCCAGACTTTATTATTATTATTTTTAACCTTTATTCAACTAGGCAAGTCAATTTTCCCCTCATAATTTAGCCTACTGTTCTGACTTAGTGGTGCACATATAGCCTATAGCCAGTTTTATAGCCAGCTTTGATTGTCTGCTTATATTCTCCCTTTATTTATCCTACCGTTCTGACTTGGTGTACTGTAAGAATGGCCCATGTTCTGAATTCTTTTGCAGTACATTTCAAAAGTGCCTCCCGAGTAGTACAGCTGTCTAAGGCAGTGCATCGTAGTGATAGAGGCGTCACTACAGACCCGGGTTCGATCCCGGGCTGTATTTCAACCGGCCGTGATCGGGAGCCGAATAGGGCGGCACACAATTGGCCCAGCATCGTCCAGGTTAGGGAAGGGTTTGACCGGGGTAGACCGTTATTGTAAATAAGAAGTTGTCTTAACTGACTTGCCTAGTTAAAGATAGATTAAATGCAACATTTAAAAAGTGCTGAACAAATAGTTATTGACTACGTTTGTCCTAGCTTTCTTCTTACCTGCTCGTCATTCCCTTATGCCATGCCATAGAAAACACATTTGTTTAAGCAAGTCAGCCATATCAGCTATCTTTTTTTTTTAATGGCAGTAAATGAGGCTGAATGAACTGTTTCTCTGCCAGACAAGGCTCCGCCGATAGCCAGGTGTAGCAGTGGTAAGGTGTTGGGACTCTGCTGTTGGGACAGCTTTATGTAGGCCCTAACAGTTTGTGGGCACCATCTGTCACCGCTATATGTCTTGTTTAGTGTTGTTTTGTGTAGTGGCTTTGCTGACATGCATCCCCCCCAAATGCTTTTGCTTTGCCCCACCAAGATTGACATGCTAAAATCGCCACTGTCCCGCCACCTTGTTATTCCATCTCCTTTATTCCTTTCTTGAGCACGCAGACAGGCTGTCAACTGTTTAGTGAAATATGTGTTGTTGCGTTAGCATGTTACTATCAATGTTCCCGACTCGATTTCACTTGTTTTCCCAAATGAAGCACTGGGTAGCTGCAGGAACAAGGTTGGAGATCCCACGGCATACAGAGTTTGGGTGAAATACGTGTTCTTATATTTATTCCTTAGCTACTCATATCATCCGTTTTAGATTACGGGTGTAACGTAACAAAATGTGGGGGAAAAGTCAAAGGGTCTGAATACTTTCAGACTGCACTGTGTGATTTGACTTCAATGACCTTCTGAGGTTTGTGTTATTCACAACTAAAGTTGCCAAAAAAACGGATCACTTTTAGGCTCAACATTTGCTACTTCGTATGCGCACTCGCTCGTATAATGGGAAAAATATCCTTTCTATTTTATTCAGCTGAGTTCAATTATATTCTTCTTACTATAATATATATATATATATATATATATATATATATATATATATATATATATATATATATATATATATATATATATATATATATATATACATACATACATACATACATACATACATACATACATAGAGTTGAAGTCGGAAGTTTACATACATTTAGGTTGGAGTCATTAAAACCCGTTTTTCAACCACTCCACAAATTTCTTCTTAACAAACTATAGTTCTGGCATGTCGGGTTTGGACATCTACTTTGTGCATGACACAAGTCATTTTTTCAACAGTTGTTTACAGACAGATTTTGTGAAGATGCTGGTGGAAACAGGTACACATGTATCTATATCCACAGTAACCTGAAAGGCCGCTCAGCAAGGAAGAAGCCATTGCTCCAAAACCGACATAAAAAAGCCAGATTACGGTTTGCAACTGCACATGGGGACAAAGATCGTACTTTTTGGAGAAAATGTCCTCTGGTCTGATGAAACAAAAAATACATGTTTGGACATAATGACCATCATTATGTTTGGAGGAGAAAGGGGGAGGATTTGAAGCCGAAGAACACCATCCCAACCGTGAAGCACAGGGGTGGCAGCATCATGTTGTGGGGGTGCTTTGCTGGAGGAGGGACTGGTGCACTTCACAAAATAGATGGCATCATGAGGCAGAAAATTATGTGGATATATTGAAGCAACATCTCAAGACATCAGTCAGGAAGTTAAAGCTTTGTCGCAAATGGGTCTTCCAAATGGACAATGACCCCAAGCATACTTCCAAAGTTGTGGCAAAATGGCTTAAGGACAACAAGGTCAAGGTATTGGAGTGGCCATCACAAAGCCCTGACTTCAATCCCATGTCACATGTGCAACCAGAGAAAAACAATCCTAGACCACCTTTACTCCACACACAGAGATGCGTACAAAGCTCTCCTCCGCCCTCCATTTGGCAAATCGGGAAATAATTCTATCCCCCTGATTCCTGCTTACAAGCAGAAACAAAAGCAGGAAGTACCAGTGACTCGCTCAATACGGAAGTGGTCAGATGATGCGGATGCCACACTACAGGACTTTTGCTAGCACAGACTGGAATATGTTCCGGGATTCATCCAATGGCATTGAGGAGTACACCACATCAGCAACATTATAAACAGATCAACATTCACAAAGACGCCGGGCCAGACGGATTACCAGGATGTGTCCTCAAAGCATACGCCGACCAACTGTCAAGTGTCTTCACTGACATTTTCAACCTCTCCCTGACCGAGTCTGTAATACCTACATGTTTCAAGCAGACCACCATAGTCCCTGTGTCCAAGGAAGCAAAGGTACCCTGCCTAAATTATTACCGCCCCATCAGAAAAATATTTGATTTAATGCATTTTAGAATAACGCTGCAACCTAATAAATGTGAAAAAATCGAGGGGTTAAATACTTTCTGAATGCACTGTATACTACTATGCGGTTGTCTGATCTTTCTAGTCATTAATCATTTTGTTTGCAAAGGAAAAGTAAATGTCGACTGTTTTAGCATCTTCAATGTGCGCCTCGGCAGAAACATTTGTTCATGTCCCGTATGCTTTTGGCGTGGCGACAATCATTTTCTCTCAAAGTTCACACAAACACCAGTAAGTACCTACACGTGCACATATACATACACACACACACTTGCGCTTTTTGCCCTTGGTTCTGAAGACTGAAGCCTGGCGTCAGTGAAGATCTCTCAGGGTGTCATCTTAAGGACACAACTAGAGCCGCTCTGAAAGCCTCTGTCGACATCTGTTGCTATTGGAGAGGTATTCAGCGCTGGTTAGGAAAGACAGTTCATGTGGAAGTCTTGCCCTTCATTGTGCATAAAACTCAAAGTTGTTGGAGACTATTATAATATGTGGATGTTTTTATGCGTTCTGAAACCACTGGGTGGTTTGGGGGTGGTCTCCCCTGGTTTATATGTCGTCGTTGTGCTCAGTGGATTAAGAAATGAAAGGGAAAGGTGTTTGAGTGAGTCATGAGGACCGAACTTGAAGACATTTGTCTGAATATTTCGGTCATTTTTTCCCTACTTGTTCTTGGTACTGATGTTACTCATTTTCCGTTGAAGTATTTAAGTGTCTGTTTGTTTACAGAAAAATGTGTGTGCTTTGAATTTGCGTGCGTGTGTGTGTGTGCGTGTGTGTGTGTGTGTGTGTGTGTGTGTGTGTGTGTGTGTGTGTAAGCTTGGTCTGAGTGTACTACGCCCACACATCTCTGTGCTGCCTGTTCTCTGTTTGCTCTCTGACTGCCGGTTGGTGTCGTGCCCCCGGGGCAGCATGCATCTCCCCCCTGGGACTCTGCCGAGTCTTTCCCATGGTATAACTCCCAGACCTTCCGCAACAGCACACAGCCCTGGAATGCACTTTCTTTCCTTCTCTCTCGCTCTCGGCAAGACAAAATGCCTCAGAATTCGAAGAATGCAGGGCTGCTCTGTTTCTCATTGAGTGGCAGAGAGGCCAGGGGGAGAGGGGAGGAAAACAGGCCAAGGAGGCTCATTAACCCTTCCAGGGGTACGGACCGTACCCGGAAAACATTCTGTTACCTCAAATTGCTTGTACTTTAGTGGGGACATTTGAAGAAAGTACATATGTAAAGTTTTCAGAATGTTCCCTGAACGTTTGGGACTTCGTTGGAATGTTACTTAACGTTGTAGGAGCGTTTATTTACTAATTTGTATTGGATGGATGGATGGATGGATGACAAACAAAAGGAAACAACAGTAGAAATTAGTGTTTATGTGATTCTATGTATCTCTAAGCACGTGTCCATCCAACCATTTCATGTGGATGAAATACCTGACGCATGAAAAAAGGCACGACCAAGCTAATGGAAACATGAAATTCCGGTACAATTTTTTTTAAATGCCGACAGACAATTTGTTTGCTCGACATGGTTGGATCTTTTTGTGTCGGTAAAATGTATGAAATTAGTTATGAACTTCACAGGGTGGGGAATGTGCAAGGGGATGAGCTTGATGCTCTTTTCCATGATGCTTGGCTGATGTTTGACAAATACAAATAATATCGCTCTTCTCCATAATAATCTCATAATGTAGGTAGCCTACCCCCACTGTATCTGCAAGCTGTTGGCTAGAGTGCATGTGCTAAGACCAGAGTGGGAACATGTGCTAAGTAATGCAACAGTTTTTGTGACAACACCATCAGTAGAATTGAAAATGAGATGGAAAGACCATCTAACTTGTATTTTTCATTCGGTACATTGGAATTTAACGGTCAAAGTCATTTTTATGTGCGTCACGCACAGGCTATTATCCGCATAATGTCAGTTTGATGGAAACAAATCTCTGGTTGGAAAATGTGCATATTGTTTTATGCAGATTTTAGAATATTTGCATGAAAATCTGTTGCAAATTGGAAACCTAGCTACTGGTTGTTTATTTTTGCCACAGCAAGCCTTGTGTTGAATCCCCTCAGCATCTTGCGTTGTAAATCTGTTTAGAGAAAATCCAGCATGAATAAGCACCCTTGGGGAACACATCTGAGGAACCTTCAGTGTTCCCGCTCCAAAGTGTCCACACAGTGACAAAAATGAATTTCCACAGCAAATGTCTTTTGTAAGACGAGCAGCAGTGCTACATGCCGATTGTCCTTCAGTTTGCGGTATTAGACCAACACGGATTTGTGTAGGTAGTACACACACACACACACACACACACACAGAGAGAGAGAACCGGCCAGCCCTGCACTATAGTACATCACACATGGACACAATCTATTACAGCGCTTAATGTTGTGGATCATCAATAATATGCGTTATTGCCCAGCAAGCCAATAAAGATTATATGGTGGGACATTTAGTGCATCGATTGAGGAGTTAAGCCTGGCACTTTTATCTCGGCCCTATAGACGACTGAGGAGTTCTCAGTACGTCCAGCCACCCTCTGTCTGCGGTCAATAGTGTTCACTGTGGAACAAAACCACCGTTTTCTTAGTTTGCCTATGTCGCTCTCACTTTTTGTCATTTAAGTGGCTTGTTTTAGCATGAAAGCAGACTCTCGTTAGGGATGGAAATTGCTGTCCTACAATACTGTGTAATTATCTGATAATACCTATTTTATGAATCTACTAACAGTGATTGCCATTGTTTTTGTTTGTTGGTATTACACAACGGTGTATCTGTACCTTGCAATGTATCTGACAAATATTAGGTGACATAGTTACAGTGGGGCAAAGAAGTATTTAGTCAGCCACCAATTGTGCAAGTTCTCCCACTTAAAAAGATGAGAGAGGCCTGTAATTTTCATCATAGGTACACTTCAACTATGACAGTCAAAATGAGGAAAACAAATCCAGAAAATCACATTGTAGGATTTTTTATGAATTTATTTGCAAATTATGGTGGAAAATAAGTATTTGGTCAATAACAAAAGTTTCTCAATACTTTGTTATATACCCTTTGTTGGCAATGACAGAGGTCAAACGTTTTCTGTAAGTCTTCACAAGGTTTTCACACACTGTTGCTGGTATTTTGGCCCATTCCTCCATGCAGATCTCCTCTAAAGCAGTGATGTTTTGGGGCTGTTGCTGGGAAACACGGGCTTTCAACTTCCTCCAAAGATTTTCTATGGGGTTGAGATCTGGAGACTGGCTAGGCCACTCCAGGACCTTGAAATGCTTCTTATGAAGCCACTCCTTCATTGCCCGGGCGGTGTGTTTGGGATCATAGTCATGCTGAAAGACCCAGCCACATTTCATCTTCAATGCCCTTGCTGATGGAAGGAGGTTTTCACTCAAAATCTCACGATATATGGCCCCATTCATTCTTTCCTTTACACAAATCAGTCGTCCTGGTCCCTTTGCAGAAAAACAACCCCAAAGCATGATGTTTCCACCCCCATGCTTCACAGTAGGTATGGTGTTCTTTGGATGCAACTCAGCATTCTTTATCCTCCAAACACGACGAGTTGAGTTTTTACCAAAAAGTTATATTTTGGTTTCATCTGACCATATGACATTCTCCCAATCTTCCTCTGGATCATCCAAATGCTCTCTAGCAAACTTCAGACGGGCCTGGACATGTACTGGCTTAAGCAGGGGGACACGTCTGGCACTGCAGGATTTGAGTCCCTGGCGGCGTAGTGTGTTACTGATAGTGTGTTACAATTTTGTTTCTGGTGTCCTTTGACAGCTCTTTGGTCTTGGCCATAGTGGAGTTTGGAGTGTGACTGTTTGAGGTTGTGGACAGGTGTCTTTTATACTGATAACAAGTTCAAACAGGTGCCATTAATACAGGTAACGGGTGGAGGACAGAGGAGCCTCTTAAAGAAGAAGTTACAGGTCTGTGAGAGCCAGAAATCTTGCTTGTTTGTAGGTGACCAAATTCTTATTTTCCACCATAATTTGCAAATAAATTCATAAAAAATCCTACAATGTTATTTTCTGGATTTTTTTTTTCTCATTTTCTGTCATAGTTGAAGTGCACCTATGATGACAATTACAGGCCTCTCTCATCTTTTTAAGTGGGAGAACTTGCACAATTGGTGGCTGACTAAATACTTCCCCCCCCCCCCACTGTATATTGAACTGTGTACTATGCTGTCCGTAACGCTGGTATGCTGTTTTTAAGTGGTTTTCCTCCAATATACTGTCCTTTATCCTCCACTTTGCATAATGATTTGAACTAAAACCTCTATTATAGATGCTTGGTGACTGGATGTCTCCTGTGATGGCAATTACTCTTAATACAACCCATTCCCTGATGCTGCACTAAAATTGTAATTCTCTAGACAGCAGCCCCCCGATGTTAATTGGAAAATAAATGTATTTGAGAGAGTGAAATATTACATGTTGTAATTAGAGGTTATTGTTGGACAGATGTTTTTCTCAATGTTATTTTGTAAAAAAGGAATCAGAAAATTGACTGAAGGAGCATTATTTGGCAGTGAAACGGCTCGTAGAACGGGGATGCTAGTTGTCATGGTGGGATTTACAGTGTCATCTGCAATTCATCTTAGTGTCCATATTTGCTACTCAGATGTGTTTGTCTCTGCCCCTCAGATTGGTCAGCAGTGAACTTCCTTCATCAGACACAAAATGGCTACTATGCCAGGATCTCTTATTTCCCCTATGAGCGTCTTCTACAGTGCCTTCAGAAAGGATTCACGCCCCTTGACTTTTTCCAAATGTTGTTGTGTTACAGCCTGAATTTAAAATGGATTAAATTTAAATGTGTCAGTGGTCTACTCAATTCCCCATAATGTCAGTGTAATTATGTTTTTAGGAATGTATACAAATCATTTACAAATGAAAAGCTGAAATGTCTTGAGTCAATAAGTATTCAACCCCTTTGTTATGGCAAGACTAAGTAAGTTCAGGAGTAAAAATGTGCTTAAGTCACATAATAAGTTGCATGGACTCTGTGTGCAATAATAGTGTTTAAATGAGTTTTGAGTGACTATCTCTGTACACCGACAAATACAATTCTGTAAGGTCCCTCCGTCGAGCAGTGAAAAATATATCGTAAGTCCAATAGCAAACAAATGTAACTTTCATCTACAATCTGTAGAAACTATGAGGATGGGGAATTTGACCTTTTGTGAAGCATCACAGCACAATTGATGAATATATGGCAAATAGATATCCAATATGGATGGTGTTAAGAGAAAGATGGGAGGAGTTGAATGGAGACTAATAACAAGATAACAAATGTAAAATATACTGTGTCTGTAAAATGTGTATAGGTTCAGAACTTTTGTGAAACAGCACAGTTAAAATAGATGGAAAATAGAACTGAATGGACATCAGAAAAAGATGGGAGAGGTTGAGGGTAGATTTAACTGTTATAAAATAGATTGTAGAAGCCTAAGTGTTGTTCAGTAGTTTACTCCAATTAGGGGAGGGATGGGAGGGTTAGTGGAAAAAATAAATAAAATACTTCACAGATCTTGAATCCTTTTTAAAATTATATTGTGCAAATATTGTACAATACAGGTGTGCAAAACTCTTGGAGACTTGCCCCGAAAGACTCACAGCTGTGATTGCTTCCAAAGGGGATTCTAACATGGTATTCATACCCCGTGACTTATTCCACATTTTGTTGCGTTACAGCCTGAATTCAAAATGAATTAAATATAATTTCTCACCCATCTACACACAATACCCAATAATGACAAAGTGAAAACATGTTTTTAGAAATGTTTGCACATTTATTGAAAAATGAAATACAGAAATATCTCATTTACATAAGTATTCACACCCCCAAATCAATACTTTGCAGAAGCACATTTAGTGGCGATTACAACTTTGAGTCTTCTTGGGTATGTCTGTATCAGCTTTGCACATTTGGATTTTCTCCCATCCTTCCTGGCAGATTTTCTCAAGTTCTGTTAAGTTAGATGGGGAGCGGCGGTAAACAACAATGTTCAAGTTTTTCCACAGATTGGTTGAGCTACTCAAGAACTTTCATATTCTTGTTCTGAAGCCATTCCAGCGTTGCTTTGGCTGTATGCCTGGGGTCATTGTCCTGTTGGAATGTAAATCTTTGCCATAGCCTAAGGTCATTTGGACTCTGAAACAGGTTCTCATCGAGGACTTGCCAGTTTTTGGCTCCATTTATTGTTCACTCTATCCTTGCCAGTCTCCAAGTCGCTTCCGCTGAAAAGTATCCCCATAGCATGTTGCTGCCACCACCATGCTTCACTCTCTTGCGCCCTTCGAACCTCACCAGGGAGTGGCCATCACATAGTGAATCCACAAGCTACATTTTGAATGCCTTCAGGGACCATGGCCTGCAGGGTCCCTCACACAATATTGAGCATCCCTCAATACTTACACCATTTTCTGCCTGTGCATCCAACATTGTAATAGCTCCTCAGTTGGTCGAGATGGTCAACACCGCCCATTTTCTTGTTGTAATACAAGCCCTGGAACAGATATACTGTAAATTCGTTCTGCCTCAACTTGGACATTGGTTTCAGGATGTTCTTCCCTGAGCTGTTTGTGGCCAGAAAATGCATCTCTTTTCGGTCCTCCAGCGACATGCCATTGCATTAACTGCAGGCCATTTCACACTCTGACATTTTGTGTAGCCTTCCCTCCATAATGGCATCATTGCAGTTCTTACGATTGGGCCTCATTGTGGCACAGTAATAGGTGTCGACATTAACCAAGTCTCTCACCTGAGGAATGGATGAAAAAAGTTACGCGTAAAGGTGGTGGTGTAACAATAGGTAGCCTCTCATGAGCTCCATTACAACTCCGTAGGCTGAGCTCAGTTGCTTCACCCCCCCCCCCCCCCCCCCTCACTCAATGAGTCACACAGACACCATACTTGAATCCCCCTCTTCACTGGTTTCTCCGCTTCGGCATGTACTGTATCCACAAAAGTCTACCGTCAGTTGTGATCATTGTCTCATTCACAGAAAAGGCTTACCAGGGGTGAAATCATTTGGGGAAGTTGTGTTGCAAGATTTGGATGAAAAGCTTTACGTTGTGCAAATTGTCAGTCTCATTTGTTAAATTTATATCTGAAAAGAACATGTACCAACTTACTTGCTCAAAGCGGTTGTGTGGCATTTTGCTAGCTAGTGTGTGGTACCCTGAGGACGGCGTCAGTAGACCTGTAGTCGATGAGAGAGGGTAAGTGGTGGATGCCCATGAGAATATTGATGCCTATTAAGCATTTAATCTCCTCTTCAAACATGCCAAATCATGATAGGGAGGTATTGGATGTGGTGGTGGACAGGTTGGTGTTAAAAAAAACAGACTCCTAACTCTTTTAAATACAACTCCAAAACACCTGTCACTTTCACTTCAGACCCGGGCAGTGTGGTGCAAGGGTGTGTGGTGGGACTTAGGGCAGACGTACAGTCATGGCCAAAAGTTTTGAGAATGACACAAATATTAATATTCACAAAGTTTGCTGCTTCAGTGTCTTTAGATATTTTTGTCAGATGTTGCTATGGAATAACGAATTTCATAAGTGTCAAAGGCTTTTATTGACAATTACATGAAGTTGATGCAAAGAGTCAATATTTGCAGTGTTGACCCTTCTTTTTCAAGACCTCTGCAATCCGCCCTGGCATGCTGTCAATTATCTTCTGGGCCACATCCTGACTGATGGCAGCCCATTCTTACATAATCAATGTTTGGAGTTTGTGGGTTTTTGTTTGTCCACCCGCCTCTTGAGGATTGACCACAAGTTCTCATTGGGATTAAGGTCTGGGGAGTTTCCTGGCCATGGACCCAACATATCGATGTTATGTTCCCCGAGCCACTTAGTTATCAGTTTTGCCTTATGGCAAGGTGCTCCATCATGCTGGAAAAGGCATTGTTCGTCACCAAACTCTTCCTGGATGGTTGGGAGAAGTTGCCCTCGGAGGATGTGTTGGTACCATTCTATATTCATGGCTGTGTTCTTAGGCAAAATTGTGAGTGAGCCCACTCCCTTGGCTGAGAAGCAACCCCACACAAGAATGGTCTCAGGATGCTTTACTGTTGGCATGACACAGGACTGATGGTAGCGCACACCTTGTCTTCTCCGGACAAGCTTTTTCCGGGTGCCCCAAACAATCGGAAAGGGGATTCATCAGAGAACATGACTTTACCCCAGTCCTCAGCAGTCCAATCCCTGTACCTTTTGCAGAATATCAGTCTGTCCCTGATGTTTTTCCTGAAAAGGGGCTTCTTTGCTGCCCTTCTTGACACCAGGCCATCCTCCAAAAGTCTGCGCCTCACTGTGTGTGCAGATGCACTCACACCTGCCTGCTGCCATTCCTGAGCAAGCTCTGTACTGATGGTGCCCCGTTCCTGCAGCTGAAATCAACTTTAGGAGACGGTCCTGGCGCTTGCTGGACTTTCTTGGGTGCCCTGAAGCCTTCTTCACAAAAATTGAACTGCTCTCCTTGAAGTTCTTGATGATCCGATAAATGGTTTATTTAGGTGCAATCTTACTGGCAGCAATATCCTTGCCTGTGAAGCCCTTTTTGTGCAAAGCAATGATGACGGCACATGTTTCCTTGCAGGTAACCATGGTTGACAGAGGAAGAACAATGATTCCAAGCACCACCTTCCTTTTGAAGCTTCCAGTTTGTTATTCAAACTCAATCAGCATGACAGAGTGATCTCCAGCATTGTCCTCATCAACACTCACACCTGTGTTAATGAGAGAATCACTGACATGTCAGCTGGTCCTTTTGTTGCAGGGCTGAAATGCAGTGGAAATGTTTTTTTGGGATTCAGTTAATTTGCATGGCAAAGAGGGACAATTCATCTGATCACTATTCATACATTCTGGATTATATGCAAATTGCCATCATACAAACTGAGTATGATGGCAGTAGACTTTGAAAATGAATATTTGTGTCATTCTCAAAACTTTTGGCCACGACTGTACTCCGTGGAATGTCGGCACCCCTTTCTGGTGTACTCTCCGTCTGCTTTCTCCCCTCCATCTGCTTCTTCCTCCTCCTCATGTACCTCTCCCTCCACTCTCCCTCTCTCCCTCCTTAACTCTCCTCTCCCTCTCCCTCTTTCCCTTCACTCTCCCTCTTTACTCTCCTCTCACTCCACTCCACCCTACTCTCCACGTCACTTCCCTCGTTTTCACTGACCTAGGAGGAACAGAGTAACGGGAGGGCGAGAGAGGGATAGGTACAGAGGAGCAAATAGGATATGATTGTGTTCAGGATCATAATCTCTTTCTCTCTCCTTTCTGCTCTGTTTCCTTTTTCTCAGCAATACACATACTCTGATAATCAGCTCTTAGGGGTTTCCATAATAAGCTGTTAGTTACAACACGCCTCCCATTACGTACACACGCAGGCACACACACACACACACACACACACACACACACACACACACACACACACACACACACACACACACACACACACACACACACACACATTTGCATTGATGCCAGAGTGATTAGAGGGACCATAGATTGCAGGGTACCAGACAGGTTTGGTAGACAGCATCAGAGCTTGGAGAAGCATAATTACTGTGACTAAACGGTCACATGGAATTTGACTGCCTTCATGACTCGTGACCGCCGGTGTGGCGGTATTACGGTCACCGTAACAGCCCGAAGTGTAACTCAATATCAGTGGAGCTCCACTGCGCAGGCTTCTACCATAACACGACAGCTAAGCAAGCTGTCAAATAGAAACAAGGCAAGGCGTAGCCTGTGAATATCTGTAACTAGCAAACATGACAAACCATAACCTAAGTCCAACAAATGAACACACATGACTCTATTTTGTGACTAATTAGGTAGTTGTCATTTACAGCCACAACTTTTTGAGCTAGCGTGACAGACACACCTGACAGTTGGCTAGCTCGTTATAGCTATGGCAAGCAGCTTGGGTCGAAAAGTATGTAAGGTAAGTGACTGTTGAGGGAGCAGGTAGCTGACTAGTGGTGGATATTCAGCATGATGATCTGAGGGTAGAAACTATTCGTATCACCCTCTAAAGCACCCGCGACGGTGAAGTTGCCGTACCAGGCTGTGATGCAGCCTGACCGTATGCTCTCGATGGTGCTCCTGTAGAACACTGTGAGGGACCTCGGGGACAGGCCACATTTCCTCAGCGTCCTGAGGTCGAAGAGTTGCTGTCACGCCGCCTTCACCACGGTGTCTCTGAGATGTGTATGCAGAGGAATTTGAAGTTATCGACCGTCTCCATGGCGGCCCCGTTGATGAGGATGGGGGCCCGTCCAACCTGGTTCCTCCTGAATTCCACAATCTGCTTGCACGCTTCCGCACACACATACACATAACATTGTTGCTTTTGGCTACTAAACACATTTTACACATGTAAACACACACACACCCCGTTATCGATTTTGCCAGGCGAGGCTAACACTAGCTCCCAAAGTCGGGGATCAATTTATCCAGGTGGAAGGAAAAAGAGGGGGGCTGGGGCTGCCTCATATTATCTCTAGCCACAGACGGCCTCTGGATGGAATTTACTGGCTGGTAAATGCAACATGACGTCCAGACAGTGCACCACTGACAGTGCAAATGCTTTATCTCCCAGGGAGTGAGTATTCCTCTCATGTCGATTCAGCCAGCCGTAAACGAGAGAGGGGGGGGGGGATTGGATATGTAGGGGAAAAGGAGTGAGGACAGAGCGAGGAAAAAGAGAGATGGGGGAGAGAGGGAAATGGAGAATGAAAGGATCCCTTGATTTAAATGAATGGTAGAAGTTGGAGGAGAATGAATGAGAGACAAAAGAGATTCACACTTGCTTTGCCATCGGGAATATCCACCCTGTGCCAACACCTTTTGAATCGCTCGGAAACATAATCTCATTGGTAGCCCGACCTATCATGTATTTTAGTGTATGATTCCTCAAACTGGCATTGCCATAACTGATAACTTAACATACAGTGTTTGTAATAAACCCTAAGTAATTCTAAATCTTCATCGCCACCAGTAATCGGAGTGGCAGTCTTGGCTGGGTGGAGGGAAGCAGCAGGTGTGTGTGAGATGTCGCCTGGCACAAACATAGAGAACCAAGTATTATGAAATCACCTAGCAGATGGGCACTATTTATGTCAAAGACGTCTCCCTTTTCAATGGGAATATCTTCCCAAAACAAGCTGCACATTTTCTGCCCGTGAATTGTGGAGCATCATATGGGATATCAACAGAGAGAGGGAGAAACCTCTCAAACTTCCCCACAGAAAACATCTGAGTTCTAATGAGGTAAACCTCCCAAGTATTTTCTCTCACACTGTGAAATCTTTGTGTCTATTGGCTTGTGTATGTAACCCTTTAATTATGTGGAATTAGCCGCGAGGACTGCCACACTATCGCTTGTCCTGTTACTCAGAGGAGATGTATGCTGATACCCTGGTTGTAGACAGCTTTGGTTTAGCAAGTGTTGGTTTAGCACTGCAGTCTTCACACAACTGTAGCATTCTTGTGTCTGCCTGTGGGCTGCCCACAAACCAAAACCCTGACAGTCAGACACAAAGACACACACAGACACACAGAGTGAGGGGTGACTGAGGTCGACTCTATAACTCTACCCCTCTGCAACCCCTCGGGTACCTTCCTAAGTTTCCAATGCACCTCTTTTCACAAACCATCCAGTCACCACAATCAAATGGTCCCGAATGGACGGTTGTGATTAATATGCATGGAGTGCACTAACATTCACATTTGTTTACTGCCAATAATGTAAAAGAATAGCCTAAAACAACATTATATGTTAGGGTTAGATGGACAGTTGAATGACGTTTGAGGCATCTGTAAGAGATTGCAAGAATCAATGGGTAGGTTCATCATTCATTTAAAAGCTACATACATTTTTTTTGACTTAAAGTATATGAGTTAAGGTCATACCAAGGATCATGTAGTTATTTGATTTTGAATTTTTAGACCCCTTTAACTTCTTGAGAATACAGGGGGTGCTGTTTTCACATTAGCATAATTGCCTCTACAGATAAAACTGCCTCTTATTCAATTATTGCTGTTACTATATGCATATAACCATATGCCATTGGATAGAAAACAAGCTATGGTTTCTAAAACCGTTCCAATTTTGTCTCTGAGTCAAACACAGGTCATTTCACAGCACTTTCCCTGAGCCAGAAAAAGATTGCAAGATGTGTATGCTCGCTTCAAAGCTCTGCCTATATATGGTCACGCGACCTATGACCCGAAACACACTTCCTTCTTCTTCCTCTGGGTGTCTGGAAGACGTCAGAGGAGAAATTTTTTGTTTATCTTGTACTGACGTGAAATAAGACCTATTTCTTTAGCGTGACCGACAACTTCCGGTTTCCTGAGATGCGCGTTTAGAGAAGCCATTGACTTTTGTTATGCTGACGTTACGGATGAAAACTATCTCCGTGTCAAAGTTTGTTTGATACATGTGACCATATCACCGTAATGTATGTTTTTTCAATATAGTTTAATCAGATTATTAGAATTTTTTCGGGAGTTTTGCCGTGTTCCGTTCTTTGAGTTTTTTAACTTTGGACAGGGGCCGTGCCAGTCGACCAGTACCCAGGCTAAATGAAGAGGGGAAGTTGCCATTGTGAATGGATTGAACGACTCATCAGGACTAAGGACACCTTGATCAACATTCTGATGAAAGACCAGCAATAGTAAGACCCAATTTACGATGTTATTTCATATATCTGTCGTGCATGTGAACTGGTCGCGCGCGTCCAGCTGGTTCTGGCTGGCCTGGTTATGCTAATTTAGCGCTACATTTTGTTTTCGCTATAAAACATTTAAAAAATCTGAAATATTGTTTGGATTCACCAGATGTTGGGCTTTCAATGTCTGTACGCTGTGTATTTTTTCTGAAATGTTTTAAGACAAGTAATTAGTTATATAACGTTGGTCTCTGTAATTGTTCTAGCTGCATCAGCACTATATCAGATTGCAGCTGCAATGTAGAACTGTGATTTATACCTGAAAAATGCACATTTAAAAAAAAAAAACTATGCTATACCATAAATATGTTATCAGACTGTCATCTTAAGAATTTTTTTGTTGGTTAGTGGCTATCAATATCTTAGTTTAGCCGAATTGGTGATAGCACCTGATGGAGTAAGAAACTGTTGGAGTAAGAAAATGGTGTCATTTTGCTAACGTGTTTAGCTAATAGATTTACATATTGTGTCTTCCCTGTAAAACATTTAAAAAATCTGAAATGGTGGTTTTATTCACAAGATCTGTGTCTTTCATTGGGTGTCTTGGACTTGTGATTTAATGATATTTAGATGCTACTATTTAATTGTGACGCTATGCTAGCGATGCTAATCAGTGTGGGGGGTGTGGGGGGTGCTCCCGGATCCGGGTTAGGTACTCTGTAGAGGTTTTAAGATGGATATTTGATGATTGTTGGTCTTACTGCTATTAGCCCACACAATAACAGATTCCCTAAATGGAACATATGTGTTTTGTTTTGAAGTGTCTCATATCTGAGAGAGATAAG
Organism: Salvelinus fontinalis; assembly: GCF_029448725.1. Classification (NCBI taxonomy): domain Eukaryota; kingdom Metazoa; phylum Chordata; class Actinopteri; order Salmoniformes; family Salmonidae; genus Salvelinus; species Salvelinus fontinalis. Next base: position 56,223,113 of record NC_074673.1, read on the forward strand.
AAAACATCTGTAAATATTTGTTTTTACATGTGTTAAACCACGTATTTTTGGCATTAAAGAATATCATTTATTAGCTCAGTTCAAACGTCCTACCCATCAGGACCCCGAATATAAGCGTGTTTGTAAACATTGTAAACAAACACTGTATAGCCTCAAAACATGGTTAAAAACAAGCTCTGTCCATTCGTTTGAGAGTCGTGGCATTTCTCCAGCCCCGTCCATTTAGCTTTTTTTTTTTACCAAAACAGTAGCAGGATGACTGTTATATCACAGAGTGGGCCTTCAATAGTTAGGCTGCAGGGGGAGGTGAGCGATTGCAGCCAGACAGACAGGAGGGAAAACAGTGATTTCAGTGGCTGCCATTTGTATTAATCAGTTCTCTCTATCAGGTGCTGTCTGAGCTGTGGATAATGAGTGTGGCCCACTCAAGGGCGCATCTGTCACCTGGACGTGCCCTTTCACAGCCTGCCAGTAGGATTGTGTGCATGCATGCGTGCCTGCACACACACACACACACACACACACACACACACACACACACACACAAACACACACACACACACACACACACACACACACTTCCTATCCCTACCTTGTTCCCTATCCAGCTCATGTGTGTAAAGCAGGTCAGTGTCTGTGAGCAGAATGCTATTATCTGTGGTCCCCCTTTTCCTCTGATAACCAGGACTTTCCACATGCCAGAGGGAATTACCCTCACCCAGTGCTGATTCATTTCACAGACCCACAGGCCGTGGCCAATATAGTCACATAAGGAAGGTAAAGCATATAGGGCTGTGACGGTCATGGCATTTTGGATGACGGTTATTGGCCAGACAAATGGTCGCCGTAATAACCGGTCGAATAGCGATTTTTGTATCTATACATTTTTTTTGACGCACAGTTTCTCCTTTCCTCCAAGGCCTGACTGCGTGTGCTGCCACAGGAATAGAATGAATAGAACAGGCGTCCACATTCAAGTCAATGATGGCATAATGGGTGGACTGGCGGCCATCGCGAGTGTACCCGGAGAGACTATAAGGACACATCTGACGCTTAAACCAACTAGAAAAAAAAAACTGACCATTACCTTAACCCTAACCTAGCCCTAACCTATTTTTTACAAATTCTGAAACGACAAATCGGTTTGACCTGTTCTTATAGCCTTTTCCAGTGTACCCACAGGAGCAAAGCAGGACATACATTTAGAAAGTAAAAGCAGGATATGTGATTTGTTGATTCAACTCAACTGACATTACAAAAAAAATTGTTGTATGAGCAACATCAGTTAACATTTATTTGAATGAACATTCAGCATGCCAATGGAAATGATTGTATCACAGCCATTACAGGTAGCCATTGGGAGTGTACCCATGGGTTTACCAGTCAAATTGCCAGGGTTAGAGGTTCCAAACGTTAATTTATTCTGTTGCTGCAAGGAGGGGGGGGTGGGGGGGCGTTGCCTAGACAACCGACGACTCGTTTGCTACAACACCTTGCTTGTTTCAGCGAGGAGCAGCAAAGTTTTATCACGTTGTCAGGAGTCCATGTTTTTAAAGAAACTGACTCAAGAAGGGCCGACCGTCCCGTCTTCAGTCAGCTGTTTGTTAAAAATATGACCGGTATTTTATTTTCACGACTATCGACATCCATAACCGTCGGTGACAAGGCTCTACAGTAATTTTGCCAGCCTTAAGAACATATTCATTGGCAATGCGAAACACCTTCATAAGCTCTTCATTGACATTTATGAATGTTTGTCACTCAAGGTGCAGGTTGTCACCCTGTGCTAACCTTCATACAGTAAAGCTATTGATACGGGTATTTTCCTTTTTATTAATTAAGATATTGACAACGTATAGCATATTTCTTATTTAGCCCTTAGACAATGTCTTCATTTTTGGCGTAGGCCTAAGTTCTGATTCCCACTCTTGATGTTAGATTTCCAAGATTTATGATTCTGGTCGCTTATCGCTTCAATGCAGATATTGTTTAATGTCAAGAAGTCAGTGATTGAGTGCCTAATGAAAATGTAGACTTTCTGGAAATAAATGCCTCCCTAGACGGCAGTTCTACAGACATTCTTGGGCAGTCAAGGCTTTGTTTACTTTCCACTTCCAATTCAAACTTAACTTTGAATTTGATTTCTGATATTTCTATGCTGAGGCACCATAGTCTTTCTCGGGGATGTTAAAATCATTGAGTTGTAGACAGTCTGAAGGAGCCGAAGTTCACATTAGGTCATCATAATTCAACTACGAGTCCCATGAGGTATTGCTTTATGACATTTCCCCTAAAGAATGAAGGGTAATATGGCGGGCCCGTCAGAGCTGGGCAATTCTCAGATAGACTAAATTAGATTTCTCTTTTTATCTTCTCTTCACTCATTCTTGCCCCCCGAAATGCAATAACTGTTAACCCATTAAAGCCCTCTTAACTATATTTACACTGAAAAAAAATTATTAGCGCAGTGTTCGTTCCATGTTTCATGAGCTGAAATAACAGATCCCATAAATATTGCATACACACAAAAGCTTTTCTCTCAAATTGTGCACATATGTGTTTACATCCCTGTTCGTGAGCATTTCTCCTTTGCCAAGATAATCCATTCACTTGACAGGTGTCCTATCAAGAAGCTGATTAAACACATTATCATTACACATGTGCACCTTGTGCTGGGGCCAATAAAAGGCCACTATAAAATGTGCAGTTTTGTCACAACACTGTCACAGATGTCTCAAGTTTTGAAAGAGCTTGCAACTGGCATGCTGACTACAGGAATGTCCCCCAGAGCTGTTGCCAAATAATTAATGTTCATTTCTCCACCATAAGCCGCCTCCAACCTTGTTTTAGAGAATTTGGCAGTACATCCAAACGGCCTCACAACCGCAGATCACGTGTAAGGCGCTGAGTGGTTTGCTGATGTCAACGTTGTGAACAGAGTGCCCCATGGTGGCTGTGGGGTTATGGTATGGGCAGGCATAAGCTACGGTCAACAGACAAAATGTTATTTTATCGATGGCAATTTGAATGCACAGATACCGTGACGAGATCCTGGGGCCCATGGTCGTGCCATTTTTCTGCTGCCATCACCTCATGTTTCAGCATGATACTACACAATATTCACCAGACATGTCACCCATTGAGCGTGTTTGGGATGCTCTGGATCGGCATGTACGACAGCGTGTTCCAGTTCCCGCCAATATCCATCAACTTTGCACAGCCGTTGATGAAGATAACAACTCCAGGGTCAATCAAAGTTGGATTTTTTTTTTTTTTTTTTAAACGTTGGGTGTATATTTATATCACTTTATTAATTTTAAAATATATAATTTGTAAAAGCATATAAATGTTCTATGACTTATCCAGATTTGGATTTTGAATATGTCAAACTATAGCCGTATGTGAACTACAGCCACATTTCTCCTTATTTTACTATATTTAGTTCTTGGATATAACAGCTATCAAAATTCTACAAAATGCAATATATTGAAAAAAATATACAATGTGTGTAGCGCGCTTGTGTGTGTGTATTTAAAAATATATATTACCGTTTGTAGATATTGGGCATTAAAATCTGTATTAGGCTTGGGCTGTATCCAGATTGTCATACGTTCATACCGACCTTGTTCCATACCGGGATATTCGGTAATACCGGAACTGAGCACAAGGGGCGCTGTTTTCAAACCCCACTGAGGCTTTATAATCCGAAGGATTGCAGTACTAACAAGTATATGTAAGTTCCCATAGAGAATGCTAACAAATGCATTGCGAACATTTTATAGCTCTGACCTAAACTATACAAGTATACAAGTAACTCAAAAATGCTGCTCACAGTTTGTTGCGCACACAAAACGAATAGCTAACTAGCTACTCAATTAGCAAAACAAATGCACAACTGCAGAGCATTTAGCACATTTTAGACAATGAACTTAATAGCTAAGATTATCTAGCTGGCAAACATTTTGTTTTGAATTCCATACTGTAACTATATCAGCTGGCACGTGTGCGGCACAACAGTGAGTGACTCACAAGGGCACCCGTCTCTCATCGTGTGCTTGTAAACAAACACCACGTGACTGTGGACTACCATTCAGCTTCATAATGAAAAACGATGTGACATTTGAAATCAAGAACGTGATGTGACATTTGAAATAAAGAACGTAATGTACTTTATCTCCTAATGTATAGCCCAAGTTGACTGCAGGTATTTACTTTAAAAGTACTTAAGTTATAATATTTGTATTTAAAAACTTCAAAGAAATTGTTTCAGTGGCTTTTTCCAAACAACAACCATTAAGATCTGATCACCCGAACATACCTTTTCATGACATTGAGAAGAAAAAAAAATACATTTTTGATAGGTGTTGTGTCTAAGAACTGAACATAGTACTATATGGAGATATCTTTAATTCACAATTGACCTTTTTTGTAATTGACCTTTTTTTGTGGGGGGGGGGGGGGGGATTTGGTATTTTATTAGGATCCCCATTAGTTGTTGCAAAAGCAGCAGCTACTCTTCCTGGTGTCCACACAAAACATAATACAGATGTATTGAACATGAGGGGAGACAGAGAGCTGGTTTCAAGCACAGGGAGCAGCAGGTGTTTATTGCAAAGGAACACAGGAAGAGGCAGGTAGTTGGGTCCAGGGCCAGGCAGAAGGTCATACACATGGGGTCCAAAAAGGGCAACAGTACAGGCAGGGAACAGGCTAGTAACATCGTCCGGGAGATCGGGTAATAGGTTGATAACAGGAAATCCGATAGGCTAAAATACAGGCAGGGGATAGGCAACAGGCGTCGTTAGTTTTTGCCTGCCTCGCTATCATACACGGGAGGAGTAAATTATGGGGAAACCAGAGCTCCGAATAGAAGTGTGTCACAAAACAAACAATACCTCCCAGTGATGGGGTGCAAAGAACTGAACTAAATAGTGTGCAATAATGACATACAGGTGTGTGAACATGTGATCATAATTCAGGTGATTGGGATCTGGAGAGAGAGCTGCGTTCAGGGGATCTAGGTGTTTGAGAGTGTGAGCTGGAAAGTGGGCTGGAAAGTGAGCTCTGTACAGGGGATCTACGCATTTGAGAGTTGGAAGCAGACGTTACAATATAATGAAATAATACAGAACCTCAATAGACAAGAACAGCTCAATGACAGAACTACATGCAATTTTTAAAAGGCACACGCAGCCTCCATATCAATGCATATACACAAATCTAGGTCAAATAGGGGAGAGGTGTTGTGAGGTGCCGTTTATCTGTTTCTTGAAACCAGGTCTGCTGTTTATTTGAGCAATATGAGATGGAAGGAAGTTCCATGCAATAAGGGCTCTATATAATACTATATGCTTTCTTGAATTTGTTCTGGATTTGAGGACTGTGAAAAGACCCCTGGTGGCATGTCTGGTGGGATAAGTGGTGGGATACGTGTGTGTGTCAGAGCTGTGTGTAAGTTGAATATGAAAACAACATGGGATTTTCAACATATTACTGTTTCTTATAAAAAGAAGTGATGCAGTCAGTCTCTCCTCAACTCTTAGCCAGGAGAGACTGGCTGGCATGCATAGTATTTATATCAGATTATAATTAAGAGCAAAATGTGCCGCTCTGTTCTGGGCCAGCTGCTACTTAACTAGATCTTTCCTTGCAGCACTGGAACACACGACTGGACAATAATCAAGATTAGGCAAAACTAGAGCCTGCATAACTTGCTTTTTGGAGTGTGGTGTCAAAAAAGCAGAGCATCTCTTTAACTTCTTATGGCTGAAGGGGCACTATTGAGTAGCTTGGATGAAAGGTGTCCATATCAAACGGCCTGCTCCTCAGTCATAGTTCCTAATATTTGCATATTATTATTAGTATTGGATAGAAAACACTCTAAAGTTTCTAAAACTGTTTGAAACTGGAACTTTATTGAAGCTATATGTTAAAAACATCCTAATGATCGATTCAGTACTCAGTTCGAAATGTTTCTTCGATCGGTAATATCACATCACGTTTTTGTCCGCTAACCAGAATTAGCGTTTGTACATGTTTACCAAACGCGCTAACAATTGGACATAAATAACGGATTTTTTCGAACAAAACAAACATTTATTGTGGACCTGGGATTCCTGGTGTGCTTTCTGATGTAGATCATCAAAGGTAATGGAATATTTATCATGTATTTTTGTTTATGGTGACGCCATCTTTGCAGCTGTGGTATGCTATTTTTGAGCGCCGTCTCAGATTATAGTGTGCATTTCTTTTTCCGTAAGGTTTTTTTTAAATCTGACATAGCGGTTGCATTAAGGAGAGGTATATCTATAATTCAATGTGTATAACTTGTATTATCATCTATATTTATGATGAGTATTTCTGTTGAAACGATGGACTATGCAAAGTCACTTGATGTTTTTGCATTTAGTGAATCTAGTCGCCTCAATGTAAACTCTGATTTTTTTTATTTAAATATGAATTTAATCAAACAAAACATGCATATATTGTGTAACATGAAGTCCTATGAGTGTCATCTGATGAAAATAATCGAAGGTTAGTGATTAATTTTATCTCTATTCTGGTTTTTGTGAAGCTATCTTTAGCTGGAAAAAATGGCTGTGATTATTGTGGTTTTGTGGTGACCTAACATAATCATTTGTAGTGCTTTTGCTGAGCCTATTTGAAATCGGACACTTTGGTGGGATTAACAACAAGATTACCTTTAAAATGATACAAGACACATGAATGTCTGAGGAATTTTAATTATGGGATTTCTGTTGTTTTGAATTTGGCGCCCTGCACTTGGACTGGCTGTTGTCATATCGGTCCCGTTGCCGGGACTGCAGCCATAATTAAGGACAGACCTCTCCCCATTTTTACAACCATTGAATATATATGTTTTGACCATGACAATTTACAATCTAAGGTAATGCCAAGTAATGAGTATCCTCAACTTGTTCAACAGCCACACAATTCATTACCAGATTCAGCTGAGGTCTAGAACTTAAGGAGTGATTTGTACCAAATACAATGTTCTTAGTTTTAGAGATGTTCAGGACAAGTTTATTACTGGCCACCCATTCAAAAACAGGCTGTAACTCTTTGTTAGGGGTTTCAGTGACTTTAGCTGTGGTTGTAGATGCGTATATGGTTGAATCATCAGCATACATGGGCACATATTATTTTTTTAATGCCAGTGTCAGGTCATTGGTAAAAATAGAAAAGAGTAGAGAACCTAGAGAGCTGCCCTGCGGTACACCACACTTTACATGTTTGACAATGGAGAAGCTTCCATTAAAGAGAACCTTTTGAGTTCTATTGGATAGATAGCTCTGAATCCACGATATGGCAGAGTTTGAAAAGACATAACACATAAGTTTTTTCAACAACAGGTGATGGTCAATAATATCAAAGGCTGCACTGAAATCTAACAGTTAGCAAGGAGAACACGTGTTCAAAAGGAAATTATACTTTTTCATTATGGACATGAATAGGTTAAAAAGAGACTGTTTAGGCTGCTTTTTTTCTGCCAACTTTGTGGTAATCTTATCTTCAAAATATATTAGCAGAAAGAAAGTGAGGGTGAGTACACGTGGAATAAATATGAAGTAAGTGCCAGTATTTTAAGATGAGGCATTTGTTGCAATGGTATTTTGTATTTAATTTGCTGCAATGGTATGTTCTGGGTTTGGTAACCTACCAATTGCCATTCGTAAGGTCAAAGGAGTTGGATCCATTAGTAAATAAATAAGAAAGTACATGTGATACATTTTAACAAGAGGGTAATCGTTAAATATGGTACAGTCGACTCATAATAAGTGAACGCTCTTTAAGTGCACTACACGTCTCCCAATTCGACGACATGTTAATTGCCCCGAGCTGTTGAATTTATTACGACTTTCTATCTTAATGAAGCATCAATATTTTCAGTCTCAAATCAAATCAAAAACAATACACAATCATCATTCACTTACCTTGGAGGGACACCAATCAGTGCACATGAGGGATCGAGTTAAATCAGTGACACTGCATCAAAACAAAAACAGGACTGACAGGAATAAATAAGTAGCAACCGTTGGCTGCACACTGTTTCTTTATTAACAGATTGGACACGTTTAGTTTCCAGTGAACACACACGCCACATGTTCAACCGTTCACTAAAGACTAAATTAGATGAAAGATGTTATCTGCAGCCTCCACATCAGTACAAGACGGAATGTGTTTTGTGTGTGTGTGTGTGTGTGTGTGGCATTATACTTCTTAACATTTGTCTCTTGGATGAAATGAGAGCCTTAATCAGAATAGGGAGATAATTCTCTGGACACACGCACAGACTCAATCATTGAGACACAATTGATACAAACATTTTCTTTATCTCACCCATCTACACACAATACCCCATAATGACAAAGTGAAAACATGTTTTTGAAAATGTTTGCAAATTTCTTAATTTAAATAGAGAAATATCTAATTTACTTAAGTCAATATTTTTTTTAGAAGCACATTTGGCAGCTATTAAAGCTGTGAGTTTTTCTGGGTAAGTCTCTAAGAGATTTTACACCTAGATTGTGCAACATTTCCCAGTGGAGGCTGGTTACTTGAAAAATGTAGGAGGATTGGAGACCCACAGTATAGGCGCAGAAGACACGGAGACAGCAGAGCACGATTTAAAAATCGTCAGACTATTTATTTTAACCTAAAGCATTTAATAAAGACATTTATAGTACAATATTATGGGAAATAGAAATGAGAGGGCTACTTACACAGCGTTGGGAAGGGATCACAGCAGTGATTGAATGAGGGTATGAGACATGAGTTGAGCTGTTCAGAGGAATGACTTCAGTGGTTGAGGTGTTCAGAGGATTGACTTCAGTGGTTGAGGTGTTCAGAGGATTGACTTCAGTGGTTGAGGTGTTCAGAGGATTGACTTCAGTGCAGGACAGTATTTAGGTGTTCATAGACTTCAGTGCAGGACAGTATTTAGGTGTTCATAGACTTCAGTGCAGGACAGTATTTAGGTGTTCATAGACGTCAGTGCAGGACAGGGGTTGAGGTGTTCATAGACGTCAGTGCAGGACAGGGGTTGAGGTGTTCATAGACGTCAGTGCAGGACAGTATTTAGGTGTTCATAGACTTCAGTGCAGGACAGTATTTAGGTGTTCATAGACTTCAGTGCAGGACAGTATTTAGGTGTTCATAGACTTCAGTGCAGGACAGTATTTAGGTGTTCATAGACTTCAGTGCAGGACAGGGGTTGAGGTGTTCATAGACGTCAGTGCAGGACAGTATTTAGGTGTTCATAGACTTCAGTGCAGGACAGTATTTAGGTGTTCATAGACGTCAGTGCAGGACAGTATTTAGGTGTTCATAGACTTCAGTGCAGGACAGTATTTAGGTGTTCATAGACTTCAGTGCAGGACAGTATTTAGGTGTTCATAGACGTCAGTGCAGGACAGTATTTAGGTGTTCATAGACTTCAGTGCAGGACAGTATTTAGGTGTTCATAGACTTCAGTGCAGGACAGTATTTAGGTGTTCATAGACTTCAGTGCAGGACAGTATTTAGGTGTTCATAGACTTCAGTGCAGGACAGGGGTTGAGGTGGTCATAGACTTCAGTGCAGGACAGTATTTAGGTGTTCATAGACTTCAGTGCAGGACAGTATTTAGGTGTTCATAGACTTCAGTGCAGGACAGGGGTTGAGGTGTTCATAGACGTCAGTGCAGGACAGTATTTAGGTGTTCATAGACTTCAGTGCAGGACAGTATTTAGGTGTTCATAGACTTCAGTGCAGGACAGTATTTAGGTGTTCATAGACTTCAGTGCAGGACAGTATTTAGGTGTTCATAGACTTCAGTGCAGGACAGTATTTAGGTGTTCATAGACTTCAGTGCAGGACAGTATTTAGGTGTTCATAGACTTCAGTGCAGGACAGTATTTAGGTGTTCATAGACGTCAGTGCAGGACAGTATTTAGGTGTTCATAGACGTCAGTGCAGGACAGTATTTAGGTGTTCATAGACTTCAGTGCAGGACAGTATTTAGGTGTTCATAGACTTCAGTGCAGGACAGTATTGAGGTGTTCATAGACTTCAGTGCAGGACAGTATTTAGGTGTTCATAGACGTCAGTGCAGGACAGGGGTTGAGGTGTTCATAGACGTCAGTGCAGGACAGGGGTTGAGGTGTTCTGGGGCTTCAGTGCAGGACAGTATTTAGGTGTTCATAGACGTCAGTGCAGGACAGGGGTTGAGGTGTTCATAGACGTCAGTGCAGGACAGTATTTAGGTGTTCATAGACTTCAGTGCAGGACAGGGGTTGAGGTGTTCATAGACGTCAGTGCAGGACAGTATTTAGGTGTTCATAGACTTCAGTGCAGGACAGGGGTTGAGGTGGTCATAGACTTCAGTGCAGGACAGTATTTAGGTGTTCATAGACTTCAGTGCAGGACAGGGGTTGAGGTGGTCATAGACGTCAGTGCAGGACAGTATTTAGGTGTTCATAGACTTCAGTGCAGGACAGGGGTTGAGGTGGTCATAGACTTCAGTGCAGGACAGTATTTAGGTGTTCATAGACTTCAGTGCAGGACAGGGGTTGAGGTGTTCATAGACTTCAGTGCAGGACAGTATTTAGGTGTTCATAGACTTCAGTGCAGGACAGTATTTAGGTGTTCATAGACTTCAGTGCAGGACAGTATTTAGGTGTTCATAGACTTCAGTGCAGGACAGTATTTAGGTGTTCATAGACGTCAGTGCAGGACAGTATTTAGGTGTTCATAGACTTCAGTGCAGGACAGTATTTAGGTGTTCATAGACTTCAGTGCAGGACAGGGGTTGAGGTGTTCATAGACGTCAGTGCAGGACAGGGGTTGAGGTGTTCATAGACGTCAGTGCAGGACAGTATTTAGGTGTTCATAGACTTCAGTGCAGGACAGGGGTTGAGGTGTTCATAGACGTCAGTGCAGGACAGTATTTAGGTTTTCATAGACTTTAGTGCAGGACAGGGGTTGAGGTGTTCATAGACTTCAGTGCAGGACAGTATTTAGGTGTTCATAGACTTCAGTGCAGGACAGGGGTTGAGGTGTTCATAGACGTCAGTGCAGGACAGTATTTAGGTGTTCATAGACTTCAGTGCAGGACAGGGGTTGAGGTGTTCATAGACGTCAGTGCAGGACAGTATTTAGGTGTTCATAGACGTCAGTGCAGGACAGGGGTTGAGGTGTTCATAGACTTCAGTGCAGGACAGTATTTAGGTGTTCATAGACTTCAGTGCAGGACAGGGGTTGAGGTGTTCTGGGGCTTCAGTGCAGGACAGGGGTTGAGGTGTTCATAGACGTCAGTGCAGGACAGGGGTTGAGGTGGTCATAGACTTCAGTGCAGGACAGGGGTTGAGGTGTTCATAGACGTCAGTGCAGGACAGGGGTTGAGGTGTTCTGGGGCTTCAGTGCAGGACAGGGGTTGAGGTGTTCATAGACTTCAGTGCAGGACAGTATTTAGGTGTTCATAGACGTCAGTGCAGGACAGGGGTTGAGGTGGTCATAGACTTCAGTGCAGGACAGGGGTTGAGGTGTTCATAGACGTCAGTGCAGGACAGGGGTTGAGGTGTTCATAGACGTCAGTGCAGGACAGGGGTTGAGGTGTTCTGGGGCTTCAGTGCAGGACAGGGGTTGAGGTGTTCATAGACTTCAGTGCAGGACAGTATTTTAGGTGTTCATAGACGTCAGTGCAGGACAGTATTTAGGTGTTCATAGACTTCAGTGCAGGACAGGGGTTGAGGTGTTCATAGACTTCAGTGCAGGACAGGGGTTGAGGTGTTCATAGACTTCAGTGCAGGACAGTATTTAGGTGTTCATAGACTTCAGTGCAGGACAGTATTTAGGTGGTCATAGACTTCAGTGCAGGACAGGGGTTGAGCTGTTCATAGACTTTAGTGCAGGACAGTATTTAGGTGTTCATAGACTTCAGTGCAGGACAGTATTTAGGTGTTCATAGACTTCAGTGCAGGACAGTATTTAGGTGTTCATAGACTTCAGTGCAGGACAGTATTTAGGTGTTCATAGACTTCAGTGCAGGACAGTATTTAGGTGTTCATAGACTTCAGTGCAGGACAGTATTTAGGTGTTCATAGACTTTAGTGCAGGACAGGGGTTGAGGTGTTCATAGACTTCAGTGCAGGACAGTATTTAGGTGTTCATAGACTTCAGTGCAGGACAGTATTTAGGTGTTCATAGACTTTAGTGCAGGACAGGGGTTGAGGTGTTCATAGACTTCAGTGCAGGACAGTATTTAGGTGTTCATAGACTTCAGTGCAGGACAGGGGTTGAGGTGTTCATAGACGTCAGTGCAGGACAGTATTTAGGTGTTCATAGACTTTAGTGCAGGACAGTATTTAGGTGTTCAAAGACTTTAGTGCAGGACAGTATTTAGGTGTTCATAGACTTTAGTGCAGGACAGTATTTAGGTGTTCATAGACTTTAGTGCAGGACAGTATTTAGGTGTTCATAGACTTCAGTGCAGGACAGTATTTAGGTGTTCATAGACTTCAGTGCAGGACAGGGGTTGAGGTGTTCATAGATTTCAGTGCAGGACAGGGGTTGAGGTGTTCATAGACTTCAGTGCAGGACAGGGGTTGAGGTGTTCATAGACTTTAGTGCAGGACAGTATTTAGGTGTTCATAGACTTCAGTGCAGGACAGGGGTTGAGCTGTTCATAGACTTCAGTGCAGGACAGGGGTTGAGGTGTTCTGGGGCTTCAGTGCAGGACAGGGGTTGAGGTGTTCATAGACGTCAGTGCAGGACAGGGGTTGAGGTGTTCTGGGGCTTCAGTGCAGGACAGTATTTAGGTGTTCATAGACTTCAGTGCAGGACAGTATTTAGGTGTTCATAGACTTCAGTGCAGGACAGGGGTTGAGGTGTTCTGGGTCTTCAGTGCAGGACAGGGGTTTAGGTGTTCATAGACGTCAGTGCAGGACAGTATTTAGGTGTTCATAGACGTCAGTGCAGGACAGGGGTTGAGGTGTTCATAGACTTCAGTGCAGGACAGTATTTAGGTGTTCATAGACTTCAGTGCAGGACAGGGGTTGAGGTGTTCATAGACGTCAGTGCAGGACAGTATTTAGGTGTTCATAGACTTCAGTGCAGGACAGGGGTTGAGGTGTTCATAGACGTCAGTGCAGGACAGGGGTTGAGCTGTTCATAGACTTCAGTGCAGGACAGGGGTTGAGGTGTTCTGGGGCTTCAGTGCAGGACAGTATTTAGGTGTTCATAGACTTCAGTGCAGGACAGGGGTTGAGGTGTTCATAGACGTCAGTGCAGGACAGTATTTAGGTGTTCATAGACTTCAGTGCAGGACAGTATTTAGGTGTTCATAGACTTCAGTGCAGGACAGTATTTAGGTGTTCATAGACTTCAGGACAGTATTTAGGTGTTCATAGACTTTAGTGCAGGACAGGGGTTGAGGTGTTCATAGACTTCAGTGCAGGACAGTATTTAGGTGTTCATAGACTTCAGTGCAGGACAGTATTTAGGTGTTCATAGACTTTAGTGCAGGACAGGGGTTGAGGTGTTCATAGACTTCAGTGCAGGACAGTATTTAGGTGTTCATAGACTTCAGTGCAGGACAGGGGTTGAGGTGTTCATAGACGTCAGTGCAGGACAGTATTTAGGTGTTCATCGACTTTAGTGCAGGACAGTATTTAGGTGTTCATAGACTTTAGTGCAGGACAGTATTTAGGTGTTCATAGACTTTAGTGCAGGACAGTATTTAGGTGTTCATAGACTTTAGTGCAGGACAGTATTTAGGTGTTCATAGACTTTAGTGCAGGACAGTATTTAGGTGTTCATAGACTTCAGTGCAGGACAGTATTTAGGTGTTCATAGACTTCAGTGCAGGACAGGGGTTGAGGTGTTCATAGATTTCAGTGCAGGACAGGGGTTGAGGTGTTCATAGACTTCAGTGCAGGACAGGGGTTGAGGTGTTCATAGACTTTAGTGCAGGACAGTATTTAGGTGTTCATAGACTTCAGTGCAGGACAGGGGTTGAGCTGTTCATAGACTTCAGTGCAGGACAGGGGTTGAGGTGTTCTGGGGCTTCAGTGCAGGACAGGGGTTGAGGTGTTCATAGACGTCAGTGCAGGACAGGGGTTGAGGTGTTCTGGGGCTTCAGTGCAGGACAGTATTTAGGTGTTCATAGACTTCAGTGCAGGACAGTATTTAGGTGTTCATAGACTTCAGTGCAGGACAGGGGTTGAGGTGTTCTGGGGCTTCAGTGCAGGACAGGGGTTGAGGTGTTCATAGACGTCAGTGCAGGACAGTATTTAGGTGTTCATAGACGTCAGTGCAGGACAGGGGTTGAGGTGTTCATAGACTTCAGTGCAGGACAGTATTTAGGTGTTCATAGACTTCAGTGCAGGACAGGGGTTGAGGTGTTCATAGACGTCAGTGCAGGACAGTATTTAGGTGTTCATAGACTTCAGTGCAGGACAGGGGTTGAGGTGTTCATAGACGTCAGTGCAGGACAGGGGTTGAGCTGTTCATAGACTTCAGTGCAGGACAGGGGTTGAGGTGTTCTGGGGCTTCAGTGCAGGACAGTATTTAGGTGTTCATAGACTTCAGTGCAGGACAGGGGTTGAGGTGTTCATAGACGTCAGTGCAGGACAGTATTTAGGTGTTCATAGACTTCAGTGCAGGACAGTATTTAGGTGTTCATAGACTTCAGTGCAGGACAGGGGTTGAGGTGTTCATAGACTTCAGTGCAGGACAGTATTTAGGTGTTCATAGACGTCAGTGCAGGACAGGGGTTGAGGTGTTCATAGACGTCAGTGCAGGACAGGGGTTGAGGTGTTCATAGACGTCAGTGCAGGACAGTATTTAGGTGTTCATAGACGTCAGTGCAGGACAGTATTTAGGTGTTCATAGACGTCAGTGCAGGACAGGGGTTGAGGTGTTCATAGACGTCAGTGCAGGACAGGGGTTGAGGTGTTCATAGACGTCAGTGCAGGACAGTATTTAGGTGTTCATAGACTTCAGTGCAGGACAGGGGTTGAGGTGTTCATAGACTTCAGTGCAGGACAGTATTTAGGTGTTCATAGACGTCAGTGCAGGACAGGGGTTGAGGTGTTCATAGACGTCAGTGCAGGACAGTATTTAGGTGTTCATAGACTTCAGTGCAGGACAGGGGTTGAGGTGTTCATAGACGTCAGTGCAGGACAGGGGTTGAGGTGTTCATAGACGTCAGTGCAGGACAGTATTTAGGTGTTCATAGACTTCAGTGCAGGACAGGGGTTGAGGTGTTCATAGACGTCAGTGCAGGACAGGGGTTGAGCTGTTCATAGACTTCAGTGCAGGACAGGGGTTGAGGTGTTCTGGGGCTTCAGTGCAGGACAGTATTTAGGTGTTCATAGACTTCAGTGCAGGACAGGGGTTGAGGTGTTCATAGACTTCAGTGCAGGACAGTATTTAGGTGTTCATAGACTTCAGTGCAGGACAGTATTTAGGTGTTCATAGACTACAGTGCAGGACAGTATTTAGGTGTTCATAGACTACAGTGCAGGACAGGGGTTGAGGTGTTCATAGACTTCAGTGCAGGACAGGGGTTGAGGTGTTCTGGGGCTTCTTTGCAGGACAGTATTTAGGTGTTCATAGACTACAGTGCAGGACAGGGGTTGAGGTGTTCATAGACGTCAGTGCAGGACAGTATTTAGGTGTTCATAGACTTCAGTGCAGGACAGTATTTAGGTGTTCATAGACTTCAGTGCAGGACAGTATTTAGGTGTTCATAGACTTCAGTGCAGGACAGTATTTAGGTGTTCATAGACTTCAGTGCAGGACAGTATTTAGGTGTTCATAGACTTCAGTGCAGGACAGTATTTAGGTGTTCATAGACTTCAGTGCAGGACAGTATTTAGGTGTTCATAGACTTCAGTGCAGGACAGTATTTAGGTGTTCATAGACTTCAGTGCAGGACAGTATTTAGGTGTTCATAGACTTCAGTGCAGGACAGTATTTAGGTGTTCATAACCTTCAGTGCAGGACAGTATTTAGGTGTTCATAGACGTCAGTGCAGGACAGTATTTAGGTGTTCATAGACTTCAGTGCAGGACAGTATTTAGGTGTTCATAGACTTCAGTGCAGGACAGTATTTAGGTGTTCATAGACTTCAGTGCAGGACAGTATTTAGGTGTTCATAGACTTCAGTGCAGGACAGTATTTAGGTGTTCATAGACTTCAGTGCAGGACAGTATTTAGGTGTTCATAGACGTCAGTGCAGGACAGTATTTAGGTGTTCATAGACTTCAGTGCAGGACAGTATATAGGTGTTCATAGACATCAGTGCAGGACAGGGGTTGAGGTGTTCATAGACGTCAGTGCAGGACAGTATTTAGGTGTTCATAGACTTCAGTGCAGGACAGGGGTTGAGGTGTTCTGGGGCTTCAGTGCAGGACAGGGGTTGAGGTGTTCTGGGGCTTCAGTGCAGGACAGGGGTTGAGGTGTTCATAGACTTCAGTGCAGGACAGTATTTAGGTGTTCATAGACTTTAGTGCAGGACAGGGGTTGAGGTGTTCATAGACGTCAGTGCAGGACAGGGGTTGAGGTGTTCATAGACGTCAGTGCAGGACAGGGGTTGAGGTGTTCATAGACGTCAGTGCAGGACAGGGGTTGAGGTGTTCATAGACGTCAGTGCAGGACAGGGGTTGAGGTGTTCATAGACGTCAGTGCAGGACAGGGGTTGAGGTGTTCTGGGGCTTCAGTGCAGGACAGGCTCATCATGGATGGATGGGGATGAAGAAGAGCTCAACTCTTCCACTGAGTGCAGAACAGGATTTGACTTGGAAGACAAGAAACTATAACACAATACACTACACAGTTGGACAAAAGAGATACGAATGACTTAGTCCAAGCAAGGAGTAAATTCTTAATGTGATTTTAATAAAATTGGTAGGGGTAGTGCATGGAGAGGCAACATTCAATGTGCCACATGAGACGTGGCTTCAGTTTATGTCAGGAGAGAGTTGACAATGGTAGTGGAGTGGAGTGGTCATCACCTCTTAATCAGGGAACAGGAGTGGACTTGGGTGTAAATACAAATAGCAGATACATTTAATTACAGCTGCGCCATCGTAACTTTGGGCAACGAGTTTCTCCATGAAGTTAAACTCAGACATTTCAGAATTGGCAAAGTCAAGCTTCCCCCCTGGGGCCCGGAGTCTGTTAACCTAGCCAGGTTTTATATGTGCTATGATGCGACCAGTTTTTCCTAGGCAGGTCAGGATGTTAACCTAGCCAGGTTTTATATGTGCTATGATGCGACCAGTTTTTCCTAGGCAGGTCAGGATGTTAACCTAGCCAGGTTTTATATGTGCTATGATGCGACCAGTTTTTCCTAGGCAGGTCAGGATGTTAACCTAGCCAGGTTTTATATGTGCTATGATGCGACCAGTTTTTCCTAGGCAGGTCAGGCTGTTAACCTAGCCAGGTTTTATATGTGCTATGATGCGACCAGTTTTTCCTAGGCAGGGCAGGATGTTAACCCTGTCAAACTGCCGCAACCTTATACTTGTTCATATGAATTATAACATTTAGACGAGATTAGGAGGGGGATTTCCTCTACCCAGACACCGAGACAATAACTGATAGACAGTAGAACGCACAGGGCTGAGCTTGCTTTATGCATGTTTGCATTGCATCATACACTGTACGCCTAATAAAACATTAACTCATCACTATTATGTTGATTGATTCATTCCAGTTAATACTTTTGGATTGAAAACGTGTAGGCTGCCTAGCCAGCCCAATTTTGAATATAAACCACAGTTGATCACATTCACATTTTCTCCTGACACACAAATGGACTATAAATACATAACGTTGCCAATTAGTTTGCCCTGACCAGATGGACAGGGCGCATAGGCTGTATGCAGCTGCTATTATTAGCCTACAGTTGATCAGACTGAAAAATCGTCTCCCTTTCATCCCATACCACATGTCAGGTCTGTGTCAGAAGTGTAGCCTAGGCTGCTGCCACATTTATGCAATGAGTTTTTGCTTGTGTCAATCCGGAGGGGTTGTGTTATCGCCTTTGCTAAATGAATACAGA
This sequence comes from Salvelinus fontinalis, assembly GCF_029448725.1. Taxonomy (NCBI): domain Eukaryota; kingdom Metazoa; phylum Chordata; class Actinopteri; order Salmoniformes; family Salmonidae; genus Salvelinus; species Salvelinus fontinalis. The sequence continues at coordinate 56,241,183 of NC_074673.1, forward strand.
AGGACGATGGTAAAGCCTACATGAGCGAGCGCGAAAAACACATGTGCCGCGTCAACCTCTCTCTTTCATCTGACTTTTAATGGATGATGCGGCGGACGCTATCAAATCGTTCTTTATTGATTTCAACATCCCAGACAGGACAGGTGAAAGTTCTATGTGTTCAGCAGGTAAAGCATCGTATTGTCCAATTATCCCCGCAAACTCCTTGTAGTTGTCCTTGTTAGCGGAACTTTCCGTCTCGTCTCGTCGTGTCCTCTAAAAGCCAGTTCTTTCAGGCCCAAAAATGCAGTGGCGTCGAAAAGCCGCTAAATACTTTTTTTTTGCACTATTGGTTAGAGCCTGTAAGTAAGCATTTCACTGTAAGTATTTGGCGGTCGTGACAAACTTTGATTTGATTTAAGAACATCCCTGTTTCTTCTCACTTTCTCGTTTTGTTGCGCAGTTTGAATACGCAGACCTTCGTCCACATGAAAGGCTCCCTGTTAACCAGCTGTACTTTTCATACCAATTGGTATTAAACACCCTCACCTTTTCATCCTTCATGAAACTGATCTCAGCCAGAGGTCAACCCTCGGTTTTAATATGCACCCTTTCCGTTTACCCCAGAGAATGAAAGGGGTTGTTCAACAAAAATTCCACAACATTTTCAGTAGTTTTGGCCATTCTGGCAAAAAAAACTGCATGCTCTCTCGTAGCTAGCTAGCTACTGCTACTTGCTACTGAAGTTAGCAAGGCATTAACTGGACACACAAATAAAGTTCTAAAACCGGGAAAACAATTAATAATCTACCTCCTCCGTCTCCTGTAATTTGTAAAAAATTATTTGACTTGAATAATATCCTAAAAATGCTCAACTATCACTTTTCACTCTTAACCCCTATCCAATAAGGTCACCAACTCACCAAGCTTCTCAACACTTAGAACCCTCCCGTAATGCTCTGTTGCACAACCCCAATATAACACACTAGGTTCATTCGCTGATCCTAATCCTATGATTGGATGGATGGACGGACAGAATGTCAGTTCATATTGCAAAAGCTTTGATTGTTTGGAGTTCGTCCTCAGGAAGTGGTAATAATTACCATGTAGGTCTATGGAAGAGGGTGAGGTTCATGAGCCTCCTAGGTTTTGTATTGAAGTCAATGTAGCCAGAGGAAAACGGAAGCTAGCTGTCCTCTGGCTTCACCATGGTGCTACCTCAGAGAGTGCTGTTGAAGTTACCATAGATCTTCATTGCAAAACAGTATGTTCTAATCAATTATTTGGTTACATATGAATATATTTAGTATAGTTTTATCTAAAAGGGATAACTTTTTTAATGTTTCACTATTTTTATTTTTATGAAATTTCAATAAGGAGAATGGTTCTCCCCTTCCTCCTCTTAGGAGTGTCCACTGCTAGACAACCATTTTCAGATCTTGCCACAGATTTTCAATGTACATTTGAAGTTGGAAGTTTACATATATTTAGGTTGGAAGCATTAAAACTCATTTTTCAACCACTCCACAAATTTCTTGTTAACAAACTATAGTTTTGGCAAGACGGTTAGGACGTCGACTTTGTACATGACTCATGTAATTGTTCCAACAATTGTTTTCAGACATATTATTTCACTATATTACAATTCCAGTCAGTCTGAAGTTTACATACTCGAAGTTGACTTTGCCTTTTAACAGTTTGGAAAATTCCATAAAATTGTGCAACTGCACATGAGGACAAAGATTGTACTTTTTGGAGAAATATCCTCTGGTCTGATGAAACAAAAATGGAACTGTTTGGCCATAATGACCATCGTTATGTTTGGAGGAGAAAGGGGGACGCTGGCAAGCCGAAGAACACCATCCCAACCGTGAAGCACAGGGGGTGGCAGCATCATGTTGTGGGGGTGCTTTGCTGCAGGAGGGACTGGTGCACTTCACAAAATAGATGGCATCATGAGGGAGGAAAATGATGGGGATATATTGAAGCAACGTCTCAAGACATCAGTCAGGAAGTTAAAGTTGGTCGCAAATGGGTCTTCCAAATGGACAATGACCCCAAGCATACTTCCAAAGTTGTTGCAAAATGGCTTAAGGTCAACAAAGTCAAGGTATTGGAGTGGCCATCACAAAGCCCTGACTTCAAACCCATTGAACATTTGTGGGTAGAACTGAAAAAGCGTGTGCAAGCAAGGAGGCCTACAAATCTTACTCAGTTACACCAGCTCTGTCAGGAGGACTGGGCCAAAATTCACCCAACTTATTGTGGGAAGCTTGTGGAAGGCTACCCAAAACGTTTGACCCAAGTTAAACAATTTAAAGGCAATGCTACCAAATACTAATTGAGTGTATGTAAACTTCTGACCCACTGGGAATGTGATGAAATAAATAAAAGCTGAAATAAATCATTCTCTCTACTATTATTCTGACATTTCACATTCAAATTAAGTGGTCATCCTAACTGACCTAAGACAATAATTTATTACTAGGATTACATGTCAGGAGTTGTGAAACTGAGTTTAAATGTATTTGGCTAAATTGTATGTTGTCTTCCAACTGTAGATTTAAGTCAAAATTGTAACTCGGCCACTGAGGAACATTCACTGTCTTCTTGGTATGCAGCTCCAGTGTAGATTGACCTTGTGTTTTAGGTTATTGTCCTGCTGAAAAGTGAATTAATCTTCCTGTGTGTGGTGGAAAGCAGACTTAATCAGGTTTTCCTGTAGGATTTTGTCTGTGCTGAGCTTCTTTCTGTTTCTCTTTTGTTCTGAGAAAGTCCTTAACAATTACAAGCATACACATAACATGAGCCACCACTGTGCTTGACGATATGGAGAGTTGTACTTAGTAATGTGTTGTATTGGATCTGCCCCAAACACAAACATTTGTATTCAGTACAAAAAGTGAATCGCTTTGCCAAATGTTTTGCAGTATTGCTTTAGTGCCTCGTTGCAAACACGATGGAATATTTTTGAATATTTGGATTCTGTACAGGCTTCCTTCTTTTCACTCTGTCATTTAGTTTAGTATTGTGGAGTAACTACAATGTTGTTGATCCATCCTCACTTTTCTCCTAACACAGCCATTACACTCTAACTGTTTTAAAGTCACCATTGGCCTCATGGTGACATCCCTGAGCGGTTTCCATCCTCTCCGGCAACTGAGTTAGGAAGGACACCTGTATCTTTGTAGTGACTGGTTGTATTGATACACCATCCAAAGTGTAATTACTAACTTCACCACGCTCAAAGGGATATTCAATGTCTGCTCCCCCCCATGTACCAAAAGGTGCCTTTCTTTGAGAGGCATTGGAAAACCTCCCTGGATTTTGTGGTTGAATTGGTGTTTGAAATTCACTGCTCGACCGAGGGACCTTACAATGATCTGTATGTGTGGTGTACAGAGATGAGGTAGTCATAAAAAAAATCATGTTAAACACTATTATTGCACACAGAGTGAGTACATGCAATTTATCATTAGCATCCTCCCATAGCTGGATTAAATTAATACATGCCCCATTTAATGGCCTTGTGTACTGTGTATGTGTGTTATGAAAGTAATGATGAATCAAAGATGCAAAAATAGCAGCCTTGTAATAGACTGGAAGCAATTGATTGAAAAGACGAATATTTAATTAAGATAACAATCATTCTCAAACAAGTCAAGAAAAATTATTTCAATAAGCGAAAGTAAGGTTGTTCATTTAGCAGTCAATCCTTCCCACTTTTATTCTCCGAAATTGTGCCTGAAGGTTTCACGTTGTCATGATTTGTAACCTCCATTGCAAGCTAAGAGTCACCTCTGTGTGAACTGAAAACACTGACAAGGGAGAGACTATAAAGATGATGATGCGTAAACCGACTAGCAAAAACCTAAACTGATCCCAACCGTAACCACAATTTTATAAATTCTGAAATAATTGATTGGTTTGCTCGATAGGCATGTCCGTATAGCCTTTTCCCATAGACAGACACTATCCAGAATACACTTCCACACTCCATTCCCCGAGGAGGCAGCAGCAACCTTGCCCAAGTGCTGAGCCTGGTTGATAAGCACCTCAGGTGCTGCCAGTTATGGAGATTGTCAGTCAGTGTCCCAGCTGGAAATGTGTGAGGCTGCAGGGATTGTTTGGTGGCCACGAGGCCTTTTGTTAGTTTTGAGTCTTTAGTTTGGGCAATCCTTTGGTATTTTTTCCTTTTTTTGTACATATTTCTGTTTCGTCACCATCTGAACAAATACAAATCAGCGTGGACTGGCAGACCAAGAGGTCAAGGCGGAGCTGGTCCTTAACTCGGTAAGTTGTTGTCTCCAGGACGCATGTGCATCCAACACAGTCCTGAAACGCAGATGTATCACATAAATGCACACATTCATTAAATCAAATTGTATTTGTCACATACACATGGTTAGCAGATGTTAATGCGAGTGTAGCGAAATGCTTGTGCTTCTAGTTCCAACAATGCAGTAAAATCCAACGAGTAATCTAACCTAACAATTCCACAACTACTACCTTCTACACACAAGTGTAAAGGAATGAATAAGAATATGTACATAAAAAAAATGAGTGATGGTATAGAACGGCATAGGCAAGATGCAGTGGATGGTATAGAGTACAGTATATACATATGAGATGAGTAATGTAGGGTATGTAAACATATAAAAGTGGCATTGTTTAAAGTGACTAGTGATACATTTATTACATCCATTTTTCCATTATTAAAGTGGCTGGAGTTGAGTCAGTATGTTGGCAGCAGCCACTCAATGTTAGTGATGGCTGTTTAACAGGGTTTGTAATATATGGGAGTTTGTCCATCAAGTGTTAACACTTGTTGCAATTTGTGATTTGTAGTCTGGGGGGTTCTGAGCCAGTTTGGTAGTGTAGTTGTGCACTTGTTGAAGTTTGTAGCAGGAACGTTTGTAGCAGGAGTTGTCGAGCTAGAAAGCTAGTTGAGGTTTGCACAAGGGAAAATGTGTATTGCAGGTTGCTGGCTTGCAAGAGCCGATGTTTCTTTGGTCAACAAAAAATGTTTGGTGTGGCTGCGCCTGAGAAGTTAGTCAATTGTTTGCAGCTGGTAGTTGTTAGCTAGAGCCCTGCACGGGCATGAATTTTAAGCCCGAACCCTACCCATGCCCACAACATTCAGGCCCTACCCTAACCAGGCTAACTTGGTTTCACAGCAAACTTAGTTTAAAAAAAACAGATAAAGCAATGCCTCTCCCCTATTTGACCTAGATAGTTTGTGTGTATGTATTGATATGTGGGCTACGTGTGCCTTTTTAAAATGTATGTAGTTCTGTCCTTGAGCTGCTGTTGTCTATTGATGTTCTGTATTATGTTTCCTGTTTTGTGTGCACCCCAGTAAGAGTAGCTGCTGCTTTTGCAACAGCTAATGGGGATCCTAATAAAATCCCCAGAAAATCCCAAAAGATTGCTTCTGCCAAATTTAAGGCCGGCCGGCCCTGCCAGAAATCTGAAATAACTTCCTCCATTAGTAAATCCATTAGCTGCTTCTCTTTGTCTGTCACTCACTCCCTCCGCCCAGCTCGCTCTGCTCATGGCGGCTCTGAGTCTGAGTATCCATAGCAACGACTTCGCTTGGGCTGCTCTGCTCAATGGAGAGAAATGAGAGAGCGGTTAGCTAGTCACTAAACTCTGACAAAACTCAAGGAACATTCTTTTCTGTCAAATAATCTTTCCTGTCATTATATTTGACACGGTTGAAGCACTTCTGAGACCATATAATGATCTTGATATCCAGATATGACTGTACAGCAGAGCACGAGTAAATGGCTCAGCTCAAAAATGTGATCAATTTAGTGATGCCCTGCCCGTACCCTAGTTTTTGGGGAAAATCAGCCCTACCCGGCCCTAACCTGACGTATGTTGGGGCCCGTCGGGTTCGGGTTGGGTTAGAGCAGAGCTCTATCGTTAGCTACTGTAGGGCTGATGTGGTGTTTCTCTTGGACCAGGAACATTTTGTGTTGACTGTTTTGGCTACGGTTTTAGTAGGTTTTGTTTCCACTGTTTGCAGGATTAGATTTCCCAGTTTGGATTCTGGAGGACTGTGGCACGCGTTTGTGTTAGCACTAAGCTAGTGGCTAACATAGGCTATGGTTTGTAGCAGTTGTGCAGGTCGTGCTGGTTTGGTTTTTGCCTGTTTAGAATGTCTATCTCTTGGGCTTTGAGCGTGTGCATGTATTGATTGGTTAGTGGCTAAATGTGGCTATGGTTTGTAGCTCTTGTACATGGCTTGCGTGTTCGGTTATACCTGGTAGGAGTGGTTATCTCTGGGGCTTGGAGCGCGTGCATGTATTGGCTGGTTAGCGGTGAGCTAGTGGCTAACTTTGACTTTTGTCAGCCGATTTATTGATTCTGTTTGGCGTACTGGGTTGACTATGGGGGCGTTTGAGCCAGCAGTGGTTTGTGCTGAGGTAGAGGATACTTGTGGTTTTCTAAATCTAACGAGGGATCAGTTAGGTCAGGTGGCAAAAATGCTGGAGGTTGAAATAGCAGAGGAGTTGAACAAGTTAGATGTGGCAGTGCTGGTATAGGAGAAGTGGAATGAGTTATTGCCACCGGTTCTGGTGGTTAGCAGTCAGGAGGAAGAATACTTGTTGGAAATAGCTAAAGGCTAAAACAGGATATGGCACTTTTGAAACAGCAGATGGGTGAAGGGCTCCATACAGGGGAGAAAGTTGACCGGTCTGTTAACTGGTCTGACCAGTCAGTCAGACCAGTTAACAGACGGTCTTGCCACTAACCAGTTTCCACCAGTGATCTAGTTTGTGTAAGCCTAGTGAAAAGTCAGGTGTGTCAGGGGGCGAACTCTCTAGGAGAGTTTTCAGGTATCCCCAGTGTGTGAAGTTACTCAAATTCAGAGGAGTGCTGATGGCAAACCAGATAGGGAGGAGGATGATTTGTGTGTGAACTTGGAGGAAACATTACTTGCCAAATCTAGACAGTGGTTCCCCGGAAATGGTACTCCCTAATTGAGGAAAGTGATTATTGTGTGTCTCTAGCTAAGACCTTCGAGGCAGAGATATATGATCTGGTGTACCCTCTGTTTTTTAGGGGAGACATTTTTTGTTGTGTTGAGTGAACTTGAGCAACTAGCTTCTGTTAGTGGTCTGAGAACGTATTTGGTTCCCCCAAGTGAGCTGTTTGATTCTGAGGTTGTCATTGATTCTCTGGTTCTTTTATCTGACACGTGCCAACGTAGGAGTGGTTATGGTTCCTCAGCAGGCTGACAATGAGGTTGTTCGGGGGTCAGGTGTTGATTTAGCTGACATGTTTCTCATTGAGCTATGGCAGGGAGGAGATTATTCCCTGGCATGTCGTGAGGTTTGCGTGGATCGACTGGAAGACCTGGTCTGGGTTTTGCATATTGACACAGCTTTGTCTTGTGATGGAGCTTGAAGAAGTGGTTTTAGTCGGGGGGTTTTCAAGCTAAACTTAGTAACCTATAGTGGCAGAGCATTCCGTGGTGACATGGCTCTATACATACCTGAGCAGTGCATTAAATCTGTTTTTGGTTTGGGTACAGTGAAGAAACCCATAGTGATGGGTCTGGTGGGGTATGCATGTCTGTTTGACGTGTATGCAAATAGATTATAGTGGTTAAGCATTTTCAACACAAATGTTTCTTAAATAAACAAATCAATCAAATGTATTTACTAAGCCCTTTTTACATCAGCCGATGTCACAGAGTGCTGCACAGAAACCCAGCCTGAAACCCTAAACATCAAGCAATGCAGATGTAATAGCACGGTGGCTTGGAAAAACTCCCCAGAAAGGCCAGAACCTAGGAAGAAACCTAGAGAGAAACCAGGCTATGAGGGGTGGCCAGTCCTCTTCTGGCTGTGCCAGGTGGAGATTATAACAGAACATGGCCAAGATGTTCAAATGTTCTTAGATGACCAGCAGGGTCAAATAATAATAATCGCAGTGGTTGTAGAGGGTGCAACAGGTCAGCACCTCAGGAGTAAATGTCAGTTGGCTTTTCATAGCCAATCATTCAGAGTTAAAGACAGCAGGTGCGGTAGAGATAGAGTCCAAAACAGCAGGTCCGGGACAAGGTAGCATGTCCAGTGAACAGGTCAGGGTTCCATAGCCACAGGCAGAACAGTTGAAACTGGAGCAGAAGCATGACCAGGTGGACTGGCGACAGCAAGGAGTCATCAGGCCAGGTAGTCCTGAGGCATGGTCCTAGGGCTCAGGTCCTCCGAGAGAGAATTAGAGCGAGCATACTTAAATTCACACAGGACACTGGATAAGACATGAGAAATACTCCAGATATAACAGACTGACCATAGCCCCCCGACACAAACTATTGCAGCATAAATACTGGAGGCTAAGACAGCAGGGGTCGGGAGACATTGTGGCCCTGTCCGACAATACCCCCGGACAGGGCCAAACAGGCAGGATATAACCCCACCCACTTTGCCAAAGCACAGCCCCCACACCACTAGAGGGATATCTTCAACCACCAACCTACTACACTGAGACAAGGCCGAGTATAGCCTATGAAGACCTCCCCCACTGCACAACCCAAGGGGTGGGCGCCAACCTGGACAGGAAGATCACGTCAGTGACTCAAACCACTCAAGTGACGCACCCCTCCTAGGGACGGCATGGAAGAGCACCAGGAAGCCAGTGACTCAGCCCACGTAATTGGGTTAGAGGCAGAGAATCCCAGTGGAGAGAGGGGAACCGGCCAGGCAGAGACAGCAAAGGCAGTTTGAACTTTGTCAATAGGACTTGACTGTGATAACTGACCATCAATCTTATTCCTAGGAGTTAAGGTTAAAGAAATGTAAGAAAATGCTTTGAACCAAAAACATTTATTTTGGTTTTTAGATGTGTTTAAGATTAGTTTATTATCCATGAATTACCCAACTGCCCTGAGTGATACCGCACTGTACATATCTGATGTTAGAGAAGCTTCCATTGAAGAACACACGCTGGGTTTTATTGGATGAGTACTCTCCAAATGTGATGGCAGGTGATGTAAAACCATAAGTTAAATCTAACAATACAGCTCCAACTATCATCTTATTATCCATTTATTTTAGCCAATCATCAGTCATCTGGGACAGTGCAGTGGGGCAGCAGGTAGCCTAGTGGTTAGAGTGTTGGGCCAGTAACTGAAAGGTTGCTGGATCGAATCCATGAGCTGAGAAGGTAAAAATCTGTCGTTCTGCCCCTGAAGGCAGTTACCCCACTAACCCCACTAACCCACTGTTTCCCGGTAGGCCGTCATTGTAAATAAGAATTTGTTCTTAACCTCTCTGGGATCGTTCGGGACGTGAGCGTCCCACCTCTCCAACAGCCAGTGAAATTGCAGGGAGCCAAATTCAACAGAAATCTCATAATTAAAATTCCTCAACAATACAAGTATTATAAACCATTTTAAAGATAAACTTCTTGTTAATCCAGCCACAGTGTCCTTTTTCAAAAAGGCTTTACGGCGATAGCACACCATGCGATTATGTTAGGTCAGCGCCTAGCCACAGAAAACCATACAGCCATTTTCCAAAGAAGGAGAGGTGTAACAAAAGTCAGAAATACCGTTAGAATTAATCACTAACCTTTGATGATCGTCACCGGATGGCACTCCCAGGGCTACATGTTAGACAATAAATGTGTGTTTTGTTCGATAAAGTTCATCTTTATGTCCAAAAACCTAATTTGAAATTGGCACGTTATGTTCAGAAGTGCATTGTCTCATACAATCATCCGGTGAAATTGCAGAGCCACATCAAATTACAGAAATACTCATCATAAACATTGATGAAAGATACAATTGTTATACATAGGATTAAAGATAAACTTCTTGTTAATCCAGCCGCTGTGTCCGATTTCAAAAAGGCTTTACGGCGAAAGCACACCATGCGATTTATGTTAGGTCAGCGCCTAGCCACAGAAAACCATACAGACATTTTCCAACCAAGGAGAGGTGTCACAAAAGTCAGAAATAGCGTTAAAATGAATCACTTACCTTTTGATGATCTTCATCTGATGGCACTCCCAGGTCTTCATGTTAGACAATAAATGTTTGATTTGTTCTTTAACTTTTTATCGGGATCGATATGACAACATCCAGTCGAAGTACAGGGCGCCAAATTCAAAAAACAGAAATCTCATAAATAAATTCCTCAGACATTCATGTGTTTTTATATCATTTTAAAGGTAGTCTTGTCGTAGTTTTGTCGTAGTCTTGTCAGCAAAAGCACTACAAACGATTATGTTAGGTCACCACAAAACCACAATAACCACAGCCATTTTTTCCAGCTTTCACAAAAACTAGAAATAGAGATAAAATGAATCACTAACCTTTGATTATTTTCATCAGATGACACTCATAGGACTTCATGTTACACAATACATTCATGTTTTGTTTGATTAAGTTCATATTTATATAAAAAAAATCGGAGTTTACATTGACGCATTAGATTCACTAGTTGCAAAAACATCAAGTGACTTTGCATAGCCACATCGTTTCAACAGAAATACTCATCATAAATATAGATGATAATACAAGTTATACACATGGAATTATAGATATACCTCTCCTTAATGCAACCGCTGTGTCAGATTTCAAAAAACTTTACGGAAAAATAAACCATGCAATAATCTGAGACGGAGCTCAGATGAATAGCCAAATTAGCCGCCATGTTGGACTCAACAGAAACCAGAAAATACATGATAAATGTTTCCTTACCCTTGATGAATTCATCAGAATGCAGTCCTAGGAATCCCAGGTTCACAATAAATGCTTGAATTGTTCGTTAACCTTTCACGAGCCTCTACCACGGGTCCGGGAGCACCCCCCCCCCCCCCCCCCCCCCCACACTGATTAGCATCGCTAGCATAGCGTCACAATTAAATAGTAGCATCTAAATATCATTAAATCACAAGTCCAAGACACCTAATGAAAGATACAGATCCTGTGAATAAAGCCACCATTTCAGATTTTTAAAATGTTTTACAGGGAAGACACAATATGTAAATCTATTAGCTAAACACGTTAGCAAAAATCACAATTTTTCTTTGTCCACCATTTTCTCTCAACACCAGTAGCTATCACCAATTCGGCTAAACTAAGATATTGATAGCCACTAACCAAGAAAAAAACTCATCAGATGACAGTCTGATAACCTATCCTATACCATAAATATGTTTTGTTAGAAAAATGTGCATATTTCAGGTATAAATCATAGTTTGCCATTGTAGCCACCATCACAAATCTCACCAAAGCTCCTAGAATTACTACAGAGAGCAACTTGTATTACCAATTTACTCATCATAAAACATTTCTTAAAAATACACAGCACATAGCAATGGAAAGACACAGATCTTGTGAATTCAGACAACATTTCAGATTTTCTAAGTGTTTTACGGCGAAAACACAATAAATCGTTATATTAGCATACCACATATGCAAACGTTACCCGAGCACTGATTCAAGCCAAAGAGAGCGATATCGTTATCATCGCCAAAATATATTAATTTTTTCACTAACCTTCTCGGAATTCTTCAGATGACACTCCTGTAACATCATATTACAACATACATATAGAGTTTGTTCGAAAATGTGCATATTTAGCCACCAAAATCATGGTTAGACAATGACAAAAGTAGCACAGCTGTTCAGAAAATGTCGTGCACCATATTAGACAGTGATCTAGTCTTATACATAAATACTCATAAACTTGACTAAAAAATACAGGGTGGACAGCGATTGATAGACAATTTAATTCTTAATACAATCGCGGAATTACATGTTTTAAATTATCCTTACTTTTCAATACAGGTTGCGCCAAGCGAAGCTATAGCAAACAAAATGGCGGCATAAGCGTTTAACATTTTTCGACAAACACGATTTATCATCATAAATTGTTCTTACTATGAGCTGTTCTCCCATCAGAATCTTGGGCAATGAATCCTTTCTTGGGTATTATCTTCTTTTGGTCGAAAGATGTCCACTTGTCCGTCGAAATGCCCACTAACGTACGACCGGGACCCCGAAACGTGCCCGGAGCTTCAAAGTGTATTACAAAGTAATGCCTCAAAATCGCACTAAACGGATATAAATTGCTATAAAACGGTTTAAATTAACTACCTTATGATGTTTCTAACACCTATAACGAGTAAAAAGATGACCAACGCTATATTACTGGCTAAACCAAGGCTTGGAAAAAGGCCAGTCAGATATCCTTCTTGCGTTGAGCGCAGAGTCCAAAGGAACGCTACTTCCGGTATTTGGTGATTTATAGAGCCCATGATTGCGCAATCGACTCCATTCAAATTGTCACCACTTACTGACATCTAGAGGAAGGCGTGGGCAGTGTTTGTATCCTCATAGGATCTACAGTGGCTTTAAAACTGATCTGGAACCAGAGGCCAAGAGTTCTGAAAACTCACTCACTGGGAGGAAAAGTGCTGTAGAATGAGTTCTGTTCCACTCAGAGACATAATTCAAACGGCTATAGAAACTAGAGAGTGTTTTCTATCCAATAATAACAATAATATGCATATTGTACGAGCAAGAATTGAGTACTAGGCAGTTTAATCTGTAGAGAAAATTATGCTAATGCGAAACAGCACCCCCTATAGTTGCAAGAAGTTAATGTCCGTTATTTATGTCAAATTAGCTACTTTCGAATTGTTTACCAAACACCCTAACCAAAGTCTCAAAGCGCGACCACTATAAAGTGACAAAATGTCCAAACGTTCCGTTACAGTCAGTAGAAACATGTCAAACGATGTACTGAATCAATCTTTAGAATGTTGTTAACATACATCTTGAATAACGTTCCAACCGGAGAATTACATCGACTTCAATTGAGAGAGGCATCTCCGTTCCATATCACGTGAACGCGCAAGGTGAAAGCATGGTCGGCTAGTGGCAGTGGTGAATCATCGTTCCTTCAATTTCTGTCTCCCCCTTCACATTAGATTCACCAGACAAAGTTTTATTGACTGTTGACATCTAGTGGAAGCCGTAGGAAGTGAAAACTCATCAATGGCTCGCTGTGATTTCTTTGAGAGCTTGGTTGAAAATTGGCACCCCCAGAAAAACTACAAACAGGAAGTGGAACTTCTCAGGTTTTTGCCTGTCATGTGAGTTCTGTTATACTCACAGATATAATTCAAATAGTTTTAGAAACTTCAGAGTGTTTTCTATCCAATATGAATAATAATATGCATATATTAGCAACTGGGACTGAGGAGGAGGCCGTTTAATATGGGCACCTCTGTGCACCTTTCCTCCAAGCCACTCAATACTGCCCCTGCAGCCATAAGAAGTTAAAGTACATCTTTATGTCCAAATACCTCCTTTTTGTTCACGCGTTTAGTCCAGTAATCCAAATGCACAAAGTCCAGAGGAAAAGTCAAAAAAGTTCCATTAAAGTTTGTAGAAACATGTCAAACGATGTATATAATCAATCTTTAGGATGTTTTTATCATAAATCTTCAAAAATATTCCAAATGAACAATTCCGTTGTCATTAGAAAGGAAAGAGAACGAGCGTCTCGCTCACGCGCGAGACTAAACTAATGTCTTTCAGCTTGACCACTTGTTGAAACAGCTCTTATTCGAATCCCCTTTCACAATACAAGCCTGAAACAACTTCTAAAGACTGTTGACATCTACTGGAAGCCTTAGGAAATGCAATCTGACCCCACAGACACTGGATACTAGATCGGCATTCACTTAAAAAACTACAAACTTTAGAATTCCCACTTCCTGGTTGGATTTTTCTCTGGTTTTTGCCTGCCATATGAGTTATGTTATACTCAGACATTATTTGAACAGTTTTAGAAACTTTAGAGTGTTTTCTATCTAAATCTACCAATTATATGCATATCCTAGCTTCCGGGCCTGAGTATCAGGCAATTTACTCTGGGCACACTTTTCATCCGGATGTCAAACTACTGCCCCCTACCCAAGAGCGGTTAAAGGGTGCGTTACTGTGTTTAGGTAGTGGAATTACTTAAGCCTCTTTTCACGTCTATGGACACACACACACCCCTTTAGGCTGGTTAAAGGCATGGCAAGTAGGAGTGGCAATACATTATGCTACTATTCTCAATAGTTTCCCATCTAGGTTGTCTATACCTGGTGGCTTATATTTTTTTATGGATAACAATAGTTTCTACACCTCTTCCGCACATACTTCACCAAATTCAAAACGGCAATCCTTCTTTCATTATTAGATCTTAAATACACAAATACCGTATGATGGTTTACTGTTGAATGTTGTCATTTCACTTCTCAGTTTATCTACTTTACCAGTCAAATAGTAATTGAAATTAATATTTGAAATTGTTGGCTCTATCACAAGGTTGTGTTATAAATGACCGATCAACTTCAATAAACGATGGATATGTATTGGGTTTTCTGCCCGTAAAATAATGTTAAGTGCTCCAAAGTATTTTTCTATAGATTGTAATTTATCTCATTTTGTTAATGTCTTATTTTTTTTGTTAAGTTTAGTTACAACATTTCTCAATTGACAGTATGTCAACCAATCAGCAGAGCAACCTGACTTGTTTTCCACTTTCTTTGCACAATTTCTTTGAACCATACCATTTTTGAAATTAATCATCTATCCAGAGGGCTGTAACAGTCCTCACAGTTAGTTTCTTACAATTGGCAAGAATTATGTTACAAGTACTGCATCTGGATTTTCTTCCTTTAGACCAACATATTTTTACATCTTCAACAAAAGAGTACATTAGGCCCTGCCTTTGGTTCTTTGACTTTCTTTGTTATTGGCACAATGTTATGGTCACCAATGGGAACTGCTATTTCTTTGGAGCAAAGCTCTGCAGCATTAGTGAACATATGATCCATACACATGGATGTCACAGATCCAACACTATTGGTATACACTTTATTTGGTTGAGTGATAACCTGGGTCATGTTACAGGCATTAGTCACAGTAAGAAGCTTCCTCTTGAGAGGACGTACATATCCCTACCAGAAACCATGGATTAGAGGCGTAATCAGCAATGAGCTCAAGGCTAGAGCTGCTGCTTTCAAGTAGCGGGACACTAATCCGGATGCTCATAAGAAATACCACAACGCCCTCCGACGAACCATCAAACAGGCAAAGCGTCAATACCGGTCTAAGATCGAATCCTGCTACACATTGTTTGCAAGGCTTGCAAACAATCACTGATTACAAAGGGAAACCCAGCCACTAGCTGTCTAGTGACGTGAGCCTAGTAGATGAGCTAAATGCCTTCTACGCTTGCTTCGAACAAAGCAACACTGAACCATGCATGAGCGCACCAGCTGTTCTGGATGCCTGGGTTCACGCTCTTCGTAGCCTATGTGAGTAAGATATTTAAACAGGTTAACATTCACAAGGTCGCAGGGCCATACGGATTACCAGGACACGTACTCAGAGCATTCCCTTTCCCACCTGGACAAGAGGAACACCTACAGTATGTGAGAATGACTACAGCTCAGCGTTCAACACCATACTGCCCTCCAAGCTCATCACTAAGCTAAGTACCCTGGGACTGAACACCTCCCTCAGAAGGCAGCAACACATCTACCACACTGATTCTCAACACAGGTGCCCCTCAGGGGTGCGTGCTTAGTCCCCTCCTGTACTCCGTATTCACCCATAACTGCAGCACGTCTCCAATATCATCAAGTTTCCCGACAGCACGACGGTGCTAGGCCTGATCACCGACAGATGAGACAGCCTATAGGGAGGAGGTCAGAGACCTGGCAGTGTGGTTTCAGGATAGCAACCTATCCCTCAACATCAGCAAGACACAGGAGCTTATCGTGGACTACAAGAAACGCAGGGCCGAGCACACCCCCATTCACATCAACAGGGCTTTAGTGGAGCTGGTCGAAAGCTTCAAGTTCCTCAGTTTCAACATCAATAAGTTATTAATTACACTTTGAATTGTGTATCAATACACCCAGTCACTACAAAGATACAGCCGTCCTTCCTAACTCACTTGCCGGAGAGGAAGGAAACCACTCAGGGATTTTACCATGAGTCCATTGATGATTTTAAAACGGTTACAGAGTGATAGGTAATAGCTGAGGATGGATCAACAACATTGTAGTTACTCCACAATGCTAACCTAATTGACAAAGTGAAAATAAGGAAGCTTGAATCTATGGCTAGTCCTGAAAATGGTTGTCTAGCGATGATCGTCAACCAATTTGACAGAGCTTGAAGACTTTTGAAAAGAATAATGGGCAAATGTTGTACAATACAGGTGTGTTAAAGACTTACCCAGAAAGACTCAGAGCTGTAATCGCTACCAAAGTCGATTCTAACATGTATCGACTCAGGGGGTTGACTACTTATCGAATGAAGACATATCAGTATTTTCTTTTTCATATTTCTTTTTACGAATGTTAGAATTTTTCTTCCTCTTTGACAGTGTATTTTGTGTAGACCATTGACAACAAACGTTACCACTTTGTAACGACAAAATGTGGAAATGCTGAAGGGGTGTACTTTGAAGGCACTGTATCTGGCTAAATTCTCTGGTGACAAAGGTTACATAGAAATTAAGCTACTTTATATTAAGGGTAAAGTGATTCATAATCTCAAAACAAATCTAACCAATGCAAGATTAAAACAACCTGGTAAGATGACCCTTTTCACATTGGAGATGAACTTTACCCGCCTGGTCCCAGATCTGTTTGTGCTGTGTTGCCTACTCATGTGGTCATTGGCAAGATGGCACAAACAGATCTGGGACCAGGCCAGAACTTTACTGCCTCAGAGTGAAACTAGGCCATGGCACCGAGGGAGCAGCCACGGACTGGTGCCAGGTCATAAACAAGATTGTCTGAAAGATTGGGAGGAATTTCCCACTTTCTTTCAACTGAGTGATGAGCTTCCCGTGCCCAGCCGTATCCGTGTCAGGGAAGAGATATAGGGCTCTATTTTCAGCTGGCGTTAAGGCAGCGCTAGTGTCAAACACACGCTCTTTGGCAATTTTTGACTTGTAAAAGCCAGCGCTCTGCTGTTTTGCCTGTCTTATAGCAGCTCGCTTGCACTGAGGTAGGAGGGGTGGACATAATTAAGGTGTGACCTTTTAAAACATGTGCCTATGTGCAAATTTCAAGCAGAGATACTGGTGATATTTAAGACTCACTGGTCATAGCGGTAATGCAATCGACTATGGCATTGCATTTTCCAGCGGAGGCGCACTGTAGCCTATAACCAATGTTTTATTCAAATATTACGAGCAGAAAAAAACAGACATTACAGTTTTTTCTTCATATTGGACTTTTTTTTTTTGTCCATGCAGCTTCTGTAAAAATTTTGGCCTCATTAGGTCTATGTGCGATGCCCATTTGAATGAAAGGTGTCAGTGACTGTAGGAAGTCTGTTTAGAAACATCACAAAATTACAATAGACTGCTTATTATCTTTCCTTGATCATTTTGAAAAAAGATTGTATCTTCCACTTTCATCTGTTGGACCTGTTTGTAACTTGGCCTATTGTAGGGTTACTGTATGCTATTTAATTAAGTGATAATTCCCGAGAAGACGGTATTTGGAGGATATATTGGTACGGGGTGTTAAGCCTGAGATGAAGTTGAGGTCCAGCAAACTGCCAATATATTCACCAAACACAGGCTTCGAGGGCATTATCACTTTTATACAACGGGTTACCAACATATTCAAATAATTATTGACATATTTGCATAAACATTATTTTAATGCATTTATTCATACTATTTCATCTTTTCACGAGACATAGTCCCGACACAAATCTAAGGTTGCTACCCAAGCCGGCTGTTCGTTCTATCGTTTCGGTTGCCGGAGACGCGACCCAGTTTATTCTGTATCTATGGACGTTCGTTCGTCAGTCATTCGTTCTGAATGCTCCATTGCCATACTGGATGGCTACGTTCTTATCCCTTGCTAGCTTGCTAACCAACTACGGCTAACTTACAGTCACGTCAAACAGTGCAACCAGAATAACAGCAAAGTAGCTGCATTTGCATTTGTTTAAGCTGTTTTATAGTGACGTTTCTTTGTATATATCTATAAAAATTATGCCAGCTGATTCATGATTTCCACTACCTGAGAAAAGCTGTCTGTCTGTTTCATCCCGACTCCTGACAAGTTCATTACTATAGGACAGCTGGAGATCATATTTGGATATTGAAACAATGTTGCAAATGTCGGAGAGACAGACGGCAAGGTTTATACAAATCTCCAAATGCTAGTCTAAAACAAATGGGATATCATGTCTAGATGCTTTTTATAGTGGAGATGAAGTTTATAAATTGCCTGGCTGGGCAGATCAGATGGAACCGAGTAAATAGGCTTTTCAACATCATAGCTTTAGCCGGTGGTAACTTGTGGAATAAACACCAGCTGTAATGCGGTTTTAACCAATCAGCATCCAATATTAGACCCACACGTTCTATAATAAATTATATTCAATGGATAGGACAAACTTTCATGCCTCCATCCGAAGAGACCTTAGGCCTACGTGTGCACACATTGCCTTGTGCTCATGGAATGAGACATGATTTAAGATTATGCTTTTGACCCAATCCGATGTAGAGATATTGTTGTTAGTAAAAAAAAAAAAAAAGGATTGTTTTTAATTTAATTTGGTTAAAAACCAAACTTATAAGATTCACCGTCCATTGGTTTATGGTGAGAATGTACACTAACACAATGGTAAATCTAAGCGTTGTGGCGGTAGCGTTATAGGTACCTATAACACAGCGCTTAGATTTCCCAATGGTGTTAGGTTTGTTAAAATATACACCACAAAGTTTGGGAGGAGATGGGTGTTGACAAAAATGCAAAAAATAAAGTGGTGCTAGATCAAAAAACTGTATTATTCACTTATAGCATGATATTTAATATCCATAATTAGCATTTTGCCATAAAATCCTATTCCTTCACTTTACCTCTATTCTAACTTTTTGTTATGTGTTGTCTTTGTTTTATGTTTCCTATGTTTCATCCCATCTGGAAAATGGAGGTGAAAAATACCACTTTTTTTTCATAATCACCCACTCTTAACTCATTTTAGGAATGCAACAGCCCAAAGTTGTGAAATAGTCTGTGGATGGATATCTCTGGAGTAAAAAAAACTTGCTCTGGTATAATGCCAGACACAATTTACACCCCAGCTGTCCCATTACATAGGTAGGTGTGTTGGATTGTGAAATCAGCTTTGTATGTATTAATGGTTCCTCACTAGGCGATTTAAGGTTTTGATTTGATTCATTTATTTTGATTAAAAGTAGTCCGCTAGTCATTGTTTCCCATCACGCCACGTATAAAAAAAACAGGATAAATGGTACCCCGCCCGAGACTTGGTCCATAACCTTTTAGTGGGCAGTTCCTCCTTTGTGTCTGGCCCGGCGTCGCCCAGGCTGTTGCCGTGGTAATATAACATACAAGATCTGGCCCCCACGTCACACTGGGGTTTCAGCACGCTTTTAATTTTTTTTTGATTTAGTCTAGTCTTAGTCATTTTGACTAAAATATCATTCAGTCTTAGTCACATTTTTTTGTCATTTGAATAATGATTTAGTCTAGTTATTGTCAAAATGACAGTGGTCCATTTTAGTAAACTAAATACCCTTTAGTCACTAAACACCCTAATTTTGGTCACATCACATTTGTATTGCCTCATTACCCTATAGCAAACATAAATCACTGACTTCCATGTGCACAAACATACATAGCCTTGTCCTACCAACATATTTTTTCTGCATAACATCCTATGGAACACATTACTCTGCAGTAGATAGGGCTCCAGACTAACATTTACCCCTGGTGCCACTAACTTTTTTAGTTTGTGGCACCAGCCCATGATTTGGTCGTACCATTTTTTTCCCCTGCAGCGTCAAGTAATAGGAACACATTTGTAATCAGTTTCTGAAGTCTTTCACCATGCTTTAGACTGTGTAACAGGCCACTAAGATGGTAGGCTGTTCAATAAATACAGTACTTTGTCTCATCTAACATGTCGAACAGTATAGCATGATTCAAGATATTTTGAAATGCAACCTGATACCATGATTGTGGGTTGACAATAGGTTGCTATATTTTACTGTTAAAATCCAGAATTTTCCTACATCACTCTGTGCGCTAGTATCATAGGCTAATTTATTTTGGTGCTAATTCACCACATGCGAAAGTGTAAACTCAAAACACGAAGCTAGATTACTAACACTAAATATAATACCCACTGCTCGTAGTCATGTATTAATCCAACAGTAAATGAAATGTCCTTAACAAACGTAGTATACTTTGAACTCGCAATGGCCGACGCGTCATTGTACATTTCGTATGCTTCATATCTTAAAGCCATATCAAATATCCCCCTTGTTAAATAGTTGCTATTGGGCTTAATATTAAGAGATGCCAACAAAAATGTGTACCCACAGGAAGCTGAGAACAACAGTAATTGCTTCCAAAGCCATGTATTTCCCGCAATTGGATTTTGAAATGTTATACGATAAGAAACCATTTTTCTCTCTCCCGGAGTACACATCAAGTGGCTCACTCATCACAGCAGCAGGCCCCAGCCAGTGAAACATGGACTTTACCAACTCATGGTTTTAGTGGGCAAAAATAGGACTTTTTGAAACTTTTGAGTTAGGTGACTATGTAATGAATGTTCAGATCGCTCTGATGCGACCAATTAAAACATTTACTCGCTCAGCTAAGTCAAAAGGTCACAAAATGTGACTAAAGGGTCGTGGTCTAGAGCCCTGCCCCTTGACATAATGTAGCTATATTGTATTCAAGGTTCTGTCATAAGTAGTGGTCTCGTACTGTAGTTGCAGCAAACTAATTAGCTAGCATTATCAATCCGTTATTACCTGAGCGTATATTTTGGGATGATGTACTTTCAGATTGTCTCTTGAGGTTGGTAGTATTTTTTTCCCTGTGAACTTGGGTGCAAACGCTATCTTCCCATGTGGAAAAGTTGCATTCGGTCTTGTTTGAATCGACACGATAAGTGAAGTGGTGCCAATCGTTGCCCCTTTTCTACCTGGAGCTTGTACCACCGGGCGAGTAGCCATGGCGTGTGCCTTATTTGTTTTGCCACCAGATTGGAGAAAGGTTGCCGAGCAGAGAGGTGACTTGTGAATGAACTGGGCATGTTATTTATTTTAAACCAATAACAGTATTGCAATATTGCAATGAGATAGCAGAATTGTACGGCTAATGTTATGCGTGCTTTTGATTGGACCAAACAAATGCAACTGAAAGCGTTCAATCTCTCCTAAAACTATTTTCATCTAGTCTCGTTTTCATCATCCGAAATGCTAGAGGCTGAACGAACTTGAACATTTCAAAAGCAACTGGCCTTGACAACATTCCTGACAGATTTCTAAAGGATGCTGTGGTAATCGTCCCCCTGTGTAACTCACATTGTGAATCTGTCTATTGAACTATGGTGTTTTCCCAGTGAACTAAAACTTGCAAGGGTTATTCCTTTATATAAAAAAGGGAATACGTTAGATCATGGAAACTATCGGGCTGTCTCAATCCTGTGTGCTTTATCGAAGGTCATGGAAAAGATTATGTTTGAGCAGATTGACAGTTATATTTCCTTACATAACCTATTCTATGAGCGCCAATCTGGCTTCAGGAAATTCCATTCCACTGACACCTGTCTACAATATCTGACTGACCACATAAGGAAGGAAGTAGATGGAGGGAAATGTTGTGTTATGGTTATGTTAGATCTCCAAAAGGCGTTCAGTACAGTGGATCATGAGATTCTGTTAATCAAACTAAGAGCCATGGGGTTTAACAACTTAGCAGTAAAATGGGTCAGCTCTTACCGCAAGGAAGAAAACAGAATGTGGATGGGACCCTGTCTAAACCCAAAGTCTTGAACTGTGGGGTACCCCAAGGGAGTGTGCTGGGTCCACTTTTATTTATATTGTATATAAATGATCTGATATCTGCCTGTACATGTGACCTTTTCCTATATGCAGATGATGCTGCACTGTTGGTTTCCCACAAAGACAAAAATGTGGTTGAGAAAGCCCTCAGTTCTGAACTTCTGAATGTCAGTAAATGGCTATATAACAATAAGCTCTCACTTCACCTTGGAAAAACAGTCCATCTTGTTCGGGTCCAAAGTGAAACTGTGGAAATGTCCAGATTTTAAGGTGGTAGTAGATGGCATAGTAGCCGCAGCAAAATACTCTTAAGTATCTTGGATGTGTGCTAGATAACCATCTGACAGGGGAGAGCATGGCACAAAATGTTATCGCCAAAGTGAACCATAAAATTAGGTTCCTGGCTAGAACTTCCAAATATCTGGATAAGAATGCAATGGGGACATTGGCAAGGGGCTCTTGTTCAGTGCCACTTCGACTATGCATGCTCTTTCTGGTACAATAGTGCCCCCAAGATATTAAAAAATCAATTGCAGACATACCAGAACAAATTAGTCAGGATTATTTTTAAACTTCCAGCACTTACGCATCTTGACTATTCCCACCTTGAAAGCCTTAGGTGACTTAAAGTGGAGGAGAGAGTTGCTCAGATAAAATGGTGTCTTGTACATCAGATTGTCCACAGTATGGTCCCCAGATACTTATGTAACTACTTTAACTTGGTCCGGGATAACCATAACGATTCAACTAGGAGTCAAACTGACGTTGTTCCTTTTAGATTAAAAGTGGTATGGGGAAAGAAACATTTTAATACTCGGCTGCCATTCTTTGGAATAATCTTCCAAAGAATTAGAAATGTATAACCTCCATACGTAGTTTCAAGTTCGCACTGAAAAATTGGCTAAATTGTAGCATGTCTCAAAAGTGAGTGATACGATTAAAGTAGGTGGCGGAGAGGGATATGCCCGGGATAGCATATGGTCTGCCTTTTTGGTGCCTGATGTTTATTATAATGTGATTGTCGTATATGTGTGTGTATATATATATATGTGTGTGTGTGTATGTATGTATGTATGTGTGTGTGTGTGTATATATATATATATATATATATATATATATATATATATATATATATATATATATATATATATATATATATACAGTATATATATATATACAGTATATCAGAAAAGTGAGTACACCCTTCACATTTTTTTATTTTCATGTGACAACACTGAAGAAATGACACTTTGCTACAATGTAAAGTAGTGAGTGTACAGCTTGTAGAACAGTGTAAATTTGCTGTCCCCTCAAAATAACTCACAGCCATTAATGTCTAAACCGCTGGCAACAAAAGTGAGTGCACCCCTAAGTGAAAATGTCCAAATTGGGCCCAATTAGCCATTTTCCCTCCCTGGTGTCATGTGACTCGTTAGTGTTACAAGGTCTCAGGTGTGAATGGGGAGCAGGTGTGTTAAATTTGGTGTCATCGCTCTCACACTCCCTCATACTGACTGGTCACTGGAAGTTCAACATGGGAGTGTATATGTATGTGTGTATATATATATTTGTATGTATACAGTTGAAGTCGGAAATATGCATACACTTATGTTGGAGTCATTAAAACTTGTTTTTCAACCACTTCACACATATTTTGTAAACAACTATAGTTTTGGCAAGTCGTTTAGGACATCTACTTTGAGTATGACACAAGTAATTTTTCCAACAATTGTTTACAGACAGATTATTTCACTTACAATTCACTGTGTCACAATTCCAGTGGGTCAGAAGTTTACATACACTAAGTTGACTGTGCCTTTTAAACAGCTTGGAAAATTCCCGAAAATTATGTCATGGCTTTAGAAGCTTTTGATAGGCTAATTGACATAATTCGAGTCAATAGGAGTAGTACCTGTGAATGTATTTCAAGGCCTACCTTCAAACTCAGTGCCTCTTTGCTTGACATTATGGGAAAATCAAAAGAAATCAGCCAAGACCTCAGAAAAATAATTGCCCTCCACAAGTCTAGTTCATCCTTGGGAGCAATTTCTAAACGCCTGAAGGTACCACGTTCATCTGTACAAACAATAGTACGCAAGTATAAACACCATGGGACCACGCAGGCGTCATACCGCTCAGGAAGCAGATGCATTCTGTGTTCTAGAGATGAACATACTTTGGCGCGAAAGGTGCAAATGAATCCCAGAACAACAGTAAATGATCTTTATCCACAGAAAAACTAGTCCTACATCGACATAACCTGAAAGACCGCTCAGCAAGGAAGAAGCCACTGCTCCAAAACCGCCATAAAAAAGCCAGATTACGGTTTGCAACTGCACATGGGGACAAAGATCATACTTTTTTGAGCAACGTCCTCTGGTCTAATGAAAACAAAATAGAACTGTTTGGCCATAATGACCATTTTTATGTTTGGAGGAGAAAGGGGGACGCTTGCAAGCCGAAGAACACCATGGGACAAAATTCACCCAACTTATTGTGGGAAGCTTGGGGAAGGCTACCTGAAACATTTGACCCAAATCAAACAATTTAAAGTCAATGCTAACAAATACTAATTGAGTGTATGTAAACTTCTGACCCACTGGGAATGTGATGAAAGAAATAAAAGCGGAAATAAATAATTCTCTCTCCTATTATTTTTGACATTTCACATTCTTAAAATAAAGAGGTGATCCTAACTGACCTAAAACAGGGAATTTTTACTAGCATTAAATGTCAGGAATTGTGAAACTGAGTTTAAATGTATTTGGCTAAGGTGTATGTAAACGTCCATATTAAGGGTATGTGAGACAAGGAAGATGTACCTGTCAATAGTTGTTTATTAGGAACGGAAAATGTATTAATTATCGGATGTTGTGAAACAAATAATTGTCTGTCATTGTCTGTTGTCATTTTACAATCGCCACCTAACCTTGTTATATCCCCCCGTTCTCTTTCCCTCTTCAAAATGACCACAATGGAAATCAGCTGTTAACCTCTCTAGGATTCCCACCTCATCAACAGCCAAAGCTACACTTGTTGTAAATCCAGCCAAAGTGTCCGATTTCAAAAAGGTTTTACGACGAAAGCACACCAAACGATTATGTAAGGTAGGAGCCAGGTCACAGAAAAAGACAGCCATGTTTCCAGCTAAAGAGAGCATTAACAAAAAGCAGAAATAGAGATAAAATTAATCACTAACTTTTGATAATCTTCATCAGATGACACTCATAGGACTTCCTGTTTCACAATACATATATTTTATGTTCGGTAAAGTTCATAGTTATATCCAAAAATCTGAGTTTAGGCAAGACGCTACTGTATCACTTGGCAAAAAGCCTGAGAAAATGCATAGCGCCACATTAAAATGAATGACTATAAAAATTACTATAAAATCAAACTTTCATTAAATCACACATGAAATATACCAAATTAAAGCTACACTGGTTGTGAATCCAGCCGACATGTCAGAATTCAAATAGGCTTTTCAGCGAAACCATACGATGCTATTATCTGAGCATAGCACCATTGTAAACAAAAGAGAGAAAACATTTCAACCCTGCAGGAGCGACACAAAACGCTGAATAAAAATATAATTCATGCCTTACCTTTGACGAGCTTCTGTTGTTGGCACTCCAATATGTCCCATAAACATCACAAATGGTCCTTTTGTTCAATTAATTCCGTCGATATATGTCCAAATGTCCATTTATTTGGCACGTTTGATCCAGAAAAACACCGGTTCCAACTTGCTCAAACATAACGATAAAAAATATCTAAGGTTACCTTTAAACTTTGCCAAAAAATGTCAAACTACTTATGTAATACAACTTTAGGTATTTTTTAACCTGTCTAGGATCAGCGTGGCGCTAGCGGCACACCCCCCCCCCCCCCCCCCCACTGAAAAACCAGTGCCGCGAAATTCAAAAAAAATATTTTTTTTAAATATTTAACTTTCACACATTAAAGTCCAATACAGCTAATGAAAGACACAGATCTTGTGAATCCAGTCAACATGTCCGATTTTTAAAATGTTTTACAGGGAAGACACAATATGTAAAGATGTACATCTATTACCTAAAAACACATTAGCATAATCCACCATCTTTTATTTGTCCACCAACACCAGTAGCCATCACCAATTCGGCTAAACTAAGATATTTATAGCCCCTAACCAACAAAAAAACTCATCAGATGACAGTCTGATAACATATTTATGGTATGGGATAGGTTTTGTTAGAAAAAAGTGCATATTTCAGGTAGATGGCATAGGTTACAATTGCACCCACCGTCACAAATGGAATAGAAAAACTACTTAGAGCAACGTGTTTACCTACTTACTAATCATCAAACATTTCGTAAAAATACACAGCATACACGAATCGAAAGACACAGATCCTGTGAATACAGACAATATTTCAGATTTTCTAAGTGTCTTACAGCGAAAACACAATAAATCGTTATATTAGCATAGCACATAGCACATAGCAGCCCAGCATTGATTCTAGCCAAAGTGAGCGATAACGTCAACATCGCCAAAAATATATTAATTTTTTCACTAACCTTCTCAGAATTCTTCAGATGACACTCCTGTAACATCATATTACACATTCCATATAGAGTTTGATCGAAAACGTTTATATTTAGCCACCAAAATCATGGTTAGACAATGTGAAATGTAGCTCAGCTGGTCAGAAAATGTCCTTGCGCCACTTAGACAGTGATCTACTCTTATACATAAATACTCATAAACGTGACTAAAAAATATAGGGTGGACAGGGATTGATAGACAATTTAATTCTTAATACAATTGCGGAATTACATTTTTTAATTTATCCTTACTTTTCAATACAGTTTGCGCCAAGCGAAGCTACGTCAAAAAACATGGCGTCCTAAGCCACTAAAATGTTTCGACAGAAACACGATTTATCATAATAAAAATTTCCTACTTTGAGCTGTTCTTACATCAGTATCTTGGGCAAAGGATCCTTTCTTGGGAGTAATCGTCTTTTGGTGGAAAGCTGTCCTCTTGCCATGTGGAAATGCCAACTGCGTTCGGGATGAACTGAAAAGCGTGCCCAGCTATTCACATCGTTTCAAAAATAAATGTCCCAAAATCGCACTAAACGGATATAAATTGCTATAAAACGCTTTAAATTAACTACCTTATGATGTTTTTAACTCCTATAACGAGTGAAAAGATGACCGGAGAAATATAACAGGCTAAACTAACGCTTGGAACAGGAGCGGTCGGTGTCCTCCACGCGCGTTACGCACCAAGAAAAGACTTGCTAGCTACAGGGTTTTTTAATTTGTAGGGCCTGTGAACGCGCAATCGACCCCATTGGAATCGTCATCACGTAAAGGCATCCAGGGGAAGACGTAAGCAGTGTCCGTATAGTCATAGCAATAACAGTGCCCTTTTAACTGACTTCAGAACAGTGGCCAACATTTCTGAAATCTGACTCCATGTCAGGGAAATTGCTGTAGAATGGGCTCTGTTCCACTTAGAGACAAAATTTCAACTCCTATAGAAACTATAGACTGTTTTCTATCCAATAATAATAATAATATGCATATTGTACGATCAAGGATTTTGTGGGAAGCCGTTTCAAAAATTACCCAATTAGCATAAATAGTCTCAACAGCGCCCCCATCCTCAACAGGTTAACGTTAATAATCGATAAAATTGAAGACGGGATGATATGTGTTCAGTACAGGATTAAAACGATATGTAGCATGCCTTCTGTTTGATTGAAACGCATGTCTAGGACACCAGGAGTGCCTCGACTTCAAGATGGCCGTATTTCTTCATTACACAAAGGAATAACCTCAACCTACTTCTCACAACTGTTGACATCCAGTGAAAGCCGTATGAACTGCAAGCAAGTTGCTTAGAAATCTGGTGTCCCAATAAAAACTAATTGAAAAGACGGTGACCTCAAAAAAAATAAAGAAATCTGAATGGTTTGTCCTCGGGGTTTCGCCTGCTAATTAAGTTCTGTTATACCCACAGACATGATTCAAACAGTTTTAGAAACTTCAGAGTGTTTTCTATCCAAATTTACTAATAATATGCATATCTTATCTCCTGGCGATGAGTAACTGGCAGTTGAATTTGGGTATGTTTTTCATCCAAACGTGAAAATGCTGCCCCCTACCCTAGAGAAGTTAAGCTTTATTGTGTTATCCTTGATGATTTTCTTAAATTGTATGTGGAGGCGTCACCAGCTGGAGCGCCGTTATGTATGGATTTTACAAATTGTCAAATAAATTCAATCAATCAATTAACTGCCACTGAATAAATAGGTGTTTGACAAATATTTTCGTCACTCTTTTTCTTTGACTAAATTAAGACTGGGTTGCAGTCCTAGTCATCTCTTAATGGAGTAAAACATAGTCGTGACTGTTGTTTTCGTAATCAGTGGCTGTATTGGAGGGGGAGTTGTTCCTCTCTTAGACAGTCAGTAATTAGTACCACGAGGTGTGCTCTTCACCTCTGTCTGCTATGCAATTAGCTATTACTGTTAGTGCTTCAGTCTCCCTTGTTTTCTCAGTGGCAGCCGTGTCAGCGGAGGTCTCTGAGCCGAAACTAACACGCTTCTGCAGAGTTATTCAACGACAGAAAGAGAGGAAGGTTTCACACCACTCTCATTTGAGTATCTTACCTAGTTATTTTCAGATCTCATTTTGCTCTTTTTGTAGCTTTGTCAACTATGTGTGTGTTTTCTATACCTGTTCGCTCCTGTCCCTGGGCTTTACAGACGCTCCCCACCCCTTGGCTGCAACCCTTCTATTTGGAATTCCTGGTCTCCGGCAGCGTTTGTAACTGCTGATCTGTGGGCAAGAACACCAAGGAAATCTCAGCCTATGCTGCTCTTCAGTTCCTAGAATTTTTTGGCCTGACAGCGATATGGATCACCCCAGAGAACACTGCCCTATTTCTATCTGACTATGTGTTTTCAGTGAGTCTGAGAGCATTGGGTTGTCGTGGTGGTGGCACAGGGCTACTAATTTCTCCTAAGTGGATATTTAATTTTTTTCTCCTTCGCTCACCTGTCCATCTCCTCCTTTGACTTCCATGCGGTCACTGTCTCTTGTCAACTCAAGCTTAACATTGTTCTCATCTATCGCCCACCAGGTGCCCTTAGAGAGTTACTCAATGTGCATGACACCTTGATAAGCTAATTTCCTGAAGATGGCTCAACGCTCTTCATACTGGGCGACTTCAACGTCTACCTTCGATCAATTTCTGTCCCCTCCTTGCCTCTTTTGAACTCGCCCTTTCCCAGTCCCCTCCCTCCCACTCACAAGGCAGGTGGTTCGCCTACTAATCTCACTACAACCCCCTCCAGGTCTCTGATCACTACTTAGTTGCCTGTTCTGTCTCCCTTTCCTCCAACCCTAACCACTTAGCCCCTACCCAGATGGTTATGCGCTGTTGCAATCTTCAATCTCTCTCCCACTACTCTCTCCTCTTCTAGCCTATTCTCTCTCCCTTCTGTCCCCTGATTCTGCCTTTTCTACCCTACTCTCCTCCCTTTCCATATCCTATCACTCGCAGTCCTCTTTCCTCCCGGTCGGTTCGGCCCTCCCTTCCTACTCCGTGGCGAGCTTACAGAACAGGAAAACTACATTTTTGGAAGACCTATCATCCTTTCACTCCCTTCTCCTCCTCTGTATAAGCTGCTAATGCCACATTATTTCCCTCTAAATGTCAAGCTTCTGCCTCCAACCCTAGGAAATTATTTTTGTCAACCACTTAGAAAATAAGCACTCCTCATTCACTCAGCCTAATGAGTCCATTGGTCCCACTCACACAGAACTACCATATGCCTTGACCTCTTTCTCCCCTCTCTCTCCAGATGAAATCATGCAACTATTCAGTTCCGACAACCTCGAAAACCTTCCTGCTCGACCCCATCCCCTACTCCCTTCTCAAGACCATCTCTGGAGACCTTCTCCCATTCTTCACTTCCCTCATCAACTCATCCCTGACCTCTGTCTTTGTCCCCGTTGACTTCAAAATGGCCAGAGTCTGCACGTACTCTCACTACTCACCCCGCTTGTGCCATCAAAACCCTGCAACTTATCCAGAACGCTGTAGCCCGCATGGTGTTCAACCTTCCCATGTTCTCCCATGTCATCCCGCTCCTCCGCACACTCCACTGGCTTCCAGTCGAAGCTCACATCCACTCCAAGACCATTGTATCTGCCTACGGAGCAGCAAGAGGAACTGCCCCTCCCTACCTTCAGGCTATTCTCAAACCCTACATCACAACCCGAGTACTCCATTCTGCCACCTCTAGTCTCTTGGCCCTCTCACCCTTACGGGAGGGCAGCTCCCGCTCAGCCTAGTCAAATCTGTTCTCTGTCCTGTCTCCCAAATGGTGGAACCAGCGTCCCCCTGAAGCTAGGACAGCAGAGTCACTGCCAATCTTCTGAAAACATCTGAAACCCTACCTCTTCAGTGTGTGGTGGATGGCTAGCTAGCTAACTAAATCAAGTCTGTGAACTCTGTTTATAAATGTGAATGGCTACTTAATCCCCTTACCCCCATCATCACTGTGGGAATTTGCCCAAGTCTGTTATAAACAAAGCGTGTCTGGAAGGCAATGTGGATGGTTGCAAGTGAAACGGATGCATCATTCCTATCCTATTAGGCCTACTACTGTTGGTCCCAGGTGTCGTTGTCATCCTGACCTTCTCAACTCCTAGGACCCTCTCTGGATTTGATAACTTTTTCTTTCTGCTTAAAAGTATGAAGTGTTTCTCTGGGGCTTGCTAGAGTGAGGGTAAATGCAGAAATAAAGCTACAATTGCCACAGGTCAGAGAAACAACTTTCATACTCCTGTGGCAGTATAAATACAATTATGTGAAACATTCAGTTTAATTGGAAGCCTCAGCGGCGTGCCATTTTAACATTTGACTTGATTTCTCTCAAATGTGTATTTTAATTTGTGCTCGTGGCACGCGAAGAGCGCGAGCGAGTGAGTGGAACGGTCAATTGAGACAATAGTAAAGAATTGTAAGTGTGTTCTTTTATTTATATTGAACCTTGCTTATATTATGAATGGACATGCAACTTTGAGAGTTGGGCGCACAAAGGCTTCAAAACCCATGATCCTTTTCATGAACTTACAATATGTGACGAGGAGAATATCCGGTGGTACTTTCCCTCACTCTATAAATGCTGTATTCATTACAGCTCTAGCCACAAATGATAACCTATGCCGTTTCTGGGCTACAGGGATGGAGAGACTGCATTAAAAGTGATGACTACAGAACATGAAGCTGAAGGGAGAAAATTACAAAATGGGTTTTCAAGGATGTGGTTTCCTGTCGCCACACGGGCCACATGGAAGTGTGACCTGGTATCCCTTGAAAACAGGAAGTGTTTGACCACTGAGGTCTCACAGATAACTGGTGTACATCTGTCTTGGTCCTCCTTGTTTGAATTGCCAGTAAGCGTAGCTATCTGGTTTGCTCCTCTGAATCATCATTTTTGTCATATAATAGTTAGTTTAGTCATAATTCACTATAATGCAGCCACTAATTGTCCACTATAACAGCCCATGGCAATATAGCAAACAAGCTCTGATCATTGGTCAAAGCTGAATTACCTATCAAGCATTACCTACCAAGCATTAATTTAGTTATAGTAGTTATATTAACTACACTAAGGTACCAATCATTTACCTGGTTATTTCTGTTGACACTGCAAAATAAAGTTCAACCGTACTGTTTGGACTGAAATGTAACAAATGTGAATTCAGTTGAAAAGACCTGCCCAGCCCTAGCTCCGATGCAGATAGATCTCAGCATGGGGCCTGACTTTATGGCATTGTCAGTCCGTAGATCCCTTGTAAGCCTGGCTGATTGTAACTAGCAACTGCACAGAGCTGCAGTCCAAAAATAGGCCAGGGACATTTCTGACCCCCTGGCCCCATAGACTCACAGGCTCAGCTGAGGATTTAGAGGAGCAGGGGAGCTCACTGCCCCTCAGTGGAGAGGAGTTGCAATGCATTGCAGTGCAATGCAGTGGAAAACATTGCAATGCATTGCCACCTAATGGAGGGAAGGGAGCAGTGCTGTGTGTTTTTGTCACCTCTGAATACATGCATGGATTGGTTTCATTTCCATGTAGACTTTTTCATGCAAATGTGTCAGGTAAGAGTCAGCCCATGTACCCCCTTAAGCCCACTTCCATTTTTGGATAAATTCAGCTCTTTTAATGTTTCAACCAGTTCATGTGGGTGAACCAGTTGGGGCGGCAGGCAGTGGTTAGAGCGTTGGACTAGTTAGGAACCGAAAGGTTGCAAGATCAAATCCCCGAGCTGACAAGGTAAAAATATGTTGTTCTGCCTCTGAACAAGGCAGTTAACCCACTGTTCCTAGGCCGTCATTGAAAAATAAAAATGTGTTCTTAAATAAAAGTAAAATGAAAAATATATTGTTGTATACGTTTTAGTCGATTATGTTCTATTATTAAAGGGAAACGCCACAGCTAGACATTATTTGGGGTGTTTTTCCTTTCAGACATAATTATGCACCATAGCGGTATTTTAGAATTGTCACACCCAGGAGAGTATATCCAATATCATCAATTCAAATGATATTGGTCAAATGTCCCGAATACAACAGGTGTAAACCTTACAGTGAAATGCTTACTTACGAGCCCCTAACCAACAATGCAGTTTCAAAACAATATGGATATGAATAAGAGATTAAAGTAACAAGTAATTAAAGAGCACCAGTACAATAACAATAGTGAGACTATATACAGGGGGGTACCGATACAGAGTCAATGTGCGGGGGCACCGGTTAGTTGAGGTAGTATGTACATGTGGGTATAGTTATTAAAGTGACTATGCATAGATGACAACAGAGGGTAGCAGTGGTGTAAAGCGCGGAGGGGGGGGGGGGGGGGGGGGGGGCACTACAAATAGTCTGTGTAGCCATTTGACTAGATGTTCAAGAGTCTTATGGCTTGGAGGTAGAAGCTGTTTAGAAGCCTCTTGCACCTAGACTTGGCGCTTCAGTACCGCTTGTCATTTGATAGCAGAGAGAACAGTCTACGATTTGGGTGACTGGAGTCTTTGACAATTTTTGGGGCCTTCCTCCGACATCGCCTAGTATAGAGGTCCTGGATGTCAGGAAGCTTAGCCCCGGTGATGTACTGGGCCGTTCACATTACCCTCTGTAGCGCCTTATGGTCAGATGCCGAGCAGTTGCCATACCAGGCGGTAATGCAACCTGTCAGGATGCTCTCGATGGTGCAGCTGTAGAACTTTTTGAAGATCTGAGGAACCAGGCCAAATATTTTCCTGCCGTCTTCACAGCAGTCTTGGTGTGTTTGGACCATGATAGTTTGTTGGTGATGTGGACACCAAGGAACTTGAAACTCTCGACCCACTCCTTTTCAGTCGCGTCGATCTTAATGGTTGGCCTGTTCAGCCCTCCTTTTCCAATAGGTCCATTATCAGCTCCTTTGTCTTGCTCACATTGAGGGAAAGGTTGTTGTCCTGGCACCACACTGCCAGGTCTCTGACCACCTCCCTATAGGCTGTCGGTGATCAGGCCTACCACTGTTGTGTCATCAGCAAACTTAATGATGGTGTTGGAGTCGTGCTTGGCAACGCAGTCGTGGGTGAACGGAGTACAGGAAGGGACTAAGGGGCCCCAGTGTTGAGGATCAGCATGGCAGATGTGTTGTTGTCTACCCTTACCACCTGGGGCGGCCCGTCAGGAAGTCCAGGATCCAGTTGCAAAGGGAGGTGTTTGGTTCCAGGGTCCTTAGCTTAGTGATGAGCTTTGTGGGCACTATGGTGTTGAACGCTGTACAGTAGTCTGTGAACAGATTTATCACGTACAGTGGGGCAAAAAAGTATTTAGTCAGCCACCAATTGTGCAAGTTCTCCCACTTAAAAAGATGAGAGAGGCCTGCAATTTTCATCATAGGTACACTTCAACTATGACAGACAAAATGAGAAAAAAATTCCAGGAAATCACATAGCATACTACAACACAACTTTTTTAAAGTCACCATACGCCACTTTGTGAAATCTCTTGATCTTTGTATTGACTAGGTGTATTGATACAACATCCAAAGTGATACACCATAACTTTATCATGATCAAAGGGATATTCAATATCTGCTTTTTGTTGTTGCTGTTGCCATCTGCCAATAGATTCCCTTTTTTGTATTAACCCATCCACCAACCGCCCTTCAGTGGACACATATCTTAGTTTTTTTACAGTTTTTCTGCTACACATGCATTCCAGCATGCATTCCAGCATGCGCAGATATCATAGGCATTAATTACTATTTATTTTCAATTGAAAATGTTATTTTCATGCCAGCAGTCGTACCACGTCACAACCAATACAGTAGCAACAAAATTTGGTGAACAGTATAATGGATATCAATCACTCACAGTTCATTGTTTTATGCGTTTTGCCTTATTTTACTCTCAAATGAACCTTACAATGTTGTACATATGTGCCTTTTGTACTTTTTCCTACTCAGGTGGGCTTCAAGGGTACAGTAGCAGAAAAAGCACCCACTCTATACAGAATGGAAATGAATATTGTTCAATGTGATCAATACTAACTTTGCATAAAATTGTAGTATACAGTATTGTGTATATTTATACCGCATAACATTGGTTCCAAATGTTTTATGAGTAAACATAAACTACCGGTCAAAAGTTTTAGAACACCTACTCATTCAAGGGTTTTTATTTTTACTATTTTCTACATTGTAGAATAATAGTTAAGACATCAAAACTATGAAATAACACATATGGAATCATGTAACCAAAAGTGTTAAACAAATCAAAATATATTTTATATTTGAGATTCTTCAAATGGCAACCTTTTGCCTTGATGACAGCTTTGCACACACTTGGCATTCTCTCAACCAGCTTCACCTGGAATGCTTTTCCAACAGTCTTGAAGGAGTTCCCACATGCTGAGCCCTTTCGGCTGTTTTTCCTTTACTCTGCGGTCCGACTCATCCCAATCATCTCAATTGGGTTGAGATCGGTTGATTGTGGAGGCCAGGTCATGCAGCACTCCATCACTCTCCTTCTTGGTAAAATAGCCCGTACACAGCCTGGAGGTGTGTTGGGTCATTGTTCTGTTGAGTAACAAATGATAGTCCCACTAAGCTCAAACCAGACGGGATGGCGTATCGCTGCAGAATGCTGTGTTAGCCATGCTGGTTAAGTGTGCCTTGAATTATAAATAAATCACAGACAGTGTCACCAGCAAAGGACCCCCACACCATCACACCACCACCTCCATGCTTTACGGTGGGAAATACACATACCGAGATCATCCGTTCACCCACACCGCGTCTCACAAAGACGGCAGTTGGAACCAAAAATCTACAATTTGGACTCCAGACCATAGGACAAATTTCCACCGGTCTAATGTCCATTGCTCGTGTTTCTTGGCCCAAGCAAGTCTCTTCTTGTTTGTGTCCTTTAATAGTGGTTTCTTTGCAGGAATTTGACCATTTAAGGCCTGTTTCACGCAGTCTCTGAACAGTTGATGTTGAGATGTGTCTGTTACTTTATATCTGTGAAGCATTTATTTGGACTGCAATTTCTGAGGCTGGTGACTAATGAACTTATCCTCTGCAGCAGAGGTAACTCTGGGTCTTCCATTCCTGTGGTGGTCCTCATGAGAGCCAGTTTCACCATAGCGCTTGATGGTTTTTGCGACTGCACTTGAAAAACGTTCAACGTTTTTGACATTTTCCATATTGTCTGACCTTCATGTCTTAAAGTAATGATGGACTGTCGTTTCTCTCTGCTTATTTGAGCTATTCTTGTCATAATATGGACTTGGTCTTTTACCAAATAGGGCTTCCTTCTGTATACTCCCCCTACCTTGTCACAAAACAACTGATTGGCTCAAACGCATAAAACAAATCCACAAATTAACTTTTAAGAAGGCACACCTGTTAATTCAAATGCTTTTCCGGTGACTACGTCATGAAGCTGGTTGAGAGAATGCCAAGAGTGCAAAGCTGTCATCAAGGCAAATGGTGGCTATTTGAAGAATATGAAATATATAGAAAATACTTTTTTTGGTAACTACATGATTCCATCTGTTATTTCATAGTTTTTGATGACTTCCCTATTATTCTACAATGTAGAAAAAATGTTAAAAAATAAAGAAAAACCCTTGAATGAGTAGGCTTCTAAAACTTTTGACCGGTAGTGTAGTTTTGTCTTCACCCTTAGTCCTTGTTGTTGATTTATGGGGGAGATCTCTATATAAATGTAGTCCTGCTTTGTGGCATACACATGAAATTGTGTCGTTCCGAACTTTATCCGTGTTTTATTCCAATGCGTTTGCAGTGGACAGGTAGTCATTGATGCAAAAGGTTGACGCATATCAGGGATAAAAGACCTACAAGTAGTGGACAAAAATGGGAGCAAATGAAGGACAAGGAGATTACTATTGGCTACTACTCATGCAGTTAGAGCTGGGGCGTTGTCTGTGCGGCATGTAGTTTAGGGGTGCGAGAAGTGAACCAGAAACCGGAGGGTTTCCAGTTTGAATCCAGGACCGATGGGAATGACATCTGGCATGAAGTGAGCTGGCAACCGGAAGGTTGCCGGTGTCAAAGCATTAGATGCCATTTCCTGACGTTGTGCCCTTGAGCAAGACACTTAACTCCCCCACAAAAACAGCTTCCAGGGCGCCCAGTGTGGCAGCTCTTCTCCAAAAAAACTGTATATGTATGTATGCATGTGTCTTACGCAGTGGTTGGGTTAAAAGCGGGAGTGTCATTTCAGTTGGACCTTGTGTGCAATTGACCAATAAAGTAATCTTAATATTGTTGTCCCTCATTCACCAAATGTACTGTACCTTTTGTTATACAACAGTAGAGAGGGAGATTTGAAACTGTCTTGACACCGACTTTAGGAAGACAAGTTGAACTAATTAACATGGAAATATGTACAGCAAATGTGAACCAGCTTTCAAATAACTCATTTAAAGTTGGTCTTTGTACATGGCATCTTATCCACAGAGGTCCCGGTGTGTGTGTGCAGGTTTTCGTTCTAGCCAAGCTGTAACACACCGTCTTGATTGAAGTGTGATTAGTTGATTTGTTTAAGAGGTGTGTACTGGTTGGCAAGAACAAAAACCTCTGTGGATATGAATGGTACTACCATGAATAGTAATGATCCATATATTTTCACTTTAGAGGAAGTGATTAGAATTTTAAGCTTACATGAGAAATGTCCATTTGTAAGTTTTCAACATTTGGAAAATAATAAAAATGTATTATTTCAAAGTCGGGCTTTATTGTAACACCCATGGGCTTAAAGTGTACAGTCGGTAGTCATTAAGCCATGCCTGGACTTGTAACATATTTTATCAAATATTATTACCTCGCAAAAAAATTGTAAGTAAAGTCATAAAAACTCACATGAGCGATTCATCTTTCATTTTAGGGCTGTATACGTTAGGCACTTAACCTCTTTATGTTTGAATATCTTTTGTTTGTTGCCCTTTTCAAAAAGTGTGAAAATGAAAATATTTATTACATGATTTCATCATATTGGCTACTTTAAAAAAAATTAAATACATTGAATACGCTGTGTTCATGTCAAGTATACTGAATTAAACAAACTTTATACAAAAGGTTTTATGCTGAAACAATTAAATAGATATAAACAAATGTTGTGAGATGACAGTTTAATAATGCCATGTTTCATTTCCTTTCAGGCTGAGTCTCTCTGCTAGGTCTGAGGGTTAACCGGAAGGCAGCGGTGCTGTAGAAGAGTCCATTCCCCTGCCTTTGTGGTTCCCATGGAGGGGTTTCCTGTCCACTGACCCACCGTGCTGCCTCACCAGGACAGCAGCCATGTCTGCCTGCAACACCTTCACGGAGCACGTGTGGAAACCAGGCGAGTGCAAAAACTGCTTTAAGCCCAAGAGCTTGCACCGCCTGGCTGAGGGTGGCCTGAAGAAGATTGCCCCTGAGCAACCCTCCCAACAACAGAGCCAACCCCCTACTGGAACTAGACCCAACGGTAACAGCTCCCAGAGGGGAGGCGGTGACAGTGTCGCAGCCCGCTCTGGCCACTTCCGCCCTCCCGTGGCTAAGAAGCCCACAATCGCTGTCAAGCCCACCATGATGCTGTCCTGCTCTTCGGCCGACCTGGACTTGGAGGGCAACCTACATCGGCCACCAGACGCTGGTGAACCCGGCAAAACCTCTGCCTTTACCGTCTGGACCCGCAATGGGATGAACCGCAAGAAGCCCGGCGGGCCTAACAACAATGAAGGGGAATATGCCGGGGAGGAGTTTGAGCGTTACAGGCAGCGCAGTCAGCGTGCACCCCGTGGGAATGACAATGGTTTGACTGACATGCTCAAGGAGATTGCGGGCCTGGGCTCTGGCCCTAGCCCCAGCCCTTTGTCCGGGTCGAAGGATCTCTTTTTGGGGCGCATCAGCAGCTCCTTCCAGCGCTCTTTA
Source organism: Salvelinus fontinalis (assembly GCF_029448725.1). Lineage (NCBI taxonomy): Eukaryota > Metazoa > Chordata > Actinopteri > Salmoniformes > Salmonidae > Salvelinus > Salvelinus fontinalis. The sequence continues at coordinate 56,279,554 of NC_074673.1, forward strand.
GAGAGAGGACTCCCCGCTTCTGGTTGCTTGGCCATTGGGAGCAGCAACAGCAGTGGAGGGGCTGCCCAAAAGCGGGTGTCCCTCAGCAACAGTATGGAGGTCATCAGCACCGAAGGAGGGCGCTTCTGCTACCCTGAGTTCTCCAGCGAAGGAGAGGATGATGATGAGGATGAAGATGACGAAAGTGAAGTTAACGATGACGATGAACACGAGAGCTGGGATGAGAGTGACGAGGAACTTCTAGCCATGGAGATCCGTATGCGGGGCCAGCCGCGCTTCGCCAACTTCCGTGCCGCCACACTCTCCCCAGTCCCCTTTGCCCAGGGGAAGAAGTGGAACACTGTACCGTTACGTAACCGCTCACTCCAGAGGATCTGCGCCGTGGACTACGACGACAGTTATGATGAGATCCTTAATGGATACCCCTCCACAGACTCCAACGGAGGCCACGGTCTCCTTCCGTACGGCCCTGGTGACCTGCAGGGCAGCGCCTTTCTCTCCAATTCGGAGTGCACCACTTCTCCAGAGTCCTCATCATCGCTGCCGGAGGACGTACGCACCACTTCCAGCTGCAGTAGCAGTGCTCCCTGTGGCCCCCTGAGAAACGGTCTGCACTCCCCCTCAGCTTTCAGAACACCGGCCCTCCAGGCTGCTGGTACAGACAAGGAACAACAGACCCAGAAAGCTGTCAGTCCACCCAAGGTCACGGAAACCCACAAGGCTGTTCTCGCCATCCAATTGGAGGATCAGGACAGCAGGGAGGGCTTACCTATGCCTCATGCTCTTCCCGGGCAGCCAGTGACGATCAGCTTCAGCCCCACAGAGGAGCAAGCCAAACCTTACCGTGTGGTTAACCTGGAGAAGCATCTTATCTGTAAGCCCTACACAGTGGTGGACGTGTCTGCATCCATGGCTAACCCAGAGGAACAAAACCAAGAACGCACTCCCAAACAGCCAAAGACTCCCATTAGCCCCTCTTCCTACCCCATCTCCCCCTTAGGCCAGCCTCTGTCTCCAGCCTCACCCATGTCCCCATTATCTCCCACATCCCCCACACCGTTTGTCTTCCAGGGCAAGGCCAGCAAGAAACCAGGTGCTATCCGCTACCAGGAGGTGTGGACGTCTAGCACCAGTCCCCGTCAGAAGATCGCCAAAGTGGATCTGGAGTCCACTGGAGCATCTGGCCCTGCCGTCCCACCTCGCCACTGCAGCCACAAGTCGGCCCCAACCTCTCCCATTGCTGGCCTCTCCTCCTCTCGGACTGTACCTGTGAAATCCCCTAACCTGTCCGAGATCAAGTTCAACAGCTACAACAATGCAGGGATGCCCCCCTTCCCCATCATCATCCGAGATGATACCACATACTCCCGCAGATCCAAGAACGCCGTCAAGGTGCCTATCGTCATCAACCCAAGTGCTTACGACAACCTGGCGGTGTATAAGAGCTTCCTGGGTTTAAGTGGGGAGATGCCTCAAACAAAGGAAGGGAGAGTGGCTAGCCACACTTATGAGGAGATCGGCTCCTCAGAGAGTGTCCAACCTTCTCCCACAGAGAAAACTATTGGTAAAGCGGCATCAGAGAAAGCTGCTGCTGAAGAAAGGAAAGCCGCTGCAGCAGCCCTGATAAGCCAGGAGCTAACCGCTAGAACCTCTAAAGACTTGGCTATAGCTGCGAGCGCGGCTGCTGGTTCTCTTTCTCCTTCAGCTGCCACATCGATTGCTGTTCCAATTCCTCTCACTGTCGCTGCCATCTTGGCCAAAAGCAGCTCCAGTTCAGCCACTAGTGGGCGCACTCGCAAGATCAGTGGGGAAACAACATCCAGCAAAGAGGGGAGCGCTGACCTCCCTCTGTCATCATCAGGCACTGGGACGGGCCACCGGGAGAAGGCCAGCACTGTGTTGTCCCAGATCGTTGCCTCTATCCAGCCCCCACAGTCTCCCCCAGAGTCACCTTCCCCACATTCTAAAGCCTGCAGTGTCGAGGGGCTGTGTGCCCTCCCACCCAACGCCACCAAAGAAACACTCAGTCGACCCAAGTCTCTCTTCTCCTCCACTGACAGCTGCCTGTCTAAACCCAGGAAGGACACACCCTCTAAACAGCTACCCAAATCCCAGAGTGCCTCAGCAGCCGTGCCCCTGTCCAGCCCCACGAAGTCAGAGCCCAACGCTCCATTCCCCCCACCCAGATCCACCTCTTCCCCATACTACGCCTCCAACATCCTTCAGAGACACTTTGGCCACTGGACCAAGCCTGCCGCCTCCAGCTCCCCCTCGCGCCCCTGTGATGGAGAGACCAGCCCGGGTGGAGGGGAGGGGAGACGGGGGGCGGCAGAGAGCGCCAAGCCCAAACGCTGGATCTCCTTCAAGAGCTTCTTCCGCCGGCGGAAGGATGAGGACGAACAGCGGGAGAAGGCACAGAAGGAGACGAAGAAGGGCAAGCTGGTGGGGCTGGACGGGACGGTCATCCACATGCTGCCACCTCCGCCCATCCAACGCCACCACTGGTTCTCTGAGGCCAAGAACGAGGACCCCAGTCAGAAACCCACAATCATATTCACCTACAAGCCAGACGGCAGCGCCTCCGGTGACTGGGAGGGGGAACTGCGGGTGGAGGAATGCAGAGAAACGTCTCTGCTGTCCCCAGAGGAGAGCCAAGACATCAGACCATCTACCATCGGGACTGCCCTCCACTGCAAGGCCATCAGGTAATTGATTTAAATCTGTCTTTAAAAAAAAGCTAATTTCTCTTGTTTCTGTTAGTCCTTGCTTAGGAAAATTGAATTGTTTAAAAACGTTCTCTATACTGACTTATAAGCCGCCTTGTTATTTGTAAGCAGCACGCTTTATGATAAGACTTATGTTTGTACAGGGCATTATTGGGTAATATACTGTTTGAGATGGGTACTTTGGCCATCCATCAAATGCAGTTAATTGAGCTATGCCAGTAGGACCGGGCGGCACAGTGTTGAGAGGTGGCAACGTCTTCAGTTGAATCAGGACGGATTGTGACTAGTTAATTAGCAGGGCTGTAATCTACACTTTACTGGCCTATTCAAACACACAGAATGTGTCCCAAATGGCACGCTATTCCCTTTTTAGGGCACAACTTTTGAGCTGGGCCCAGTTAATCTCATCTCAAACAACAGTTTTGCATGACCAGGGTTGGAGAATAATGGATTACATGTAACTGATCACACAAAAATAGAATATTGTAGAACACAGCTCAAATATTGTAATCAGATTACAGATACTTTTGAAAAATGGGATTACTTCTAGGATTACTTTGAAATTCAGAAAGGGTGTTTGAAATAATTATTTGACACCTTTCTGTTTTTTCTCAATGGCATTCATATCAGCATTGAAAAAAGGCGCACGTTTAAGTTGGTCAGAGAGCACTATGATGACACACCAAATTTGCTTGATGGATTGCGGGAAAGAGCAGGAATCGGTTATTGTGTGCTACAGTCCAAGCTAGTTCTAGCTAAGAGTTGAAGAATTCAATTGACTTTTTTTCCAGAAGGGGTTTCACCATAGCAGTTTTTAACAGTAGCTTGCACTTCAGATGTGCAGTTAAAAACTGTTTTGAAGAAGGTGGCGGGGATAGGATCAAGAAGGCAGGTAGAAGGCTTAAGTTGGGATATCACTTTCCTGAGGATGTCTGTGTCAACCAGGGAAAATAAATCCACAGTGGCTTTGCATGACAGGCTAGGGCACATATCATCAAACTTATCACCAGGTCTTGCTTGACTGATACCCAGCCTAATGTTGATTATCTATAAAAAAAAATCGCAAACACATCACATTCAGATGTGGAAAAAAGGTACTCTCAGGCTTGTGGGGTAGGATTTATCAGGCCATCAATGGTGGAGAAGAGCACTCGAATTATTCTGATTAATAGTGATCAAGTTAGAAAAATGAACCCGTCTGGCATTTTTAATTGCCTTGTTTTATACGCCAAGTTGCTCTCTCAGAAATCATAATGGACCTTCAACTTTGACTGTCTCCACTTCCGCTCTGCCTTTCTGTAATGTCTCTTTAATTGATTTGTTTCCTCACTCATCCGAGGGACTCTCCGTTTGGATGTGGCCTTATTCAATTTGACTGGAGCTATGGCATCAATGGTTTCCCTTAATTTAATATTAAAGTTATCAACTAAATCATCACAAGACGGAGTATAGGTGGTGAAGTGTTGTTCATACACTCAATCTGTAGCAACCCTGTCTTTATGAATGTGGATATTTACGTTGCCACTTCGGGCATGCTCTTGTGGCACAGTTGATGCCACGCAGGGCTACGGGCCAGAAGGTTGAGGGTTCGCTGACCGCCACAGACGAGCTCACTCTCCCTGCCTGTTTCATTACTTCACTATCAGAGCCAGTTGCTGACAATAGTCAGCTATGGGGAAATCAGATTTCCAACATTCTGATGGCATATGTGTAATTATATTAAATATATGCAACATATTTTCCAATAACAGGTTTCTGTGCCAATGCACCACACAACCAATAAACAAAGCATACCGTCTTGGGGCACTTCAATATCATGGTTTGCGTTTTCAACACCACAATAAATAGTCTGTCAATCTCGACAAACAGAAAATACACCCCCCCCCCCCCCCCCTACCTTGTAGGCTTGCCCAGTATCGAAGGCTTGGTTTGACCATCTCTGAATGTCATTCAACTTTTTGGTGTTTTGTAACAGATGTCTCTTTCCATTTACCAGTTGCCGCTGCACAGTTTCGATTGATTTGATTTGTCATTAAAAAAAAGTACATGTACACAAATCATTTTTAAAGTGACTGGGATTGCACAATAAAGTCGGACTTATTACCATTGTGTTCCCTACATTTGCTGTAGCATTTGCTACAGTGATATACAGACTAAATGGGAGTCTAATTTGAACATCTCCATCTGGCTTTCGGGGGTCACCTTATTTTTGAATTGTAAAGATTATTATATATATATTTTTTTGCTGTAGTTTTAAAACAGCATATCGATTGAATATTGGTGCTTTAAATCAGTGCGCACGCGAGAGTTCTGTCATTGTCTTTCTCGCTCTCCATCAATTCTATTCAAGTTGCATCCAAAATAGATGATCCTGTTTAAAATATATACTGTACCAGTCAAAATTTTGGACACATCTACTCATGCCAGGGTTTTTCTTTGTTTTTACTATTTTCTACATTGTAGAATAATAGTGAAGACATCAAAACTATGAAATAACACATATGGAATCATGTAGTAACCAAAAAAGTGTTAAACAATTCAAAATAGATTTGAGATTCTTCAAAGTAGCCACCCTTTGCCTTGATGACAGCTTTGCACACTCTTGGTATTCTCTCAACCAGCTTCATGTCGTAGTCACCTGGAATAAATTTCAATTAACAGGTGTGTCTTGTTAATTTGTGGAATTTATTTTCTTCTTCATGCGTTTGAGCCAATCAGTTGTGTTGTGACAAGGTAGGGGTGGTATACAGAAGATAGCCTTATTTGGTAAAATACCAAGTCCATATTATGGCAAGAACCGCCCAAATAAGCAAAGAGAAACAACGGTCCATCATTACTTTAAAACATAAAGGTCAGTCAATATGGAACATTACAAGAACTTTGAAAGTTTCTTCAGGTGCAGTCCCAAAAACCATCAAGCGCTATGATGAAGCTGGCTCTCATGAGGACCACCACAGGAAAGGAAGACAAAGAGTTACCTCTGCTGCACAGGATACGTTCATTACTGTTACCAACCTCAGATTGCAGCCCAAATAACAGCTTCACAGACTTCAAGTAACAGACACATCTCAACATCAACTGTTCAGAGGAGACTGCGTAAAACAGGCCTTCATGGTCGAATTTCTGCAAGGAAACCACCGCTAAAAGGACACCAATAAGAAGAAGAGACTTGCTTGGGCCAAAGAAACACGGGCAATCGACATTAGACCGGTGGAAATCTGTCCTTTTGGACTGATGAGTTCAAATTGAAGAATTTTGGTTCCAACCACCGTGTCTTTGTGAGACGCGGTGTGGGTGAACGGATGATCTCCGCATGTGTATTTCCCACCTTAAATCATGGAGGAGGTGTTGTTATGGTGTGGGGGTGCTTTGCTGGTGACACTGTGATATATTTAGAATTCAAGGCACACTTAACCAACATGGCTACCACAGCATTCTGGAGCGATACGCCATCCCATCTGGTTAGTGGGACTGTCATTTGTTTTTCAACAGGACAATGACCCAACACACCTCCAGGCTGTGCAAGGGCTATTTGACAAAGAAGGAGAGTGATGGAGTGCTGCATCAGATGACCTGGCCTCCACAATCCCCCAATCTCAACCCAATTGAGATGGTTTGGGATGAGTTGGACCACAGAGTGAAGGAAACACAGCCAACAATTGCTCAGCATATAAGAAGTTTGGAACCACCAAGACTCTTCCTAAAGCTGGCCGCCCGGCCAAACTGAGCAATTGGGGGAGAAGGGCTTTGGTCAGGGAGGTGACCAAGAACCCGATGGTCACTCTGACAGAGCTCCAGAGTTCCTCTGTGGAGATGGGGGAACCTTCCCAGAAGGACAACCATCTCTGCAGAGCTCCAGCAATCAGGCCTTTATGGTAGAGTGGCCAGACGGAAGCCACTCCTCAGTAAAAGGCACATGACAGCCTGTTTGGAGTTTGCTAAAAGGCACTTAAAGACTCTCAGACCATGAGAAACAAGATTCTCTGGTCTGATGAAACCAATATTGATATTGGTTGATATTCCACCGTGTATTTTCACAAATCTAATAAAACACTTGAATTCACTAACCTGTTTCAGAAATATTACTATCTATCTATGCGTTATTCTGTGAATGTTTAGATGCATTACTTTCCTCTTCTGTCCTCTAAAGGAGACCTAGCGTCAGTATCCTGCGCTGGAGACCCTGCGCTCTGACCTGTCTCAGCTTGAACTCCTAACTTTTCCTGAATAACCTGTCCCCCCCCCAAAAAAAAATATTCAATGCTTAGGTTCTTTAAAGGCAGTACAGAGAAGACACAATTTTTGTAATGACATAGTAGATCATAATAATGATAATTAGAAAAGTACGTTTCCTGAAGAAAATGCGGTGTGCTTGTTTTAAAGTTTTTATGGTTTGAAAAGTTTAGAAAATGTTAATGTCTTTTTAATGTTTGTAGCTGAAATGCTTAAAAAGTGTTTTCATTTAAAATGTCTACCACTTTTTTCATTTTTGGCTTGGAATCCATTACGTTTTACACCTGATTTATGCTAATTACCACAGTTATGATAGCCTGAAGTTAGGATAGCCTGAACACGAGAAAGTCCGTTTGGTGTCTCTAGCTTGAACGGTTCAAGAGTTACTGTTGGTTAGTTATTTTATGCAAATGTATGCACATTGACATAGTTACATTTGATAAAGATTTTTAAGAATTTGAAGTTAGGATAGCCTGAATATGTGAAAGTTGGTTTGGTGCCTCATGCTTGAACGGTTCAAGAGTTACTGTTGGTGGGTTATTTTATAAGTTATAGATAAAAGTTTTTACGGATTGGAAGTTAGGATAGCCTGAACATTTAAAAGTTGGTTTGGTGTCTCTAGCTTAAACGGCTCAGGAGTTACTGTTGGTGAGTTCTTTTATGCTAATTTGAGCAAATGTTTAAGATTTTGACGTTAGGACCGCCTGAACATGGGAACGTTGGTTTGGTGTCTCTAGCTTGAACAATTCAAGAGTTACAGTTGGTGAGTTATGTTATGCTAACTTACGCTAACTGAAAATGGTTATTGTTCCAAAAGTATGCATAGCTTGTCAAAGTATATTTGATATTATCTTATTTAGGCCAGTATGAACGGTGTAGGAGGAGATGGGCCGAGAACCTTTTCTTTATTTAACATTGAAGTCTATGGGCCTTTTTTTTCTACTGAAATGCATTGGGAGTTCATTTAAATATTCTTGTAGTTCAAGAAGTATAAATGGTATTGAAAATATTTTCTTACGCAATCAGAGTTGGGGCACTCTGGACATTTGAAGTTGGTTTCATGTTCATGGCTTAAATTGTTTAAGCTCGAGAGCATGTTAAATACATCAAATAATAACGTGCATATGTAAGAAATCTAGAGTTGTGCTTTGCCTTTCGCAAGTACACCTAAATAATGAATATGCAACTGGCCTGTAGACGGCTGTTGGGCAGCTGGAACACAGACATGAAATTGACCTTGCACATATTCAATCTCTAGCCTGCTTGTTGTAAATTGTGTTTGAATGTACGTTCCGTCGTTTTGACTCATTGGTGTCCTCAGACCTCTTTCTTCGTTTCAGCTAGTGCTGTAATAATAATGGACAGTTTTACATACTGTTGTGCATTCAGTGTATTTCCTGACCAGGACCTCGTGTCTGTCAGTCAAAACATTGTGACGACCCTCCCACTCTGTCTACCGTTCTACTGTACAAAACAAACAAACAAAAATACCATGAAACATAAACGAATCTAACAAACTGTCTACATGGAGAGAGTCTCCTTGATGAATGGGGAAGTGGTGATTTTATCCTGGGAGAGTGGGCCCAGGTGTTCCCCATGTAGCTGACGACCCTCCCAACTCCGCCCACCGGCATCCTAATAGGGAAACAAGAGCAAGGAGAGAGAGAAAACGGTAGACAGAGTGGGAGGGTCGTCACATTCCCCCCCATAAAACCGGGGACCAACAAGGACCCCGGAACAACATACCGACCTCTGCGTCCCAAACTGACACAGCACTTGCGTCCCAAATTGATGAGGGGTTACGTTTCCCCAGCCAACCTCCTCTCCAGACCAGGACGGAATAGACAGGAAAGACAGAACCTGACCATACAAACATTCAGGAACAGGGCGCACGAGAGAGCGCATCAGCAATCACGTTATCCGTTCCACGAATGTGCTGCACATCGAGATGGAATGATTGTAAAAATAAACACCATCTCATTATTCTCTGATTAGGACACATCATGGACCTCAAAAAGGTGAGAGGGTTATGGTCAGTGTAGACCGTAATAGGTGCTACTCCCGACCCGACATAGACCTCAAAGTGTTGCAGTGCCCAGATGAGCGCTAACGCTTCTTTTTCAATGACCGAGTAGTTTAACTGATAATGGTTAAACTTTTTCGAAAAGAAACTGACAGGTCTCTCAACCCCAGACACATCTGCCTGCAGCAAAACTGCCCCTGCCCCCACATGACTAGCATCCACCTGCAAGGTAAAGGACAATTCCACGCGAGGAGCAGCCAGCACCGGAGTTGAGGTAAGCAACCTTTTTGCATCTTCGAAAGCGTGTTGACAACGAGAAGACCAAATGTAAACAGCCTTTGCTTTCAGCATATCTGTCAATGGAGCGACCACAGTAGAGAAGTTATTACAAAATCCACGGTAATAACCAATCATGCCCAAGAAACGCATCAGTTCCTTTTTAGTAGTTGGTGGAGGAAACGCATCAATAGCTACCACTTTAGCTCGAACAGGACGCACTTCCCCCTGCCCAACCACCTTTCCAAGGTATGTAACAGTCGCCTGAGCAAACTCACATTTAGCCAGATTGATCGTGAGGTGACCTGCAGCCAGGCGTTCGAATAAGGCTTGAATACGGGACAGATGTTCCTCCCATGTATCTGCATATCTCACTACATCGTCCAGATAAACAGCACACCCTGTCAGACCGGCGATAACCCTGTTCATAAGTCGCTGGAAAGTGGCAGGTGCATTACGCAGTCCGAAACTCATAACCAAATACGAGTACAGACCAGAGGGTGTAATAAAGGCAGAGATTTCACGTGCCCTACTCGTCAGTGGCACCTGCCAATAGCCCTTTAACAGGTCAAATTTACTCACAAATCTAGCTGCCCCGACTTGATCAACGCAGTCCTCCATCCGAGGAAGAGGAAATGAATCTGGCTTAGTGACACTGTTGACCTTACGGTAGTCTGTACAAAATCTGTTTGTTCCATCTGGTTTTCTGACCAAGATACAGGGAGAAGCCCAACTGGAGAAAGAAGGCTCTGCTATCTTACTCTCCAGCATGTATCTGACCTCAGCATCCAGACAATGCATTTTCTCTAAAGAAACTCTATAGAACCGCTGACGAATGGGGTCAGCATCTCCAACGTCAATATCATGTTCTATCAAGTTTGTACGTGTAGGTGTATCAGAAAACAAACCTGGAAATCTCCGAATCAGACCAACCATCTCGTCCCGCCTATCAACGGGTAGATGAGTGAGAATGCTGCCCAAATTATCCAGTGTCTCTGAATTTTTCAATCTACCCTGCAGTATGCAATCGTCGGGACCAGGAACATCTTCCTCCTCATTCGTAGACCTATCCTGAGAAGAATCCAAGGGAATAACGGTTTCAGCCAAAAGAACAGGTTTACCGTCCTCTATAGATTCCCACTGTTCAGTCTCCGAGGAACGTGCATAATAGGGTTTTAACAAATTTACATGGCACAACTGGTGTGCTTTCCTCCGTTCTGGAGTGGCAACTAGATAATTTTGCTCAGTGTACTTGCGCACCACTGTATCTGGACCTTGAAACTTGGCTTCAAAAGGAGAACCAACAATTGGCAGCAGAGCAAGAACCTGGTCACCTGGACTAAAGTGACGTGGCTCAGTTCGGCGATCAAATATGCCTTTCATCCTCTCAAGATCTTCACTGGCACTAATTCCTTACTTCCTAACATAGACACAAAACCTTCCGTAATGAAAGGTAAATAGTCTGGATCAATATGTACTTTCACATGCTCCTGGACCTGAGGCAATGAGCCATGAATGAACTGATGTAGAACAGGCGCAGCTAACGCGGTAGGCTTAGGTTTAGCGTAAGCACCCTTTGATCTGAGAAGTGGACATTCGTTTTTCCAATGACCTGAACCTTGACAGTAGTGACACTCTTGCCCAGCAGAAGCTGGTCCAGTGGTAACTTCAAGAATACCACTCTCCATCAGATTGGCCTTCAATATCAACCTAATAGAATTCTTTAGTCGTTTATCACTAATTTCAACCTTGTAATGTTCAGCCACCTTCAACAGCTGTTCTTTAGTACCTAAGTCTAACAATTCCTCTGATGGAAAGCGAATGAACTCATCTACAAAAGACGCCATAGTTACAAAAAAATTCTCACTCTTCCCCTCTGCTGAGCACACCAGATCACAACTCAAAAAATGACAATCACCCTGAGCACCACAGAAAAGAGATGAGATACGGAGCTTCCCCAAACCTACATTAACTCAACCCTAGTCTTCATGTGGATTTGCGGTGGGTACTTACGCACTGTAGCCCGCTGGCAAGGTAATAAACCCCCCAGCACGCTGGCAGATTCCATCAAGCCACGGATGTGCCCCCGAGACAACTGCTCAGTCCACAGACACCACACAAAAATAACAAACATTAACCATGCCCAACATATTCCAAAAATGAAACACGTCGCTAAACCTATCAGGGGTAAAAGGCTATAGCTCCGGGTAGTAAATAGTACTACCCTATCCAAATCTCCCACTGAGGTACACAGCCGATTACTCACCTCAGACCGATGTCCCAACAGAAGGTAGAACAAGAGTTTCCAGGCTGGGCAGGGCCTGGAAACTAACCAATGTACTCTCTCCAACGCAGCACACCAACCAACCAACTAAGGCAACCAATACTGGGCCTATCAACTCAATAAAATATTTAAACCAAAACACGTACCTCCACGTTCTCCCAAACAAATACGTTCAATTAGATCCCGGATGAGCCCCCACTTGTCACGAACCGGCTCAGAGCCCGTAACAAAAGGGAGACCACGTGGAAATCAGGAGTAACAAAAATATATTTATTTAACTAACGAAACTAGGTATAATATACAATGGGGTGTGTAATCAGTAATCAGTAGTGTAATTGAATGTTTTGCATGCATGAACGTGATAGTGCAGGGTGTTGAAAGATGCTAAAACAAACAAACAAAAATTCCATGAAACATAACCGAATCTAACAAACTGTCTACATGGAGAGAGTCTCCTTGATGAATGGGGAAGTGGTGATTTTATCCTGGGAGAGTGGGCCCAGGTGTTCCCCATGTAGCTGACGACCCTCCCAACTCCGCCCACCGGCATCCTAATAGGGAAACAAGAGCAAGGAGAGAGAGAAAACGGTAGACAGAGTGGGAGGGTCGTCACAACATTACACCATAGCCTTGACAGTTTTGATGTTGTTATTAGGGTGACCAGGGTTAATTTATTTACATTTTATTGAACCTTTATTTAACTAGGCAAGTCGGTTAAGAACAAATTCTTATTTTACAATGGCGGCCTACCCCGGCCAAACCCTTCCCTAACCCGGACAACGATACTGTAGGGAGAGTCTTGGTGGTTCCAAACTTCTTCCATTTAAGAATGAGGGAGGCCACTGTGTACTTGGGGACCTTCAATGTTGTGGTACCCTTCCTCAGATCTGTGCCTCGACACAATCCTGTCTCGGAGCTCTACGGACAATTCCTTCGACCTCGTGGCTTGGTTTTTGCTCTGACATGCACAGTCAACTGTGGGACCTTATATAGACAGGTGTGTGCCTTTCCAAATCATGGCCAATCAATTGAATTTACAACAGTTGGACTCCAATGAAAGTTCTAGAAACATCTCAATGTTGATCAATGGAAACAGGATGCACCTGAGCTTAATTCCGAGTCTCATAGCAAAGGGTCTGAATACTTATGTAAATCAGGTATTTCTGTTTTTATTTTGATACATTTGCAAAAACCTCTAAAGACCTGCTCTCGGGTTTTGTGTGTAGATTGCTAAGGGGAAAAAAATGCAATACATTTTAGAATAAGGCTGTAACGTAACAAAATGTGGGGGGAAATTCAAAGGGTCTGAATACTTTCTGAATGCACTGTATTAATATACAGTATATTCATCCATATGAGTTAAAGTTGCAGTTTAGACGCAAGTATTTCCACATATTATATTTAGATTATATTTATATATATATATATATATATATATATATATATATATATATATATATATATATAAATATATATTTAGATTACCATATCAGTCCATGCATGGGTTAGTTTTCTGTCGATCTCGGTCATCAGATAATACACAGTGAGCATTTATTTGAGATATACAGATGGAGGTATGCCTTGCTCAGGATAAATGAAATTAATCAAATTATTTTGAGACATTGCGATAAAAACACATTCTTATGCATTTTTACACACACACACACACACACACACACACACACACACACACACACACACACACACACACACACACATATACACACACACACACACACACACACACACACACATATACAGGGCTGGCAGGGATCTCATTAAAAGATGCTAACAACACATTTAAATCTAGCACATTCTTACGACACCCTTTTCATCACCCTAACCATAATGCTCCTCTCTTCCTTTCCAACTCCCTGTCTTCCTTTCGTCAGCTCTCATGTGCCACCAGAAATGTTACCCCTTTGCTCCTGACTCTTCGTGTAATCTTCCACATACTGTCCTTTTTTTTTTTTTTTTTTAAATAAATTTTATCCCATTTTCTCCCCAATTTTCGTGGTATCCAATCGCTAGTAATTACTACCTTGTCTCATCGCTACAACTCCCGTACGGGCACGGGAGAGACGAAGGTCGAAAGCCATGCGTCCTCCGAAGCACAACCCAACCAGCCGTACTGCTTCTTAACACAGCGCGCCTCCAACCCGGAAGCCAGCCGCACCAATGTGTCGGAGGAAACACCGTGTACCTGGCCCCCCTTGGTTGGCGCGCACTGCGCCCGGCCCGCCACAGGAGTCGCTGGAGCGCGATGAGACAAGGATATCCTACCGGCCAAACCCTGCCTACCCCGGACGACGCTATGCCAATTGTGCGTCGCCCCACGGACCTCCCGGTCGCGGCCGGCTGCGACAGAGCCTGGGCGCGAACCCAGAGACTCTGGTGGCGCAGTTAGCACTGCGATGCAGTGCCCTAGACCACTGCGCCACCCGGGAGGCCCTCATACTGTCCTTTTTGGCATTGTTGTGACACAAGCCTCACTTTCTTCTATGCCTTTCTAAGCCCCCCTGTAGGCAATTCATGTTCATTCATATTAAAACACTGCTTCATGTTCCTCCATCTCTGTATATGAGATGCTAGTGCCATCTCTATTCTGGTACAACCTTTACCCGCTCTCTAAGCTTTGCCAACTCTCTTTCCTTTGCCCTGCAGCCAGGTGCCATGTGATGCCAACATATCCGAGGGGGAGATGCCCACCGCGTCCTCCCTACCCGCCAAACTGGAGCTACTGTCCCCTGGGGAGGAGTGTGTCATCCTGGCTGCCACCCCGGCCTCGGCCAGCGAGAGCAGTCCCAGCCTGGTTGACCCGGAGGAGGAGGATGGCCACTCCCACTCGCCAGCATCCAGCTCCTGCAGTGCCACCTACAGCAACCTGGGTAAGACCTGGCTTTAGCTGGCCATTGGGAGACACTGTGAACTTGAAAACATCCTAGGTTGTGTGTGTCTGTCTGTCTGTCTCTCTGTCTCTCTGTCTGTCTCTCTGTCTCTCTGTCTCTCTCTGTCTCTCTGTCTCTCTGTCTCTCTCTGTCTCTCTGTCTCTCTCTGTCTGTCTCTCTGTCTCTCTCTGTCTGTCTCTCTGTCTGTCTCTCTGTCTGTCTCTCTGTCTGTCTGTATCTCTGTCTCTCTGTCTGTCTGTCTTTCTTTCTTCACAGTCCCTGTTGTTCCATAAGGTGGTTTTTTCAATCTAATTTTACTGCTTGTGTCAGTAACTTGATGTAGTCATGTAGTCATGGCTCTATGTAGTACTGTGCGCCTACCATAGTCTGTTCTGGACTTGGGGACTGTGAAGAGACCTCTCGTGGCATGTCTTGTGGGGTATGCATGGGTGTCCGAGCTGCGTGCCAGTAGTTCAGACAGACAGCTCGGTGCATTCAACATGTCAATGCCTCTCATAAATAAAAGTAGTGATGAAGTCAGTCTCTCCTCCACTTTGAGCCAGGAGAGATTGACATGCATGTTATTATTAGCTCTCTGTGTACATTCAAGGGCCAGCCGTGCTGCTCTGTTCTGAGCCAATTGCAAAGTCCTTTTTTGTGGCACCTAACCACACGGCTGAAGAGTAGTCAAGGTGCGACAAAACTAGGGCCTTGTTGATAGTGTTGTTAATAAGGTAGTGCAGCGCTTCATTATAGACAGATTTCTCCCCATCTTAGCTACTACTGTATCAATATATTTTGACCATGACAGTTTACAATCTAGTGTTACTCCAAGCGGTTCCGTCATCTCAAATTGCTCAATTTCCACATGATTTATTACAAGATTTAGTTGAGGTTTAGGGTTTAGTGAATTTTCTGTCCCAAATACAATGCTTTTAGTTTTTAGGAATATTTAGGACAAACGTATTTCTTGCCACCCACTCTGAAACTAACTGCAGCTCTTTAAGTGTTGCAGTCATTTCAGTAGCTGACATGTACAGTGTTGAGTCATCCGCCCACATAGACACTCTGGCTTAACTCAAAGTGAGAGGCATGTCGTTAGTAAACATTTTAAAAAGCAAGGGGCCTAAACAAGCTACCCTGGGGAATTCCTGATTCTAACTGGATTATGTTTGAGAGGTTTCCATTAAAGAACACCCTCTGTGTTCTGTTAGACAAGCAACTCTTTATCCACATTATAGCAGGGGCTGTAAAGCCATAAGACTTGTTTTTCCAGCAGCAGACTTGGATCGATAATGTCAAAAGCTGCACTGAAGTCTAACAAGACAGCCCCCACAATCATTTTGTTGTCAATTTCTCTCAACCAATCATCAGTTATTTGTGTAAGTGCTGTGCTGGTTGAGTGTCCTTCCCTATAAGCGTGCTGAAAGTATGTTGTCAATTTGTTTACTGTGAAATAGCATTGTATCTGGTCAAACACAATTTTTTCCAGAAGTTTACTAAGGGTTGGTAACAGGCTGATTGGTCGGCTATTTGAGCCAGTAAAGGGGGCTTTACTATTCTTGGGTAGCGGAATGACTTTAGCTTCCCTCCAGGCCTGAGGGAACACACTTTTTAGTAGGCTTAAATTGAAGATGTGGTAATATCGTCTGCTATTATCCTCATAATTTTTTTTTTCAGTAATATTGTTGATAGACAACAATATTTTTTCACTTCTTCTGCACTGACTACGGAATTCATAAGTACGATTCTTGTCTTTCATAATTCGGTACGATATACTTGGATGTGTAGTGTCAGCGTTTGTTGCTGGCATGTCATCCCTAAGTTTGCTTATCTTGCCAATGAAAAAGTCAATAAAGTAGTTTGCAAGATCAGTGGGCTTTGTGATGAATGAGTCATCTGATTCAAAGAATGGCTTTTTCCCGCAAAATGTTCATATAACGTTCCCCAAAGCTTTTTACTATCATTCTTTATATAATTGATCTCTGTTTCATAGTGTAGTTTATTTGTCTTTTTATTTAGTTTAGTCACATGATTTCTTAATTTGCAGCACGTTTTCCAATCAGTTGGGCTGCCAGACTTATTTGCCATAGCTTTTGCCTCATCTCTCTCAACCATACCATTTTTCAATTCCTCATCAATCCAAGGGGATTTAACAGTTTTTACAGTAATCTTCCTAATGGGTGTGTGCTTATTAGTAATTGGAATGAGCAATTTCATAAATGTTTCAAGTGCAGCGTCTGGACGCTCCTCATTACACACCACAGACCAGATCATCAACATAGGAATCACTACTAAACTTCTTGTAGGTCCAGCCTTTGGAACTTTGGTTTTCCTAGATATGGCTATTATATTGTGATCACTACATCCTATGGATTTGGATAGTGCTTTAAAGCAAATATCTGCAACGTTAGTAAAAATGTGATCAATGCATGTTGATGATTTGATTCCTGTGCTGTTTGTAACTACCCTGGTAGGTTGACTGATAACCTGAACCAGGTTGCAGGCGCTAGTTACAGTTTGACGTTTTTTTCTTGAGTGTGCATCTTGATGATAGCCAGTCAATATTTGAATCACCCAGAAAATATACTTCTCTGTTGACCTGACATACATTATCAAGCATTTCACACACGTTATCCAGATACTGACTGTTAGCACTTGGTGGTCTCTAGCAGCTTCCCACCAGAATGGGCTTTAGGTGAGACAGATGCACCTGTAGCCATATTACTTCAACAGTATTTAACAGTAGATTGTCTCTAAGCTTTACAGGGATGTGGTTCTGAATATAGACACTGCAACACCGCCTCCGTTGGCATTTCTGTCTTTTCGGTAGATGTTATAACCATGTATTACCACTGTATCATCAAAGGTAATATCTAAGTGAGTTTCAGAGATAGTCAGAATATGAATGCCATCTGTTACAAGCAAGTTATTGACTTCATGGACCTTGTTTCTCAGGCTGTTAATATGGGCTATTTTTAGCACTTTTCTGGGTTGCTTGATTGTTTTGAATGCTTTACTGGGAAGCTTATCAGAGGTAGACTTGCTCATGTTATTTATATTGGAGCTGATAGTGCAGGGTGAGCTGCAACGAAGTGGACTTCCTACTATGGCACACCGCCTCACTGCTAACTGTATAACTCTGGCGCATAGGCACATGATTACTGCTTACAGTAGCTGTGGGATAAACAGAAGTATTGGGAGCAATTAGGGGCACATAAATTACGGCACTTACATTGTGTCTGCCAATGCCCCTCGGATCATGTACATTTGATGCAGGATTATGACGACTCATTGTCACAATGGTAGGGATTAACTGAGCTGGTCTTGGATCAATTGATGACATTGATTGGCCAGCTAGTTTTCAGGTCTAGTTATTGGTTTAAAGACGACGACAGAAATTATCAGAATCAAATCAAATGTATTTATATAGCCCTTCGTACATCAGCTGATTTCTCAAAGTGCTGCACAGAAACCCAGCCTAAAACCCCAAACAGCAAGCAATGCAGGTGTAGAAGCACGGTGGCTAGGAAAAACTCCCTAGAAAGGCCAAAACCTAGGAAGAAACCTAGAGAGGAACCAGGCTATGAGGGGTGACCAGTCCTCTTCTGGCTGTGCCGGGTGGAGATTATAACAGAACATAGCCTAGATGTTCAAATGTTCATAAATGACCAGCATGGTCAAATAATAATAATCACAGTAGTTGTCGAGGGTGCAGCAAGTCAGCACCTCAGGAGTAAATGTCAGTTGGCTTTTCATAGCCGATCATTAAGAGTATCTCTACCGCTCCTGCGGTCTCTAGAGAGTTGAAAACAGCAGGTCTGGGACAGGTGAACAGGTCAGGGTTCCATACCCGCAGACAGAACAGTTGAAACTGGAGCAGCAGCACGACCAGGTGGACTGGGGACAGCAAGGAGTCATCATGCCAGGTAGTCTTGAGGCATGGTCCTAGGGCTCAGGTCCTCCGAGAAAGAAAGAGAGAATTAGAGAGAGCATACTTAAATTCACACAGGACACCGGATAAGACAGGACAAATACTCCAGATATAACAGACTGACCCTAGCCCCCGACACATAAACTACTGCAGCATAAATACTGGAGGCTGAGACAGGAGGGGTCAGGAGACACTGTGGCCCCATCCGATGATACCCCCGGACAGGGCCAAACAGGAAGGATATAACCCCACCCACTTTGCCAAAGCACAGCCCCCACACCACTAGAGGGATATCTTCAACCACCAACTTACCATCCTGAGACAAGGCCGAGTATAGCCCACAAGATCTCCGCCACAGCGCCAACCCAGACAGGAAGATCACGTGAGTGACTAAACCCACTCAAGTGACGAACCCCTCCTAGGGACGGCATGAAAGAGCACCAGTAAGCCAGTGACTCAGCCCCTGTAATAGGGTTGAAGTGGTGGGTGTATTTTGCCCTTCTAGTGTTATGAACTCGGTGAAAGCATTGGCAGAATATATAAATAACTCTAGGCAAAACCTTGCTATTCCACTATTTCTCAACAGTTTGAATAGATGTGCACAATGACGCCTTTTCATAAAGTCTCTATTTTCCCCCGAAAAGCTCATCCTACTTGTTGGAGATATTTACAGTATATTCTTTAAAAGTGATGCCTCTCACTGTCGTATTAATTCACAGAGACGGACAAATCTGGGTTTGGTGGATGCCAGGTGAACGGTACCTGCCCGAATGCATAGTGCCAAATGTAGAGTTTGGTAGAGGATGAAAAATGATCTGGGGCAGTTTTTCATGGTTTGGGCTAGGACCCTTAGTTCCAGTGAAGGGAAATCTTAACGCTACAGCATACAATGACATTCCAGACGATTCTGTGCTTCCAACTTTGTGGCAACAGTTTGGGGAAGGCCCTTTCCTGTTTCAGCATGACAATGCCCCTGTGTACAAAGCCAGGTCCATACAAAAATGGTTTGTCGAGGTTGGTGTGGAAGAACTTGACTGGCCTGCACACAGCCCTGACCTCAACCCCATTGAACACCTTTGGGATGAATTGGAACGCCGACTGCGAACCAGGCCTAATCCCTCAACATCAGTGCCCGACCTCACTAATGCTCTTGTGGCTGAATGGAAGCAAGTCCCCTTCAGTAATGGTCCGACGTCGACAGGAAAGCCTTCCCAGAAGAGAGGAGGCTGTTATAGCAGAAAAGGGGGGACCAACTCCATTATAATGTCCATGATTTTGGAATGAGATGCTCGACGAACAGGTGTCCACAAACTTTTGTTCGTGTAGTGCATCTTACTGGCTCTCTCTGACCACTTCCCTGTTACTTCACTTTGTATTGAAGCCTGCTGGATCACTCATCAAAGGCTATTGCTTAGCAATGCGCAGCGGAGGTTACGCTTCATGGTGACTGATGTTACGTGCAGGACCGCGCCCCCGTTAGGGCTGGTTGACTCGGAGTGACTGCTCTGTTTGCATATTCATCATCATCACTTGCTTCCGCTTATATCAGATCAGAACCTTCCAGAGAAGTTGTCGGTGTAATGACGTGCATATTGCATCTCTTTAGATTTGCTGTTTGAAAGCAATTGGGAAGCCCGTATCGGTCGCCCAAATGGAGAGAGCCCTGTCGCTTTGATCGTGAAGGGCTGCTGCGTGTGTGTGTGTGTGTGTGTGTGTGTGTGGATGGCTCTCGTTGCTGTCAAGTGGCCTGTGTGTGTGTGTGCTGGAAGTGATGAAAGCCCTCTGTGTGACTAAATGATGAGCACCCTGCAACCTAGTTACATCCTGCTCCAACTAACAGCTAATGAGAGGGTACATGTTAGTGAGAATGTGAAATGATGGAGAATGAACAAGCACGTTTTTTTGTGATTTTCTGCTCTTCAACTGCACGGATCAGAAAACAGGGTAGGTTATAGATGGGCGCAAGCAAAATGAATGGAGGACTTTCTTGAATTTGCTTTCATATTTATTGAACCTTTATTGAACCAGGAAAGACCTTTGAGGTTAGAAACCAATTTTGTGAAGGCGGCCTGTCAAGAGACTTAAGTGCAGTCTAATTCGAATATTGAGTTGTGGACAGATGTGGGGGATTGTGTTGAACTGTGCTGGCCTATGCCATGTCATACTGTGCTATGTTTGTCAGACATTGGCTGTGTAGGGCTATGCTGGGCTGTGCTGATTTGTGCTGAGCCATACCATGCTATGATATGCCATGAATGAGCAGTCCAGTCTTCCACAGTGGAAAGGGTTCTTTCTTTTTGAAATCCCTGCCTCCTGTCCTGTGTCTCTGAAGTTGAAAGAATGACATTGATTCTCTCTTTCCCCAAACACATGCACACACACTTTCTTACACACTCGCACACACCCTCCCCTTTCTATCAAAATGAGAAGCGGAATGAGACGTAGCGCAGGGGCGTCCTGCCTGCCCGTCTGCCTGCCTGTTGGCACGAGTGTCGCAGCAGGAATTTTCAGGGAGGCGAACAGGGAGAGTGCCCCCCTTCGCTCTGCTTTCTTTCTCTTCTTCTTCTCACAACTTTGACACAGAGCCATTAGCAGGATCGAGGTAGGGAGTTCTCTCTCTTCTCATTTTTGTGTTTTTGACACATCATCTCTCTCTCATTCGAACTCCCCACCCTCCTCATCCTTCCACCTCTCTTACTCGCCCCTCATCTCTCGTTCCTTTACCTTCCTCCTCTTCTCTGCTGCTTACCTCTTTTCTCTCTCTCCACTCCTCTCACCCTCTCCTCTTGCGCCTCTCCTGCCCATCTCTCTACCCCTCTTTCATGATCAGCTACTTGCTTTTCTTTTATCTATACTCTCCACTCCTCTCCTCCTCTCCTTGGTATATTGACACTCAGTGGTTCTCTCAGTAGCCGAGCAATGCCAAAGTGTTGCCAGTATTGTGGTCAGTTATGGGAAGAGACCGGGTTATCACTTTGCAATGGTTAGTAGCCAAAGTTAAAACCTCTCTGCTGCACAGCATTTGTCTCCTCCTGTGCCTCATATAATAGAAGGGTATTATTATTATTTGCTCAGAATAGTTTGTATTATTACCTACAGCCGAAAAGATTGTTACAGTGCTATTGGGTTGTTAATTGGATTCGTTCCGACATTTCTTTATGAACTTTCTGGGCGAGGTAAATTATTTGTGTACTTGTTTGACATTTTACTGCATTGTTAGGAGCTAGTAACGTAAGCATTTCGCTGCGTCCACTATAACATCTGCTAAACTGTGTACGCGACCAATAAAAATGATAATAATAGTGTCCGGATGTTTTGGGCTACACACTAATGTTACCCCTCTATGGGAAGATGAGACTCTCGCGAATACGATGGTGTTCGAAAAACGAATGGAAGTGAATAGGGACATTTCCACGTCGAAGGTATACATGTCATTAGACGCAAAAAAATGTTTTATTTCCTGCTCTTTCATGGTTACCATGGTAATCTCTCAGGCATAGGACAGACACTTCAAAAACAAACGTCCTTTTGATTTATTTTTGGACGATCGTTTTTTTTCATGTATGAATCCGTTATTCAATGTGTTTCTATGGGCTAATAGCAGTAAGGCCAAATTCAATATTTCAATGGGTTTTTTTACGTAAATAAAAATAAAAGAATACCTACAGGGGTCCTAAAATTCCAAATCAAATGGCCAAATGATCCTCGGTATAACCATCGTTAAAGAATTCCATATGTTAGCTTAGTGGAAACCCAGACGGAATTATCGATCAGAATACTGTTGGGCTTCTGTTGTGTATGGATTATGGGCACTGTAGCATCTCAGTAATTGCTTTCGATCAATTCTCATGCAATGGGAAGTTGAAGAATACTCTGCAAAAAGGCTTCATGCATTTTGAAGTCACTTATTGTAAATAAGAATAGAGTATGTTTCTGAACACTACATTAATGTGGATGCTCCCATTAATATGGATAATCAGGAATGAATCGTTAATAATAATGATGAGTGAGAAAATTACGGATGCATAAATATACCCCCCAAAAAAAGGCTTACCTCCCCTGTTATTGTAATGGTGAGAGGCTAGCCTGTTTTTGGGGCATCATATCTGTGCATCTGTAACTTTCTCACTCATCATTATTCATGATTCAATCCTGATTTATCTGTAATCATGGTAGCATCCACATTAACCATTTAGGCTCGTCGGAAGTGGATGCATTCAGTATCATGATAAGAATATTCATGGTGAACTTGGGGTACGTGCAACATAAGACAAACAAATAACAAGGGTTTGAGTGAGAGGTCTAACTGGTGTCACCAAGTGGCCACACACCTCTCCAAAGTGTGCACCGTTACTACCTAATTTGAATGACTGAAAAGAAGAGTCTTCCACTATGAGGTGCTAATTTGAGCTCTCCTAACTGTGCTGTTGAGGAACTAGAGCAAGCAGACTTGTAGTTTTCTTTGGGACACAACCCTGCATAACCCGCCGTCACACAATTACTGTTGTTTACGCATTCCAAAAATGGTCCATTATAAATCGCAATCTGCTCAAGTGGGCATCATTTGAAAGTTTGTTCTATGGCCAACATGGCTAGCTAAGTTACCAAATACGACATTACAGTGTTAGGCTTTCACAAGGCAATTCAGAGAAGCAGATCATAATTTGGGTGCGCATAAAATAGAGTCACGAGTGCATTCCGATGCGTGTTCCCCACAATTTTTTTTTCACAATACGAGAAACATACAGTGCCTTGGAAAGTATTCATCCCCCTTGGCATTTTTCCTATTTTGTTGCATTGCAATCTGTAATTTAAATGTATTTTTATTTGGATTTCATGTAATAGACATACACAAAATAGTCCAAATTGGTGAAGTGAAAAAAAAGAAGAAAGAAAACTTGTTTCAAATAAATAAAAATGAAATGGAAAAGTGGCGTGTGCATATGTATTCACCCCCTTTGCTATGAAGCCCCTAAATAAGATCTGGTGCAACCAATTACCTTCAGAAGTCACATAATTAGATAAATAAAGTCCACTTGTGTGCAATCTAAGTGTCACATGATCTGTCACATGATCTCAGTATATATAGACCTGTTCTGAAAGGCCCCAGAGTCTGCAACACCACTAAGCAAGCAGCACCATGAAGACCAAGGAGCTCTCCAAACAGGTCAGGGACAAAGTTGTGGAGAAGTACAGATCAGGGTTGGGTTAAAATGTGTTTTATCAGAAACCATCCCACGGAGCACCATTAAATCCATTATTGAGACAAAAGTGTAGTTTTTAGCCATCAAGGAAAACACTATGTCTGATGCAAACCCAACACCTCTCATCACCCCGAGAACACCATCCCCACAGTGAAGCATGGTGGTGGCAGCATCATGCTGTGGGGATGTTTGTCATCAGCCGGGCCTGGGAAACTGGTCAGAATTGAAGGAATGATGGATGGCGCTAAATACAGGGAATTTCTTGAGGATACCTGTTTCAGTCTTCCAGAGATTTGAGACTGGGACGGAGGTTCACCTTCCAGCAGGACAATGACCCTAAGCATCCTGCTAAAGTAACACTCAAGTGGTTTAAGGGAAAACATTTAAATACCTTGGAATGGCCTAGTTAAAGCCCAGACCTCAGTCCAATTGAGAATCTGTGGTATGACTTAAATATTGCTGTACACCAGCGGAACCCATCCAACTTGAAGGAGCTGGAGCAGTTTTGCCTTGAAGAATGGGCAAAAATACCAGTGGCTAGATGTGCCAAGCTTATAGAGACATTCCCCAGGGACTTACAGCTGTAATTGTTGCAAAGGTGACTCTACAAAGTATTGGCTTTGGGGGGTGAATAGTTATGCAAGCTCAAGTTCAGTTGTTTTGTCTTATTTCTTGTTTGTTTCACAATAAAAATTATTTTGCATCTTCAAAGTGGTAGGCATGTTGTGTAAATCAAATGATGCTTACCCCCCAAAAATCTATTTTCATTCCAAGTTGTAAGGCATCAAAATAGGAAAAATGTGAAGGGGGGGAATACTTTCGCAAGCCACTGTAGGCTTATTCTGTTCAGAACTATGAAGTCATGTCATCTTGTAACTGTACATAAAGCATAGTGATCATAAATATTGACACTGTATATTACATTAGTTTTATGATATGGAAATGTGAAGTGCAAATTTGGACTCGGGTGTTTTGGCTTGCTTGTATGACATCAAAGCGGTATTTATTATAATCCTCAACTTCTTGTCACGTGAAGTCCTCAAATTCAGAACCGCTGTCAGTCAATACCAATAATACGCTGTGAAGAGGAGAAGTTGTGCTCTGACGTCATGTATAGCATGTTACTGTACAGCCACTGCCTTCTAATTTAGGCTCTTATCAGTGTCCACATCTGACATTTTCAACCCGTATGCGGGTATGAGTATAAAGAGTTAATGTAGAAGTGTTCAGAGACCTATTCTTATTTACAATAAAAGTGACTCCAAGATGACACAATACATTATTTACCATTCATTTATATTGGGCACAACATAATCTGAAACACAACCAAAACAAACTGCAAATGCATCCAACAAGTTTGTAGAGTCACAAGCTTGGTGTAGTCATTGTGTGCTACTGTAGGAATATGGGACCAAAATACTAAATGTTTGACCACTTTAATACACTATAGGTGAATTTGTCCGTATACTTATAACAAATTCAAATGGGGGGACTAGATACAGTTGAAGTCGGAAGTTTACATACACCTTAGCCAAAATACATTTGAACTCAGTTTTTCACAATTCCTGACATTTAATCCCAGTAAAAATCCCCTGTTTTAGGTCAGTTAGGATCACCACTTTATTTAAGAATGTGAAATGTCAGAATAATAGGAGAGATTTATTTCAGCTTTTATTTCTTTCATCACATTCCCAGTGGGTCAGAAGTTTACATACACTCAATTAGTATTTGGTAGCATTGCCTTTAAATTGTTTAACTTGGGTAAATGTCGTTTTGAGTGGACTTCCACAAGCTTCCCACAATAAGTTGGGTGAATTTTGGCCCATTCCTCCTGACAGAGCTGGTGTAACTGAGTCAGGTTTGTAGGCCTCCTTGCCCCCACACGCTTTTTCAGTTCTGCTCACACATTTTCTATAGGATTGAGGTCAGGGCTTTGTGATGGCCGCTCCAAAACCTTGACTTTGTTGTCCTTAAGCCATTTTGCCACAACTTTGGAAGTGTGCTTGGGGTCATTGTCCATTTGGAAGACCCATTTGCGACCAAGCTTTAACTTCCTGACTGATTTTTTGAGATGTTTCTTCAATATAACACATGACTGCTTAGACCTCTGCGCCACTCGGGAGGCCCCACTCATATGATTTAAAAAAAATCTCAAATCCAAAATGCTGGAGTATAGCGCCAAATTACAAGTTTTAGGTTCATTGTCTAAATAAATACGTAGGGGAGTGTATATTTAAAGATAGCTTTTGCAGAAATTATGCCAAGTTTGGATTTATAAAGGAAATTAAATGCAATTAGGCTTTAATCCAGGGGAGATTTGTGGAGGATTGGGACTGCAGCTTTTTCCATGTGACCATGATCGCTGAGTCAACATAGGACTAGTTAGTTGGCACCGTCCTTGTACCTAACTCTCCAAGACACTTACATAACAATTAAAGATCCCATTTTGTAACAGTTCCACACGCAAATAGCCATTTGAAGCTATGACGTTGCTGTTTAATGTTAGTGGATGGTCCAGCCACCTTTAATGTATGTAGACAGCATATGGGCAATGGGCATGTCATTAACTTTTAACATTGCCATGGGTTGTGCCTTTTGGGTTGTGTCATTTCAAAATGTCTACGGTACTTAGAGCCTTTGAGAGTGGTGTTCTGACTGCCCGTGGGTGTTATTCATAGGTCAATGACCAGTCAAATGTTCTGACTGCCCGTGGGGGTTATTCATAGGTCAATGACCAGTCAAAAGTTTGGACACATCTACTCATTCCAGGGTTTTTCTTTATTTTGACTATTTTCTACATTGCATAATAATAGTGAAGACATCAACACTATGAAATAACACATGGAATCATGTAGTAACCAAAAAAGTGTTTAACAAATCAACATATTTTATATTTGAGATTCTTCAAATAGCCACCCTTTGCCTTGTTGAAAGCTTTGCACACTTTTGGCATTCTCTAAACCAGCTTCATGACGTAGTCACCTGGAATGCATTTCAATTAACAGGTGTGCCTTGTTAAAAGTTAATTTGTGGAATTTCTTTCCTTCTTGGTGTGTTTTAGCCAATCAGTTGTGTTGTGTCAAGGTAGGGGTGGTATACAGAAGATAGCCCCAGTTGGTAAAAGACCAAGTCCGTATTATGGCAAGAACAGCTCAAATAAGCAAACAGAAACAACAGTCTATCATTACTTTAAAACATGAAGGTCAGACAATCCAGACAATTTCAAGAAAACCATCAAGCGCTATGATGAAACTGGCGCTCATGAGGTCCGCCACAGGAATGAAAGACCCAGAGTTACCTCATCTGCAGAGGATAAGTTCATTAGTCACCAGCCTCAGAATCCGGCAATTAACTGCAGCCCAAATAAATGCTTCCCAGACACGTCTCAACATCAACTGTTACGAGGAGATTGCGTGAATCAGGCCTTAACGGTCCAATTGCTGCAAAGAAACGACGACTAAAGGACACCACCAAGAAGAAGAGACTTGCTTGGGCCAAGAAACACGAGGAATGGACATTAGAATTGTGGAAATCTGTCCTTTCTTCTGATGACTCCAAATTTGAGATTTTTGGTTCCAACTTTCGTGTCTTTGTGACACGCAGAGTAGGTGAAAGGTTGAGAAGGAGGTGTGATGCAGCGGGGGTGCTTTGCTGGTGACACTGTCTGTGATTTATTTAGAATTCAAGGCACACTTAACCAACAAGGCTACCACAGGATGGCATATCGCTGCAGAATGCTATCTGGTTTGCGCTTAGTGGGACAATCATTTGGACAATGACCCAACCACACCTCCGGGCTGTGTGAGAGCAATTTGACCAAGATGGAGAGTGATGGCGCTGCATTTAAAAAAATGTTTTATTTCTTTTTTTTATTTAACCTTTTATTAACTAGGCAAGTCAGTTAACACATTTTTATTTACAATTACGACCTTTTGGTTACTGGCCCAACGCCCAAACCACTAGGCTACCTGTTGTCCCGCATCAATCAGATGACCTGGCCTCCAAAATCACCCGACCTCAACCCAATTTAGATGGTTTGGGATGAGTTGGACTGTTGGAAAAGCATTCCAGGTGAAGCTAGTTGAGAGAATGCCAAGAGTTTGCAAAGCTGTCATGAAGGCACAGGGTGGCTACTTTGAAGAATCTCAAATATAAAATATTTGTTGATTTGTTTCCCACTTTTTTGTTTACTACAAGATTCCAAATGTGTTATTTCATAGTGTTGATGTCTTCACTATTATTCTACAATGTAGAAAATAGTAACAAAAATAAAAACCCTTGAATAAATATGTGCGTCCAAACTTTTGACTGGTACTGTAAATATATACACTACCGTTCAAAAGTTTGGGATCACTTAGAAATGTCCTTGTTTTTGAAAGATTAGCACATTTTTGGTCCATTAAAGTAACATGAAATTGATCAGAAATATGGTGTACAATCGTGGCCAAAAGTTTTGAATGACACAAATAATAATTTTCACAAAGTCTGCTGCCTCAGTGTCTTTAGATATTTTTGTCAGATGTTACTATGGAATATTGAATTATAATTACAAGCATTTCATAAGTGTCAAAGGGTTTTATTGACAGTTAAATGAAGTTGATGCAAAGAGTCAATATTTGCAGTGTTGACCCTTCTTTTTCAAGACCTCTGCAATCCGCCCTGGCATGCTGTCAATTCACTTCTGGGCCACATCCTGACTGATGGCAGCCTATTCTTGCATAATCAATGCTTGGAGTTTGTCAGAATTTGTGGGTTTTTGTTTGTCCACCTGCCTCTTGAGGATTGACCACAAGTTCTCAATGGGATTATGGTCTGGGGAGTTTCCTGGCCATGGACCCAAAATATTGATGTTTTGTTCCCCGAGCCACTTAGTTATCACTTTTGCCTTATGGCAAGGTGCTCCATCTTTACTGTTGGCATGACACAGGACTGATGGTAGCCCTAACCTTGTCTTCGCCGGACAAGCTTTTTTCTAGATGCCCCAAACAATCGGAAAGGGGATTCATCAGAGAAAATGGCTTTACCCCAGTCCTCAGCAGTCCAATCCCTGTACCGTTTGCAAAATATCAGTCTGTCCCTGATGTTTTTCCTGGAGAGAAGTGGCTTCTTTGCTGCCCTTCTTGACACCAGGCCATCCTCCAAAAGTCTTCACCTCACTATGCGTGTAGATTCACTCACACTTGCCTGCTGCCATTCCTGAGCAAGCTCTGTACTGGTGGTGCCCCGTTCCGCAGCTGAATCAACTTTAGGAGACGGTCCTGGCGCTTGCTGGACTTTCTTGGGCGCCCTGAAGCCTTCTTCACAACAATTTAACCACTCTCCTTGAAGTTCTTGATGATCTGATAAATGGTTGAATTAGGTGCAATCTTACTGGCAGCAATATCCTTGCCTGTGAAGCCCTTTTTGTGCAAACCAATGATGACGGCACGTGTGTCCTTGCAGGTAACCATGGATGACAGAGGAAGAACAATGATTCCAGGCACCACCCTCCCTTTGAAGCTTCCAGTCTGTTATTTGAACTCAATCAGCATGACAGAGTGATTTGCAGCTTTGTCTTCATCAACACTCACACCTGTGTTAACAAGAGAATCACTGACATGTCAGCTGGTCCTTTTGTGGCAGGGCTGAAATGCAGTGGAAAAGTTTTGGGGGGATTCAGTTCATTTGCATAGCAAAGAGGGACTTTGCAATTAATTGCATTTCATCTGATCACTCTTCATAAAATTCTGGAGTGTATGTAAATTGCCATCATACAAACTGAGGCAGCAGACTTTGTGAATATTCATATTTATGTCATTCTCTACTTTTTGGCAGATTAAAAAAAATAAAAATAAAAAAATGGATTTTCTACATATTGGCATACTGGTAGCTTCATTAAATTGTACCCGCAAAACACCAATCTCAACGTCAACAGTGAAGAGGCGACTTTCGGCATGCTGGCCTTCTAGGCAGAGTTCCTCTGTCCAGTGTCTGTTCTTTTGCCCATGGCTTTTTCTTTGTAACTCTGCCTAGAAGGCCAGCATCCCGGAGTCGCCTCTTCACTGTTGACATTGAGACTGGTGTTTTGCGGGTACTATTTAATGAAGCTGCCAGTTGAGGACTTGTGAGGCGTTTCTCAAACTAGACACACTAATGTACTTGTCCTCTCGCTCAGTTGTGCACCAGGGCCGCCCACTTCTTTCTATTCTGGTTAGGGCCAGTTTGCGCTGTTCTGTAACGAGAGTAGTACACAGCGTTGTACGAGATTTTCAGTTTCTTGGCAATTTCTCGCATGGAATAGCCTTCATTTCTCAGAACAAGAATAAACTGATGAGTTTCAGAAGAAAGTACTTTGTTTCTGACCATTTTGAGCCTGTAATCGAACCCATAAATGCTGATGCTCCAGATACTCAAATAGTCTAAAGAAGGCCAGTTTTATTGCTTCTTCAATCAGAATAACAGTTTTCAGCTGTGCTAACATAATTGCAAAAGGGTTTTCTAATGATCAATTAGCTTTTTAAAATGATTAACTTGGATTAGCTAACAAAACGTGTCAGTGGAACACAGGAGTGATGGTTGCTGATAATGGGCCTCTGTAAGTATGTAGATATTCCATAAAAAATCAGCCATTTCCACCTACAATAGTAATTTACAACTTTAACAATGTCTACACTGTATTTCAGATCAATTTGATGTTATTTTAATGGACAAAATGTTTTGTGTGTGTGTGTATATATATATATACACTGCTCAAAGAAATAAAGGGAACACTTAAACAACACAATGTAACTCCAAGTCAATCACACTTCTGTGAAATCAAACTGTCCACTTAGGAAGCAACACTGATTGACAATAAATTTCACATGCTGTTGTGCAAATGGAATAGACAAAAGGTGGAAATTATAGGCAATTAGCAAGACACCCCCAATAAAGGAGTGATTCTGCAGGTGGTGAACACAGACCACTTCTCAGTTCCTATGCTTCCTGGCTGATGTTTTGGTCACTTTTGAATGCTGGCGGTGCTTTCACTCTAGTGGTAGCATGAGACGGAGTCTACAACCCACACAAGTGGCTCAGGTAGTGCAGCTCATCCAGGATGGCACATCAATGCGAGCTGTGGCAAGAAGGTTTGCTGTGTCTTTCAGCGTAGTGTCCAGAGCATGGAGGCGCTACCAGGAGACAGGCCAGTACATCAGGAGACGTGGAGGAGGACGTAGGAGGGCAACAACCCAGCAGCAGGACCGCTACCTCCGCCTTTGTGCAAGGAGGAGCACTGCCAGAGCCCTGCAAAATGACCTCCAGCAGGCCACAAATGTGCATGTGTCAGCATATGGTCTCACAAGGGCTCTGAGGATCTCATCTCGGTACCTAATGGCAGTCAGGCTACCTCTGGCGAGCACATGGAGGGCTGTGCGGCCCCACAAAGAAATGCCACCCCACACCATGACTGACCCACCGCCAAACCGGTCATGCTGGAGGATGTTGCAGGCAGCAGAACGTTCTCCACGGCGTCTCCAGACTCTGTCACGTCTGTCACATGTGCTCAGTGTGAACCTGCTTTCATCTGTGAAGAGCACAGGGCGCCAGTGGCGAATTTGCCAATCTTGGTGTTCTCTGGCAAATGCCAAACGTCCTGCACGGTGTTGGGCTGTAAGCACAACCCCCACCTGTTGACGTCGGGCCCTCATACCACCCTCATGGAGTCTGTTTCTGGCCGTTGGGGAGCAGACACATGCACATTTGTGGCCTGCTTGCAATAAAATGCAAATGAATTACTTAAAAATCATACAATGTGATTTTCTGGATTTTTGTTTTAGATTCCGTATCTCACAGTTGAAGTGTACCTATGATAAAAATTACAGACCTCTACATGCTTTGTAAGTAGGAAAACCTGCAAAATCGGCAGTGTGTCAAATACTTGTTCTCCCCACTGTATATGCGTTGTTCTTGAAATGTCTCTACCCACTGGAGTATAGCCCATTGCCTTCTCAAGCCATCCATAAAACAATCCAATCTAGAATCTATTACCCGGATTCTTGGATCCATTTAAGATTGTCATAACTGTTAAGTCCTGCAGTGTGAGAAGACAAGCATGGTGAGGGTGATAATATATCTCAGTCTGACACACACACACACTTTAATACACAACACGTACCAGATCTGCATGCGCTGTTACAGCACTGCAAGTGTTCGCCTACACCACCCTCAGACCTGCCAACATGCACGCATTTTGCGTACCAACTACGCAATTCTCTGTCCATGTACGCAGGTACCAGATCCGAGTTAAAAGTTCGCAGAAATTAATAAGGCCTGATTTATATATATTTTTAAAAACTTTTTAATAAAAAATAAATCCACTGAGTAAATCTAACAGCCCGATTCTCGAGCTGCAACACACAGACATGTACGGAGTTTGTGCCAACGGACATGGAGATTAATACATCATTATTGGACGTAGCTACCCTGTGTCTGCCCCTCCTCCTGTTTGTTGTGATGCTGAGTTTGCTGACTGTCAGCTGTACGTAAGCACAGGAACGAATCCCTTTTTGACTCTGTGGAAGGTAAACACTAATTGTTTCAAGCTAACGTTAGAGAACATAAGATTGACATTCAGTGGGCTCTGAAGTGCCAGCAGTTCACACGCATTTGTTAGTGAAATAAATAAAATAAAATGTAAATACGAAATATAACTGGTCGCATTTGTTCAGTTGAAGTCGGAAGTTTGCATACACCTTTTCCAAATACATTTAAACTCAGTTTTTCACAATTCTTGACATTTAATCATAGGACATTTTTACTGTCTTAGGTCAGTTTGGATCACCACTTTATTTTAAGAATGTGAAATGTCAGAATAATAATATAATTATTTATTTCAGCTTTTATTTCTTTCGTCACATTCCCAGTGGGTCAGAAGTTTACATAGTATTAGTATTGGTAGCATTGCCTTTAAATTGTTTAATTTCATATATTTCACAAAGCCTTCCACAAGCTTCCCAAAATAAGTTGGGTGAATTTTGGCCCATTCCTCCTGACAGAGCTGGTGTCTCTGAGTCAGGTTTGTAGGCCTCCTTGCCCCCACACGCTTTTTCAGTTCTGCTCACACATTTTCTATAGGATGGAGGTCAGGACTTTGTGATGGCCACTCCAAAACCTTGACTTTGTTGTCCTTAAGCCATTTTGCCAGAACTTTGGAAGTGTGCTTGGGGTCATTGTCCATTTGGAAGACCCATTTGCAACCAAGCGTTAACTTCCTGACTGATGTCTGCTTGTTGCTTCAATATATCCACATAATTGTCCACCCTCATGATGCCATCTATTTTGTGAAGTGCACCAGTCCCTCCTGCAGCAAAGAACCCCAACAACATGATGCTGCCACCCCAATGCTTCACCGTTGGGATGGTGTTCTTCAGCTTGCAGCGTCTCCCTTTTTCCTCCAAACATAACAATGGTCATTATCCCACGGGGGGACCAGGATGAATATGTATGAACTTTCCAATTTGTAAGTCGCTCTGGATAAGAGCGTCTGCTAAATGACTTAAATGTTAAATGTAAATGTAATTATGGCCAAACAGTTCTATTTTTGTTTCATCAGACCAGAGGACATTTCTCCAAAAAGTACGATCTTTTTCCCCATGTGCAGTTGCAAACCGTAGTCTGGAATTTTCATGGCGGTTTTGGAGCAGTGGCTTCTTCCTTGCTGAGCAGCCTTTCCGGTTATGTCGATATAGGACTCGTTTTACTGTGGATATAGATACTTACCAAGAAGGTTTCAATGATTGCCAGAGGAACTGTTTGCCACAGAGAAGTCTACCCTGATGCCCTGCTGCATAAGGACAAATATTCTAGCTACCAGGCAAATCTGTCTAGGAAATGGTTTCCTGAACGTTTGAAGGTCTCCAGAAGATTTGTTCTCACCCACTGTTTCCTATCATAGCTTTTTTGTTTTTATTCTGGATATGTTAATTTGTTATGGATGCTCTGCTTCAAACATTTGTTCTTATCACGTCAGTTAAAAAAAATAATATAAATAATTTGTGGATAAGACGTTTGTACATTTTGTTCCTGAACAAATAACTTGTTATTATTTGTTTAATATATATTTTTTTTTAACTCCAAGAATTAAGGCCCTTTGTGTGTTCTTTCTAACTAGATCTTGTTAGTGACTTTGACCATATGTGTAAATGGAATGCTTTCAAAAAAGTATTCCAACCTTTTATAGACTTGATCTGGTACAATTCTATAATTGCGATCCCACACAAACAGCACGAGCATGGAAAGAAAACCCCAATTTCGGCACGTGCTATGCGCGCGAGTTGAATCTCCAATTCGCCGCACGCGTACTCCTAAAAAGTTGGACAGGGTTGTCAGGTCTGCCCCCTTCGCACATGCACCATCACACAGACACATAAACACACACACACTCACTCACATTCTCCTTTTAAAATACATGCGCAAACACACAAACACACACACACACACCAGTGATTCATATAGCTAGGCATGGGCAATAGCAGAGCAATCCCTCCTGAGTTGGTGAGGTAGACTCTCCAAGAAGCAGAAGCCTCATGTCACCGTGCAGCTGGAGAGCCCAGTGTTATAGGACTAAATCTAGAAATTGGTCACTTAAAGCCATTTTCACTTTTGGCCTAGTACCGTGTCAATTGCACATATTTGTTCCAGCCCAGCACACCTGATTCAACTGATCAAATGCTCGGTGTTTAACTTAGTTGAATCAAATGGGTTAGTGCTGGGCTAAAACAAAAATAGAAAGAAAAAAAAAAACCCTGGGGGGTCCTCCAGGAACAGATGGTAACATTGCTTCTGTACATAGATCTGAAAATCATCGGTGTGTGTGTGTACACGTTTCAGGAGGATTTTCCAAGTGAAAGTAGTAGCAAGAGCATTAGTGGCAGGGTCATTCATACATTTGGATTAGGCTAAAGATTGTTGTCTTTTGCGGGATTACAACGGATTTGCAAGGGGAAATGTTAAATACTGTTATTTTCCTTTCAAAAAAAAAATGTGCCTCTTATTTCCATCTGATCCTCAGTGCTCATTACTCCATATCTTGGTTCTTAGACAAGATGATGGATACAGGCCTCCCAGTCTTGGACAGAATCTTACACGAGTGATAGGAGGCTTGCTTTATTCCCTTCAGGCGATATTCAGATCTTTGGTAGCCGATTTAGCGTCTAAATGATAAGGCAGCCAAGAGTATTTTGGATTGGTGTGTACGAACAGATGTTTTCAGTTTTAACATCAAGAAATCTCATGCAGTGTTTAATGAAATTCCAGGCCTAACCAAAATGTCCAAGGTAGATGAGAAGGGATTCAGAACAAGCACAAGCCTACAACTTTTAACGTCTTACAATTATGTCATTTTTTTTTTTTACAGTTCCCTGAAGTGTATGCATCGAAGTCTACAATACACTTTCTCTGACGAGTGACACAATGGTTATTTTTAATGCTTTTTAATTCCCGTCACTCAAGCTGTGTGAGTTTTCTGTGGTCCTTTTCACCCTGACTAGGGACCTCCACCGAACCATCACTCTGGAGAAAAGCTTGAGGGATCTAGGGATTTCTGCCATGGTGGACAAAATTAGGGCACTGTTAACTAAAGCCCGCTGACAAAATCACTTTCCAAGTGCCTCCTTAAGCCTCTCTGAAAACCACTTGAGGAGAGATTTACTTTCGAACCACATGGTGGCTAGTTGGAAAGACTTACTACCAGCTGTTCTGTTCTGGTTGGTGTCCTGAATTCGCCCCAGGACCTATCGCAGGGAGGAACTAGGCAGCATATGTAGCTGCTGTACATGAGAACTAAAGTATGAGAATACTGTCAGAGGAATAGGGTTGTCGGATGTCTTAGGTTCTCTATACAGGCGAATCGTTTGGCTCAATGACTTGGTGATGCTGAACTGTTGATGTTTGAAACGTGCATTGTTGTTGTAATCTCTCTTTCCTTTCGCAGGTCAATCCAGAGCCAACATGATCCCGCTGAAGCAACCACGGAACGTCAAGGCTTCGGATGACACCCTGGCCGACTTGGACGAGGAGGCCTCCAAAGCCACTCCGCCGCCGCTGCCCAAGAAGTCGGTAGCCCGCCCCAGCACAGAGACCTCCAGCCTGGGAAAGGAGCTCCCTCTGAGGCCCAAGCGTGAGGCGAAACCCGGGGGTACCAACCTGAGCGTGGCCAACCCCCTGTACGACCTGGACTCCACCTGGGAGACGGGCAGCCACAGCTCCTCGCTCAGCTCTGAGGCCCGCCCTCATGACCAGGAGAGTGGGGACTCCCTGGAGAGACCTGTGGCGGCCGTCAACAAGGGCCGAGGGGCCAACAGCCTGTCGTGCCTGGCCTCGGCACCCAGCGCCACCACGGGGCGGGAGCGGCGGGGCTGCCACAGTGCAGAGTCCCTGGCGGGTAAGGCTCGGACCACGGCCAGGGTGGGTGGGTGTGGCGGGAGCAGCAAGCCCCAGAGGCAGGCCCTCTACAATGGCATGGACAGCTGGGAGGAGGTGGTGGGTCGCATCCGGGGGCTGCACACGGACACGTTGAGGAAGCTGGCGGGGAAGTGCGAGGACCGCTTTATGGCCGGGCAGAAGGACCACCTGCGCTTTGGCACGGACAGCTGGTCGCACTTCAGGCTGACAACAGGGAAGCCCTGCTGCGAAGCCGGAGACTCTGTTTACTACACAGCCTCCTACGCCAAGGATCCGTTGGTCAACTACGCCATCAAGGTATGACCAAAAGGCCTTTGCACTCTAAGAAGTAGGAATAAAATAATATCATATTCCTGGGTGATTTATTTTGAGATCAAAATAAATATTGTGAGTTCTCTTTGAGCTTCAAGAGAACAGCTATATTTAAGTTAAATCGTTTTTAATAACTTGCCTAGTTAAATAAAGGTTAAATAAATATATATATTTTAAATCTTCACTTATTCATGAAAACTCTTGTAAATAATCTAGTTTAAGCCTGTTGGGCACTGAGTCCCGCATGTCTCTTGTTACCATGGCTTGGAAGTCACCAGCGCTGTCCTCTCTCAACTACCCTCCCGCTGAAGGGAATTTCTTAGCTTTGAAAAGAAAATATTACCAAGGGAACCATTTTATTGTAGTAACTATCACATAGCACACAGTGAAAGACATGCTCTGGAACTTTGGCAACTAGTAAGTCTTTTTTAAACCTCCCGCTTTGATCTGGATGTGTCAGTGTGTAGTTCATACATGCATCATCTATACTGAACAAAAATGTAAACGCTACCTGGAACCATTTCAACGATTTTACTGAGTTACAGTTCATTATAGGAAATCAGTCAATTGAAATACATTTGCTAGGCCCTAATCTATGGATGTCACATAACTGGGCAGGGGCGCAGCCATTGGTGGGCCTGGGAGGGCATAGGCCCATCCAATCAGAATGAGTTTTTCCCCACAAAATTACTTTATTACAGACAGAAATACACCTCCGTTTCATCTGGTGTCTAGTCTCAGACGATCCTACAGGTGAAGAAGCCATATTTGGAGGTCCTGGGCTGGCGTGTTTACAAGTGGTCTGCGGTTGTGATGTCAGTTGGACGTACTGCCAAACTCTCTAAAATGACGTTGCAGGAGGCTTATGGTAGAGAAATTAACATTCAATTCTCTGGCAACAACTCAGGTGGACATTCCTACAGTCTGCATGCCAATTGCACGCTCCCTCAAAATTTGAGACATCTGTGACATTGTGTTGTGTGACAAAACTGCACATTTTAAAGTGGCCTTTTATTGTCCCCGGCACAAGGTGCACCTGTGTAATGGTCATGCTGTTTAATTAGCTTCTTGATATGCCACACCTGTCAGGTGGATGGATTATCTTGGCAAAGGAGAAATGTTCACACACAGGGAAGTAAACACATTTGCGCACAAAATTCTAGAGAAATTAGCTTTTTTTGTGCGTCTTGGAAAAATTCTGGGATCTTTTATTTCAGCTCATGAAACATGGGACCAAAACTACAACCAGTGGAGCAGTGTTTCCTAAATTCGGTCCTAGTTTTTTCCCCCTAACACTACACAACTGATTCAAATGATCACAGCTTGATGATTAGTTGATTATTTGAATCAGCTGTGTAGTGTTAGGGCAGAAACCCAAATGTGCACCCCTTGGTGTCCCGAGAAACGGGTTTGGGAAACCCTGTAGTAGAGCGAGAAAGATCAATGTGGGTTGATCTGGTTGATTGACAGCTGGGGAAACTGGTGGCAAGACTTTTCATTAGCATTCTCTCTAAAACGGCTATATTAGCGTGCGTGGGCGGCCTGCCGGATGGGAACTGAATATGAGCATGGACCTGGAGATACAGTGCCTTCAGAAAGTATTCACACTTTTTCCACATTCTGTAATGTTACCGTCTGAATTTAAAATAGATTAAAAGTTGAAATGTCTTGAATCAATAAGTATTCAACCCCTTTGTTATGGCAAGCCTAAATAAGTTCAGGAATAAACATTTGCTTAACAAGTCACATAATACGTTGCATGGACTGTGTGCAAAACAGTGTTTAACATGATTTGTTAATGACCAACTCATCTCTGTACCCCATACAATTATCAAACACAGATTCAACCACAAAGACCAGGGATATTTTACAATCCCTCGCAAAGGGCAACTATTGATATATATTTGTGAAAAAAGAAGCAAACATTGAGCATGGTGAAGTTAGTAATAAGACTTTGGATGGTGTTTCAATACACCCAGTCACTACAAAGATTAAGGCATCCTTCCTAACTCAGTTGTCGGAGAGGAAGGAAACCTCTCAGGGATGTCACCATGAGGCCAATGGTGACTTAAAAACAGTTACAGAGTTTAATGGCTGTGATTGGAGAACATTGAGGATGGATCAACAGCATTGTAGTTACTCCACAATACTGACCTAAATGACAGATTGAAAAGAAGGAAGCCTGCACAGAATAGAAATATTACAAAACATGCATCCTGTTTACGATAAGGCACTACAGTAATACTGCCAAAAATGTGTCAAATAAAAATTAACCATGTCCTGAATACAAAGCGTTATGTTTGGGGAAAATCCAACACATCACTGAGTACCACTCTTCATATTTTTAGTTTTGTGTGTAGATGCGTGAGATTTTTATTTGATTTAATCCATTTGAATTCAGGCTGTAACACAACAAAATGTGGAATAAGTCAAGGGGTGTGAGAATACTCTCTGAAGGCTCATAGCGGCTGCATTATTTACATGGCAGAAAACCCCCTCAGCGCTCCACACAGCACTTCAAAGCCTTCTCCCTCCACGTTAAGGGCAGGCTCAAGAGAAGGAGTGCTTTTCCCGGACGATTTCCCCGAGAAATAAGACAAACAAGAGCATCCACATGCAGTCATAATAGCCGAGCGACCCAATTAAAAAAGTTATGTCAATGTGCCCCGGTTGTGTGCAGGAAGATATGGTGCTCTCTGTTCCCTCAACACATCAACAAACTGGATCTGTTTATGCATTTGAGTCATGACTATTTAACAGTGTGTTTATTATTCGCAGTCAGTCAGCTTTTCACAGATTTGCAGAAGCGCGTCATATCTTCAAAAGGTTTTTGGAAAGCAATTTCAAGGTTAGGCTTCTGATAGCTCTATACTTGATACCAATTCAATGCATTTCAATTGAACTTCCTTCGGGAAAAATCACTCAATTCCATTTAAGTCCATTTTTGAATTAATTCAACGAGGCAAATCAAATTCAAATTGAATTTCAATGCAGTGTGCATTTCTGATAATAAATTGATCCCAACCCTGGTTTGGTATCGAGCCTTATTCTCGCAGAGAAGTGTACCACGGACAGTGCGAGTGACTATTTCTAGCATTGAATCACTTCACAGTTCAAACAACCCTGTGGGTGCAAATAAACTGTCACACTGACTCTCATCATCTCATAACAAAAGTGATGAGGAAAGTAAGGAAATAAATAAATATAGCTCTAGGCTATATAGAACTGTCAGGGTCCCTCATACCTATTATTTTCAATTCAAAGGACGGACAACGAATGCCTATTACTGTTGAGACGAGGTTGTTGTGTGTCCATTCTGTTTTAGTTCCGTCATCAGTGTGCACTTCTAGATGTGTTGTCCTGGTTCCCAAGTAGGCAAACTTTCAGACGAACATTGATTTGCCCAAAATAGCCACAATGTTAGAACTTAAACACATCAACCTGTGTAGTCCACGAGAAATTATTCGGAATGACATATTCAGAGGTTTCCGGAGTGTCGATTTTTGACAGAGCCACAACATTCATTTGTTATTGTAATAACCATCCAGTAACAGCTCACCAATATGAAATACAACTATAGTACAACTATAGTACAACTATAGTACAACTATAGTACAACCGAAAACCCAGGGGTTATGCTGTCCTGTATTTCTCCCTGTTTAAACCATTGCATGGCAAATGGTCCAGAAACAAAGGACAATGCCCTCTGAGCAGCCAAAATGTATCTCTGTTACAGTATCCAGAGGACTGAGTGATAGATACCAACCATGGATACTATATAATTATCCTTTCTAAAACGTGTTCACTGAGGATAACTGATGCTGTCTATATGGATGTGTGATCTCTGTAGTAACTGTTCTCTGAGGATAACTCTGATGGTATCTATATGGATGTGTGATCTCTGTAGTTACTGTTCACTAGGGATAACTCTGATGGTATCTATATGGGTGTATGATCTCTGTGGTAACTGTTCTCTGAGGATAACTCTGATGCTGTCTATGGATGGATGATTTCTGTGCTAACTTGAATCTGGACAGGGTGAACTCTAAATTTCTCTGAGGTTTTATTGTCCTCTCGTGATTTCTGTTTTATTTACATTGGTCTAATCCCCCACACAAGCTCTTAAATGATGTGGCCCCCTGTGGAGATAGGGCCTGGGAGTGTTTAGGTTACTGTAAACTTGGCATGGTTTGATTGGTGAATGGCGGTTGGTTTTGGGTTGAAAGGTTACAGTTTCAGATGTTATAGTTGGAATGAAATGCTTTTTCTCTCTCTTATCCCGTTTCCAGTTAATGGAGGAAGGTCGTATGATCAATTCTCATTTCCTAGGCCTCTGGCCTAGTAGGCATCTCTTTGTTCATGCTTTGTCTTCTAAGTTATCAGTATGCCTAGAATTATGCTTTGTTAATGTCAGTATTGCCTTGTTTAAGGGTATTCCTTTTATATGAATCCATTCATTTGACAAAGAAATGAAATACGCTTGTATTTAGAATTCCATTCTCAGACATTGACTATTACTGTAACTCGAATATAGTGTTCTTACATATTGCTAAATCATCTTTATGGAGTCAGATAAACCTTTTAATAGGCTAATTGCTTCGTCGTATTACAAAGCCGCATGCGAGGCATTTATATGATCGTATATCCATGTCAAATGAACCACTGCCCACTACATCTGTATTCAGTTCCTTTGATTGTCTCGGTCAGGGTGCTGCAGTCAGAGAATGTGGCCTGTGGGAGAATGACTGCTCCCTGTGTTCTGTGTGCTTTGATCAAAGTGGGGAGAATGAGAGCGACAGTGAGCTGCACATGGTGTCCCTGGGGGTTTATGAGAAGAGAAGCGCTCCCGCCAATGCCTGTGACAAGCGTGCGCTCTCCTCTCGCAGCTATGCACAAGATGATGAAATGGAACAATGATGCACGTCGGAAGAAAGGGACGAGACATAGAGAATCTCTCTTTCTCTGGACCTTCCCTGTGGATTTAGAGAGAGAGAGCAGAACATTTTCTGACTGGAGTTACAGAAGTATGTTTTTCACAATCTGACAGTGTTCTATCAGGGCCTCCTTAAAAAATTTTTAAAAAAGTGAATATGTTGATCATGGACCCTTAGAGGAAATTCTATTCCTTGCAAAGTTTTGGAGAGCTCTCGTTTTCGATGTGGTTAATGCATATTGTATGAGGCGTGTGACGCCTCTGTACTTTAGTCTAGTGCGTTCACAAAAGTCCGAAGCCATTGCCGCATCTTTAGCATGAAAATACAAAAAACCCTGAAGCTCAAGGCAGAACAAAAAAAGCCATCTCGAGGGCGAAAGAAACGCACACCTGTTTAGGCGAGGTGCTGGCTAGCGGAGTAGGACACTTGAAAAAATGTAAAGGAGAGCCGCACACTCTAGGAGCTCAGATGCAAAAATGTTGTACCCTAATGTCCATTGTTTCAACAGACATGCTGTCTTCATCAGGGTATAATGACAAACACTGCAGGTCACTAGTTTATATAGTGTCAAAGGACACACATACGTGTCTGTAATCATGGCCGGGTGTGGCCTGATATCATTGGTTAATTCTCAGATATAAAAATAACGTACCAAAAACATGAATGGATAGCATACGATTTATAGATACAATTTAGCAACATAGGCCTACAAAACATTTACAATAGCAAAATCACAATCACAAGAATGGCTTTCAGATCAAAGTCTGCGTTGAGAGCGAGAGAAGCAAGGGTCTTTTAATTAAAGATCCAGGCAGCCTCTCATTTTCACAGTAAATAGTCGAGGTTCACCCCCTCTCCTAGGGAGGGTGACATGTTCGATGCCGATATAACGTAGGGACGAAATCGAATGGTTTGCTTCCAAAAATTGGACCGCAACTGCGTAAGTCGAGTTTTTGCACCTAGTGGTGCTACGGATGCTCCGAGATTCCTACTTTTAATTCTCACTTTGTTTTACCCACATCATTTTTTACCACAAGGACAAGTTATAGAAAAAAAGTAGCCTCTTGGAATGATCGCGTTTGAACCACGCCGTCTATTATTTGAATAACTTAGGATCTCTTTCAAATGGCTTAATTGTTCTTTGCCTAATTAGGCCTCATTTGTTATGCAGCTCGTCAGACCGTGTAATGATTCCTGCAGCCATCCATTGATATGATTGACAGTTCTTTGATAGCCTAAAACCTTGCTGCTTTTGAATGCCAGAGTGTGTAAGTGGGCAAGTGTGGAGCGAGGAGCAGAGCGTAATTTGACCTCTAATTTTGCTCTTGTAATGCTCAGCCACAAGCATTCTCTTCCTTGCATTTATCATTTCCTTCATCACTATTATTTTAATTAGTCCTATTCAGTTGTCATTATTTAGCCTACCCTACCCACAGTAGCCTATATATAGTTTATATTCTACTTTCTACGATAAATTGAGCTTTAAAGTAGGCAATACATAGGCTACTGTAAAATGTATATTGTTTTTTCTTGGGATGGAAACACCATAATATAAATACATTTTAATTAAGCTCAAATATCTTCAACAAATTGTAAATAATAAAGGCCAGTATCAGCTTTTTTTCATGAATAAAAGGGAATAAATGAAATCAAGCTCCAGCGATCAAATGATTTGCGCACAGCAAACACCAACAAGCTTCACATGTGCATTGAGCGTGGGAAATGCTCGCTACAAATTAAATATTATTTTTATTATTATTATAAAGACAGAAAAATGCACATGTAAAAGCTTGATTACATAAAGGAGTGTTAGTGGGAATATAGCCATAATATAAACAAGAGAAAGGAGAATGGAATATATTTTAAAAGCTTAACATTGAAAAATACATTGATGAAGCAGCCGCAAAGTATGTGGATGCTATTTCTCAAAAATCTATCACTTTTAAGTAGGGACCGGCACAGAGTCCACTAGGACAGTCTCACATGGCTACAGAGTAAGTAGGGACCGGCACAGAATCCACTAGGACAGTCTCACATGGCTACAGAGTAAGTAGGGTCCGGCACAGAGTCCAGTAGGACAGTCTGACATGGCTACAGAGTAAGTAGGGACCAGCACAGAGTCCAGTACGACAGTCTCAAATGGCTACAGAGTGCTACACTTCACTGCTGGAGGGAATACACAGCCGTCCTTTGATTGTGAGCGAGAATGAAATGTGTGTACACAGGGATAATCAAGTTTTTTCCATCAATACAATCAATGTAGGGATGTAACGTGAATTCATAAGGGAATTGCTTTCACTGTAAAACCAAAGTGTTTAGGATCGGAACACAGAACTAAACACTTTTGTGTAACACTGTTTTAAATGCGAAAGGCATTTAGGTTTTATCCACTAAACACTGGGGTTGCTGTTTTAACACTGTAGGGTGTAATGTCGTATTCTGCTAAACCTGGTCTGATATTACAATTCGCCCCCCAAAAAATTGTCCCTTAGGAGTTTTAGATAATTGAACTGTATATTAGGGACTGTAGATTACTGCCGTGGAGCTGTTTTTA
Source organism: Salvelinus fontinalis (assembly GCF_029448725.1). Lineage (NCBI taxonomy): Eukaryota > Metazoa > Chordata > Actinopteri > Salmoniformes > Salmonidae > Salvelinus > Salvelinus fontinalis. The sequence goes on from NC_074673.1 coordinate 56,323,342, forward strand.
TGCACCAATAATCTGTGTTCTCTTCTGTTGGTATCACCATTGCGCATGCTCTCAGTGGTGTTTGTAGTGAGTCTTTTTATAGAACGTCTGACCATACAGTTGCCTAGGTACTTCAGTATTATAGACAGTGTAGTCGTGTACAATGACAGCACCTCCCTATAACTATAGAGGTGTCATTCCGGAGATCTAAGGGCTTGTTTTTCAGAGCGGGACATAGGCCCAGGTGGAATGAATGTAGATGGAGCCCTAAACACATTTTGTGGGGACTGACGGGTTGCCGTCTCTAATGAACCGTTTCAGATGTAATGTGTGTATGAGTTAGTAGTCGAAGCACGGTGCAGATGTGCATCCTGGTATTCTGGCTGATTTGTTCCTATATGTATATATTTCCGGTAAATAGTTCACCAAAGTTTATTGCACCATACTGGCTGGCTACTTGTTTTATTTCTCCAATCATCTGTGGCCAAATCATTTACCCGCTGCAGTTTGAGATTATATATTCCCTTTTATTTATGAAAAGAAGCTGATACTTGCCTTTTATTGTTTAGGATTTTTTTAAAGATATTTTAGCTTAATTAAATAGATTTATATTACGGTGTTTCTACTCCAAGAAAAACTCAAATACATTTTACAGTCGCCTATGTATTGCCTACCTAAAAAAAATACACTAATGCATTTGAAGTCCTTCAAAATAGAATCTACATATATCCTAATGGTAGAAAGTAGAATAGACACTACATTTAGGCTAGTGTGGGTGGGGTAGGCTAAACAATTACAACCGGATAGGCTGAATTAAAAGAATAGTGATAAAGGAAATAGAAAATGCTAGGCCGAGCATGCCCAGAGCCGGAGAAAGGCACTGCACCTCAGTGCTAGAGGCGTCACTACCGACACCCTGGTTGGAGTCCAGGCTGTATCACAAGCGGCTGTGATTGGGAGTCCCATAGGGCGGCACACACTTGGCCCAGCATCGTCCGGGTTTGGCCGGGGTAGGCCATCATTGTCAATAAGAATTTGTTCTTAACTGACTTCCCTAGTTAAATAAAGTTTAAATAAATAAATACAAATGCTCTGCTCCACACTCGCCCACTCAAAAGCAGCCCTGCTTTAGACTATCTAAGAACTGGGCTTCCGTATTGATATCTTTGTGTATCATGACTGAAATACTGTGCCAAGTGAAAGTCTACACACCAGAATGGCTTTCCAAGATGTGTTGAGTGTTCCTGAATGGTCCAGTCTCCGTCCTGACTTAAATCTGCTTTAAAAAAAATCAGAGATAAGGTTTGAAAATGAGCTTGAGCAATTTTGACAAAACAATGAATATACAGTGTATTCTGAAAGTATTCAGACCCCTTCACATTTTCCACATTTTGTTACGTTACAGCCTTATTTTAAAATGGAATAAATTGTTTTTTTCCCCTCAACAAGCTACACCCCATAACGACAAAGCAAAAATATGTTTTTGAAGTATTTGCAAATGTATTAAAAATAAAGACTGAAATCACATGTACATAAGTATTTAGACACTTTGAAGCACCTTTGGCAACAATTACATTCTCAGGTCTTGGGTACGACGCTACAAGTTTGGCACACCTGTATTTGGGGAGTTTCTCCCATGCTTCTCTGTAGATCCTCTCCTCAGAGATCTTCGATTGGGTTCAAGTCCGGGCTCTGGCTGGGCCACTCAACGACATTCAGACACTTTTCCCGAAGCCACTCCTGCGTTGTCTTGGCTGTGTGCTTAGGGTCATTGTCCTGTTGGATGGTGAACCTTCGCCCCAGTCTGACGTTCTGAGCGCTCTGGAGCAGGTTTTCATCAAAGATATCTCTGTACTTTGTGTCATTCATCTTTCCCTTGGGGCCTCCCGAGTGGCGCAGTGGTCTACGGCTGTTTCGCAGCGCGTACAGCGTCACTACAGATCCGGGTTCGATTCCGGGCTGTGTTGCAGCCGGCCGTTACCGGGAGACCCATGAGGCGGTGCACAATTGGCCCAGCGTCGTCTGGGTTAGGGGAGGGTTTGGCAGGCCGAGATGTCCTTGTCCATTCACGTTTAGCGACTCATGTGGCGGGTCGGGTGCATGCACACTGACATGGTCGTCAGTTGTACGTAGTTTCCTCTGACACATTGGTGTGGCTGTCTTCCGGGTTAAGCGAGCAGTGTGTCAAGAAGTAGTGCAGCTTGGCAGGGTTGTGTTTCGGAGGACACATGCCTCTCAACCTTCGCCTCTCCTGAATCCGTATGGGAGTTGCAGCAATTGTAACCACTATTTTGGATATCACGAAATTGGGGAGAAAAGGGGTAAAAATAACCAAACAAATGTATCTTTCCCTCGATTCTGACTAGTCTCCCAGTCCCTGCGGCTGAAAAATACCCCCACAGCATGATGCTGCCACCACCATGCTTCACCGTAGGTTGGTATTCGGCATTCAGGCCAAAGAGTTCAATCTTTGTTTCATCAGACCAGAGAATCTTGTTTCTCATAGTCTGAGAGTCTTTAGGTGCCTTTTGGCAAACTCCAAGTGGGCTGTCGTGGCCAAAGTGGATTCCGTCTGGCCACTCTACCATAAAGGCCTGATTGGTGGAGTGCTGCAGAGATTAGTCCTTCTTGAAGGTTCTCCCATCTCCACAGAGGAACTCTGTCAGAATGACCATCGGGTTCTTGGTCACCTCCCTGACTAAGGCCCTTCTCCCCCGATTGCTCAGTTTGGACGGGTGGTTATCTCTAGGAAGAGTCTCGGTGGTTCTAAACTAGTTCCATTTAAGAATGATGGAGGCCACTGTGTTCTTGGGGACCTTCAATGCTGCAGAAATGTTTTGGTACCCTTCCCTGATCTGTGCCTCGACACAATCCTGTCTCGGAGCTCTACGGACAATTCCTCCGACCTCGTGGGTTGGTTTTTGCTCTGACATGCACTGTCAACTGTGGGACCTTATATGGACAGGTGTGTGCCTTACCAAATCAATTGCATTTACCATAGGTGAATCCAATGAAGTTGTAGAAACATATCACGGATGATCAATGGAAACAGAATGCACCTGAGCTCAATTTCGAGTCTGAATACTTATGTAAATAAAGTATTTTTTTTAAAAAAAAATTATGCATTTGCTAAAATGTCTAAAAACCTGCTTTGACTTTGTCATTATGGGGTATTGTGTGTAGATTCATGAGGGGAAAAAAGATGTAATCAATTTTAGAATAAGGCTGTAACGTAGCAAAATGTGGAGAAAGGGAAGGGTCTGAATATTTTCTGAATGCACTGTATGTTGCCCTAAGAGTTGTACAAAGTTGCTAGAATAAAAATTATTCACAGCTGTTATGGCTGCCAAAGGTGCGGGACGGTTGAGCTAACGTAGGCTAATGTGATTAGCATGAACATTTCCCAGGACATAGACATATCTGATGAAATCTTAAATTCTTGTTAATCTAACTGTACTGTCCAATTTACAGTAGCTATTACAGTGAAATAATACCATGCTATTGTTTGAGGAGTGTGCACAGTTATGAACTTGAAAATGTATTAATAAACCAATTAGGCACATTTGGGCAGTCTTGATACAACATTTTGAACAGGTAAGCAATGGTTCATTGGATCAGTCTAAAACTTTGCACATACACTGCTGCCATCTAGTGGCCAAAATCTGAATTGCGCCTAGGCTAGAATAATACATTATGGCCTTTCTCTTGCATTTCAAAGATGACGGTACAAAAAAAAAAACATTTTTTTTTTCCTTTGTATTATCTTTTACCAGATCTAATGTGTTATATTCTCCTACATTAATTTAACATTTCCACAAACTTCAAAGTTTTTCCTTTCAAATGGTATCAAGAATATGCATATCCTTGCTTCAGGTCCTGAGCTACAGGCAGTTAGATTTGGGCATGCCATTTTAGGCGAACATTTTAAAAAGGGAGGATCCTTAAGAGTGTCAGGGGTGTGAAGACATATGCAATTTATATGATTTTTCTTTCATTTTGAAAATGTGGAGTAGGTTGTGTAGATCGATGGGGGGAGAAATTGAGTATAATCCCCTTTTAGATGAAATTAAAAGGCAGAAAATGTGAAGACTGTGCAAGGGGTGTGTAAACTTTCTCTAGCGACTGTATAAATCTTAGTAGTGGAAATTGTTGTAGATGTTGACAGCCTTTCTCTTTCTCCCTCTCTCCAGATCTGTCGGTGTAATGTGAAGGAGAACCAGCAGCAGTTTTTCCACAGCCTGGCGGTGAGACAGAGCCTTGCACTCCACTTCAACATCCAGCAGGACTGTGGCCACTTCCTGGCCGACGTCCCCCCCCGCCTGCTGCCCTGGGAGGAGGAGGAAGAGGAGGAAAAGGAAGACAATGAGGAAGGGCAGAAAGAGACAAAGGATAAGGAGTCAAGGAGGAAGAAGGAGACTGTCGAAACAACGAATGCCATGCAGAACAGGCATGTCGAGGAGGCCCAGATCCCAGGCCACCACATGGGCACCACCGGCCGCCTGCGCAGCCGAGTGGTGGTGATCACCCGTGAGGTGCCCTTCCAGACCGTTGCTGACTTCGTCCGGGAGGGCGCAGTCCGGCACGCCCGCAACCCGGACCTGTACGAACGTCAGGTGTGTCTGCTGCTTTTACAGCTGTGCTCGGGCCTGGAGCACATGAAGCCCTACCACGTGACCCACTGTGACCTGCGTCTGGAAAACCTGCTGCTGGTGCACTGTCACCCGGGAAACCCCTGGAACTTGGACCTGCTCGAACCCAACAATAACAGCAGCAACAGTGCCACCTCCGGGGCAGGTGCTGCCAACACGGCCACCAACGCCACCTGCCCTGCCCGCCTCATCATAAGCAACTTCTCCCAGGCCAAGCAGAAGAGCCCCCTGGTGGTGGACCCCAGCGCGCTGTGCAACCAGTCGCGACTGGCGCCCGAGATTGTCACAGCGACGCAGTATCGCAAGTGCGACGAGTTCCAGACGGGCATCCTCATCTACGAGATGCTGCACCGGCCCAACCCCTTCGAGGAGACACCCGAGCTGAAGGAGAGGGAGTACACCTGGGCTGACCTGCCGCCACTCCCGGCCCGCTCCCTCTACTCCCAGGGCCTGCAGCAGCTGGCCAGCCTCCTGCTCACCGTCAACCCCTCGGAAAGGATCCAGATGGCCGAGGCCAGGGCCTGCCTGCAGTGTCTGCTCTGGGGGCCCCGTGAGGACCTCTTCCAGGCGCTCAGCTACACCGGTGGCCAGACTTCAGGCACCAACTCCAGCCAGCACGAGACCATCCTCCAGAACTGGCTGGACCTGAAGAGGACGCTGATGATGATCAAGTTCGCAGAGCGCTCGCTGGACACGGGCTGTGGCGTAAGCCTGGAGGATTGGCTGTGCTGCAAGTACTTGGCCTTCGCGTCCACAGACACGCTCAGCCGAGTGGTGCGCATCCTCCAGCAGCAACACTCACAGTCCCAGCATCTGACCCAGTCTCAGCAGCACCTAACCCAATCCCAACACCTGACCCACTCCCAACCGCTCTGAGCTCCATTACTCACTAGCTACTCACCGCTCATCCAATTCTCTCTAGACTCGTGTCGTAATGCTAACAGATCTTACACTTCCCCTCTCGTCTCTGTCCTATCCCTTCAACAACGCAACCAAACCATGAGCGGAAAATCTATGGTAAAAACTGTAATAAATCATTAGCCTTATTGTGGACTATGACATTGTATGCAGTGCTCAGTTGTTTCACCAGTGTATCTTTTCTTTTGGTGGGAAAAAGTGTAGCGGGTGTGTGTTATCAAATTAAACCTGCTTCAATGTACGATGAAGTACTCGGATGAGACAAAAAGTACTTTGATACTACAAACTGGCAAATAGTCCTCGCTTGGTAAAATCTCAATGAGCTTCAATGAACAAGTAGGAAAAAAACATAACCCGTCAAAAAGGATGCTTGAATTGCTCTCAGCTGGAGTTGCCACAGCAACAGGTTTTCTCCACATTCAATTCAATGGGCCCCGATCTGAAAATCCAATCTCCTCAGACTTGAGTCTACTTTCACATTATTAGCCAATTATTACACAATTATTACACTTTGCCAGGGTTTGTTGTTCAGTTCACAGTATGTGACAGTAATGCGGCAGCACTGGGACTGGATATAAGCCTAGTGATGGTGACCACAAAGCCCAGCCAATCTCTGCTGGCTCCAGTTGCTCTGACATCCCCTTGTTGTCTGTGTGTTTGTCTAGCCACCTCTCAAAACTGTCTCAAAGACATGAGTCCTATAGGGAATTCAGAGGGATTTAGCCTTCAGATCAGAGCTATCCTAACTAGAGCTGTCACCTTGAACTAGGACGTTTGAATAATGCAGTTGAGTTTAGCTTTGAATGGATTTCAAGATAGAATGTCAACGTGCATAGTGTAGTGGTCATGCTTGCCCCAAGGCTACAGCTCAGTCCTAGTCTAAACATCCCCAATAATCTTCTCAGGCCTCGCCCACTCCCTTTCACTGTCAACCATTACGGGGGGGGGGGGGGGGGTTGAGGCTCCAAGGACGATTGATTAAGAATGAAGAATACAGGCTCCTCGGTTCCCCAAGGTGGACAGACACCCAGCCCAAATTTAGCATTACGTCTTCTCCTCCACCATGAACTCAACCACCCAATAAGGAGGCAAAAGCTCTTTATTCTTAGGTACATCGTTGGAATTATTTTTCAACCACCAAGTGTGTTATGCAAACTGAGAATCGCCAAAGTCCTGCCCCCCGCAGTCTCCATTTTGACAATTGTGAGGAATACATTGAGGCGACAACCTTTTGGATGTTTATATAAGAGGCGTCTGTTTCAGTTCGTCAAGGTGAATGCGTTGTGAACACAGTCATTTGAAGTGTCCTTACCACTGCGTAAATACAGTACATGATTTTGCAATCAATCCAGGCTGCCATGTTGCTTCCTAGTACCATTGATGCGAAGTTAGACAGTAGTCGGACATGAAAGCACTCCCAGTGTAATTTGCTCGTTTTTAAGCAGAGCCAGAACTTAGAATACTAGGAAGTCTGTTTTAGTTGTGTGTTTCGTGGACAAACACTATTTGTCCTTTGGATATGTGCAATTAATGTCAAATGTTATTATTAACTATGAAAATGACTGTACTTAAACATGTACGTAGCCAACTTTTATCACTTTTCAGTTATTCTCGCTTCCATTATTATTTCTGGCACATAACTGGCAATGACGTTCAGCTGGAAACGCAGGATTTAGTCTCGAACCCCGATGTGGAACTTGTTGTGGGGAGCTAGGACAACATTATTGCAACGCGTAGAGGGACTTTGATGTTTCAGGGACGGCTTGTTGGGTTTTCTTTTTTGTATTTGTTTGTAGTCTTTAATTCTACTTTTTTTTTCTTCTTCTTCATTTTATTTGTTAATATAAGATGCCTATGTGTTTCTAATTGACTGCTTCTGGCCTGGGTGACAGGATCAATGTTCGCACGTTCAGTAGAACTCGAAGCGTTCCTACGCGCGGAATGGAAAGGGAGAAGCGAAGCAGGGAACAGGTCGTGATAAAAAGCCGTTCTAGCCTGGTAACACTGTTTCGTCTGGATTAACCAGGCTAGTTCCAGCCCTCGTGGAAAGAAACAGGCGGTAGGAGCTCAGCAGCAGCACGTGGAATGTAGGAGTCTCTCTGGACTGGAGTGAAGCTTCGTATGGAACTAAAAGGATCCCATGAACCTGGACGTATTATTCCCAATAGACTGTGTTAGCCACTCAGCCTCCATTTTGGGGCGTTTCGCCTAGTTAACCACTATACATGACAAGCGTTCCCGATCAATAGAGAATGGCCACTGCCTTAAACCCTGCTTCCTGCAACATCTAACCACACCACCCAACCACTGAGATTCACACGCCTATTGTCCCATCACTATATATCCGTTTTATGGGCTGCCATGGGAACTCACTACAACTGTTGCAGATACATAGCCATCCCTCTGCCTCATCAGCATTGGCGATACCACTGCACACAGTCAGCTTGTGGTCCTTGATAGCCAAATGAATGAGCATTTGGCTTTATGGCCTGTGTCCGTCTGCCTGGAATCAATGCAACTGAAATAGATGGCTTACGTTGGCTTTGCTTCTATCAGTTTAGGGAAGCTTACTGAAGACAATGGAGACCGTTTGTGTGCTTTTGTGGTTTGAACAATGTGAGCGGTTTCGGCAGATCCCACATACGTTGGACTCACAGGTTGACGTCTCTAGCAGTGCTAGTTCTAGTTCGACACAGCAGATTCCTATAATTAAGGGTTATATCATGTCAAAATGATAATTGATAGCGTGACACAAATACCCAGCCGAGTACCCGGATGTTTTTTTTCTGTACCTCTCTAGATTTATATATCCACAATAGGAGTGTGCAATGGCCTCCGGCATATCAGATCTAATGGGGTTTAGTCCACGCGTTGCACAACAGACTATTTGGTTTCCAAACACAACAGGTGTATGACTCTGAAACACATATTTTTGGATTCCGCTTGTAATGTTTGGTCATCGGGTGCGTGTCCATGCAGGTTTGGTTTCTCTTAGTAAGTATTTAACTGTTTTACTTATTCACCTCTACTCATCTAACAGCGTCCTGTGAGAAGATGACCAAACTCTGCCATGGTTTCCTTTCTTTATATCCAAATGAATAACGTGACATGGCAGCCAGCCACTCACTAGCTAGGTCAGTGGGGGAGAACTACTGGGAACTACTGTGAGAAAGGGATCCTGTGTATTTAGATATAGGGTCAGATGTGATGTCAAGGACATCGAATGGTGACTTCGGGTCGAAGAGTCCAGGCCGCTGAGGAATGCATGTGGACTGCACTGGTGGCTGTCCTTGTATCTAGAGAGTCAACATTTATATTATCTAATGTAATCTTTAATCTACACTATTTACAGAATTTACAGTGCACCACTATCGGTCTGTCACGACAGACGAGATACCATGCATCAGCTTTACTTTTTTGTCTCGTTTGTTTTGGGAGAAAACTGGTGAATAGTTTTTTCTGTCCAGAAGAATGTTATTATAAAACTATAGTGTTCTCACCTTTTGGAAAAAGAGTGTTTGCATACAGATTCATGTACAGTATTTTTCCCTCTTGTAAATGATCGAGTTAAACTACTTTAACAGCCAGTTGGGAGGAGGGTTTTTGAATGAATAACAAAACACCATTAAAAACGCATTGTTCATGGATAGTGTTGCCAACAGTGAGTTTTGCAGTTTTTTATCATTGCATTTTAATCGCCACTGAACATAAAAAGTAAACTCTCTTGGCTTTCTATATATGTGTATATCTCTTGGCCTATTGCCATTTTATTGTTGATCAAGTAACCGATAGTAACACAACAATAAATGTATGTTTTTATATACATTGTGTGTGAGACCCCATTATTGCCAATCTGTGTCAGCCGCTTGCACGTCCCTCTTGTGGTGATGAAGTGTAACAACTGACTAATACAAGGGCCGCGTCCCGATAGTCTAGTTGGCTTCCTTATGAGGTAGGATCCTCCCCTTGACTCCTTTCCATGTATTTGCGCTGCTGTAACAAAAGCAAGACTGGAGAAAGGTAATACCTTGTAGTTAACCACTATGTTGCTTTCACGTCTTCTGTGCTTTCAGATTATCGGGGCAAATGAAGATGACACGCTGGGGGGAAGCCACTCTAGGCTATTGAGCAACTGTGGGTTTTATCAGTTCATCTGTGTGAGTTGAACGCTTGTTCATTGTCAGGGTCATATAAGTGAAAGGTATGTACAGAGCTTAAAGACACTTGTGGCATCTGGATATGTTGGTCATCATGATGGAAACATCAGAAATGGGGAGAACCCAACAACAGAATGGTGTGGGCGTATACCGGTCATTACAAATATGAATGTGAGTAGATCGCTGATTGGCCAGCTCATCCTCCTCAGGAGGATGACATCATCCTTTATGAGGAAATAGCAAGATTTTGTGAAAAGGTCTGTTTGAGATTTATGTTTGAGGTGGGGTTTTTTAAGTGTTTTATTCTCTCCAATTGATGCTTTGGCCAGAAACACCAATATATGAGTCGACAACATTATTTGGGTATGAGTTAAGAGAAAAGGAACTTTTAGAAGTGCTTTTTCGCTGGACAGTTTCACATTTTATTTTAAATTACAACATACTGTACAGTACTGGATATCAATATTTACTCAGCATTGACCACAAGATGGAGACATTTTGAAAACGCTCCCGAAATATGACAACGGAGCCTATGGGGCAGCGGCATGGTCCTGTAGCCTCAAATCCACTCAAATCCATTATAAAAAAAAAAAAAATGACTGTTGGAGATTGATGCGTTGTCAGTGCTGGAAGCTGGTTGATGGACTAACGTTATGATGATGCAACAGTCCGTACAGTCTCTAGCGCACTATTGACTGTCGTGTCATAATAACGCTTGTTTGTCTGCCTGCCTGTCTCTGTTTATCCGTCTGTTTATCTGTCAAGTCTTTCTGCATCTCGATCTCACACAAGTCCCTCAGAAATGAAATGTATGATTATAGACTCTTGATCTGCTCTAGACAAGATCTAATCGAGGACAACGAAGTGTCGCATATATAATCCAGTTACAGTTGTGTGTGTGTGGTGACTGTTGTTTCACACCTGGGTTTCATGATGCCAGCTCAGTGTTATCGTGGAGGTTATTGCTCAGTTGCATAACCGTCCGTTGCGTAATAGCAAGGCAGAGAATCAATAAAATATGAGAGGGAAGTGAACCGTGTGAGCTGCACCTCTCCCCCGGAGTCTATCCTCCAGATAGAGGTGTGTAGGCTATCTACTGCTTGATGAGAAGTGACTAAGAACTATGAATTCACAAAAGCGGTGATGTTATTTATTCGTAAAAAATAATAATTGGGAGGTGAATAAATTCCCAGCAGGGATACATAGGAGTTGAAAATGCAAAAAAAAAAAAATTGGAGCGACAAGTGAATTTGACCTGACTTCATGTTTTAGTTGGGGATAAGCTTTCCATTCATGATGTCGAAGCCCATTATTTCTATATTCTCATAGCTTTTATTCTGAACACTTTGTTGTACAGATCTGTTCAGACCTCAGGGTGCCCTATCAAGCGTCTCGGAGTAGGAGTGCTGATCTAAGATCAGGTCCCACACTGTCCAAGTAATCTTATTCATTGTTATCTAAAAGGCAAAACTGTTCCTAAATCAGCACTCGTACTCAGACACACAATAATATAGCCCCTGGTATTTGACTGTTATTTTTTAAGAAATTATTTAGTACTGTAATAAGTAATAACAATTAAGTCTGCCAGTTGCAGATTATTGGGCAGTAGTAACTGGAAAACCCTCCTCTGAAACGGAGCCTTCAACATAAGCCTTTCATCTGAGGAGTCTTTCCAGGCTAACAAAGTAAGCATACCATGGAACATAGGGCAAATCTTCGTATGGAGAAGGGGTGTTGAACTGTTGTACAGTATCTATATTCAGTCAGCTTTACCATCAGCGGATAAAAGGAAGACTCGCTCACAGAATAAGAGCCAAAATGTAGTTACACCACACTAGCCTTGCACACAGTTGAGCTCTCGTCCTGTCCTGGGCAGCTGCCACACGCTACAGAAACAGGAGATAGGCTCCTGCCTTTATGGGCCATTCTGGCTCGGAAAGGGCTTACTTCTAACATTGTAGAAAATAGTAAAAAAAAAAAAATTAAACCTTGAATGAGTAGTTCTGTCCAAACTTTTGACTTTACAGTACCAGTCAAAAGTTTGGACATACCTACTCATTCAAGGGTTTTTATTTTATTTTTTTACTATTTTCTACATTGTAGAATAATAGTGAAAACATAAACTATGAAAAAACACATGGAATCATGTAGTAACCAAATAAGTGTTAAACAAATGAAAATATATTATATATTCTTCAAAGTAGCCACCCTTTGCCTTGATGACAACTTTGCACACTCTTGGCATTCTCTCAACCAGCTTTACTTGGAATGCTTTTCCTGTAAAACAAATTATAGTCCCACTAAGCGCTAACCAGATGGGGATGGTGTATCGCTGCAGAATGCTGTGGTAGCCATGCTGGTTGTGTGCTTTGAATTCTAAATTAATCACAGACAGTGTCACCAGCCAAGCCCCCCCACACCATCACCTCCATGCTTCACGGTAGGAACCACACATGTGGAGATCATCCGTTCACATACTCTGCGTATCACAAGCACAGCGGTTGGAACCAAAAATCTCAAATTTGGACTCATCAGACAAAATAACAGATTTCCACTGGTCTAGTGTCCATTGCTCGTATTTCTTGGCCCAAGCAAGTTGTCTTTTTCTTACTGGTGTCCTTTGTGGTTTCTTTGCAGAAATTCGACCATGAAGGCCTGATTCACGCAGTCTCCTCTGAACAGTTGATGTTGAGATGTGTCTGTTACTTGAACTCTGAAGTATTTATTTGGGCTATTTCTGAGGCTGGTAACTCTAATGAACTTATCCTCTGCAGCAGAGGTAACTCTGGGTCTTCCTTTCCTGTGGCGGTCCTCATAGCCAGTTTCATCATAGCGCTTGATGGTTTTTGCGACTGCACTTGAAGAAACTTTCAAAGTTATTGAAATGTTCTGTATTGACTAACCTTTGTCTTAAAGTAATGATGGACTGTCATTTCTCTTTGCTTATTTGAGCTGTTCTTGCCATAATGTAGACTTGGTATATTATCAATTAGGGCTATCTTCTGTATACCACCCCTACCTTCACACAACACAAATGATTGGCTCAAACACATTAAGAAGGAAAGAAATTCCACAAATTAACTTATAACAAAGCACACGTGTTAATTGAAATGCATTCCAGGTGAATACCTCATGAAGCTGGTTGAGAGAATGCCAATTGTGTGCAAAGCTGTCATCAAGGCAAAGGGTGGCTACTTTGAAGAATTTTAAAAACACTTTTTTGGTTACTACATGATTTCATATGTGGTAATTCATAGTTATGTCTTAATTATTATTCTACAATGTGGAAAATAGTCAAACTAAAGAAAAAACATTGAATGAGTCGGTGTGTCCAAACTTTTGACTGGTACTGTGTGTGTGTGTGTGTGTGTGTGTGTGTGTGTGTGTGTGTGTGTGTGTGTGTGTGTGTGTGTGTGTGTGTGTGTGTGTGTGTGTGTGTGTGTGTGTGTGTGTGTGTGTGTGTGTGTGTGTGTGTGTGTGTGTGTGTGTGTGTGTGTTTATAGAAATATATACATATACATACAGTTGAAGTCAGAAGTTTACATACACTTAGGTTGGAGTCATTAAAACTAATTTTTTGTTTTTTAACCACTCCACAAATTTCTTGTTAACAAACTATAGTTTTGGCAAGTCGGTTAGGACATCTACTTTGTGCATGACACAAGTTATTTTCCAACAATTGTTTACAGATAGATTATTTCACTGTATCACAATTCCAGTAGTTTACATACACTAAGTTGACTGTGACTTTAAACAGCTTGGTAAATTCCAGAAAAGGATGTCATGGCTTTAGAAGCTTCTGATAGGCTAATTGACATAATTTGAGTAAATTGGAGGTGTACCTGTGGATGTATTTCAAGGCCTACCTTCAAACCCAGTGCCTCTTTGCTTGACATCATGGGAAAATCAAAAGAAATCAGCTAAGACTTCAGAAAAACAATTGTAGAGCTCCAGAAGTCTGGTTCATCCTTGGGAGCAATTTCCAAACGCCGGAAGGTACCACGTTCATCTGTACAAACAACAGTACGCAAGTATAAACACCATGGGACCACGCAGCCATCATACCGCTCAGGAAGGAGACGCGTTCTGTCTCCTAGAGATGAACGTACTTTGGTGCGAAAAGTGTAAATCAATCCCAGAACAACAGCAAAGGACCTTGTGAAGATGCTGGAGGAAACAGGTACAAAAGTATCTATATCCACAGTAAAAACGAGTCCTATATCGACATAACCTGAAAGGCTGCTCAGCAAGGAAGAAGCCACTGCTCCAAAACCGCCATAAAAAAAGCCAGACTACGGTTTGCAACTGCACATGGGGACAAAGATCGTACTTTTTGGAGAAATGTCCTCTGGTCTGATGAAACAAAAACAGAACTGTTTGGCCATAATGACCATTGTTATGTTTGGAGGAAAAAGGGGGCAGCTTACAAGCTGAAGAACACCATCCCAACTGTGAAGCACAGGGGTGGCAGAATCATGTTGTGGGGGTGCTTTGCTGCAGGAGGGACTGGTGCACTTCACAAAATAGATGGCATCATGAGGCAGGAAAATGATGTGGATATATTGAAGCAACATCTCAAGATATCAGTCAGGAAGTTAAAGCTTGGTCACAAATGGGTCTTCCAAATGGACAATGAGCCCAAGCATACTTCCAAAGTTGTGGAAAAATGGCTTAAGGACATTAAGGTCAAGGTATTGGCGTGGCCATCACAAAGCCCTGACCTCAATCCTATAGAACATTTGTGGGCAGAACTGAAAAAGCGTGTGCGAGTAAGGAGGCCTACAAACCTCAGTTACACCAGCTCTGTCAGGAGGAATGGGCCAAAATTCACCCAACTTATTGTGGGAAGCTTGTGGAAGGTTAAACAATTTAAAAGCAGTACTACCAAATACTAATTGAGAGTGTGTAAACTTCTGACCCACTGGGAATGTGATGAAAGAAATAAAAGCTGAAATAAATCATTCTCTCAACTATTATTCTGACATTTCACATTCTTAAAATAAACTGGTGATTCTAACTGACCTAAGACAGGGAATTTTTACTAGGATTAAGTGTCAGGAATTGTCAAAAACTGAGTTGAAATGTATTTGGCTAAGGTGTATGTAAACTTCTGACTTCAACTGTGTGTGTGTGTGTCTGTATATACACTGCTCAAAAAAATAAAGGGAACACTAAAATAACACATCCTAGATCTGAATGAATGAAATATTCTTATTAAATACTTTTTTCTTTACATAGTTGAATGTGCTGACAACAAAATCACACAAAAATTATCAATGGAAATCAAATTTATCAACCCATGGAGGTCTGGATTTGGAGTCACACTCAAAATTAAAGTGGAAAACCACACTACAGGCTGATCCAAC